>NC_088688.1:100514718-100839718 GCF_028017835.1 Emys orbicularis | reverse complement strand
GCAAGAGGGAAAGTCTGTCCTGAGCTGCCTTCACAGTGGGTTAATGCACTTGCCTTTTGCTACGCGAGAATAGTTAGGAATCACAGAATGCTACTTTCTTCTAACAGTGAACAAGAAATTTTAAAAGAATAAAATATATTTATAAAACAATATTATCCCTAATGCTGCTTTCACTCATGATCAGCTTCTCTGTTAAGCCTCTGCATAAAAACTCGCTCAGCCCCATTCCTGCTTCAGATTTTAAGAACCAGTTCACATATCCTCACACCATTCATCTCCAATAATAGCCCTGCTTGAGCCGTACACTTTTCATGACTTCCAATTAGAGTATATAAACATATTTGGGGACTTACAAGTACTGTCCAACATTGGCACCAGTGCGCCTCACCACCATGACCAGGGCTCCAATTAGGGTGACCAGACAGCAAGTATGAAAAATCAGGACAGGAAGTGGGGCTAATAGGCATCTATATAAGACAAAGCCCCAAATCAGGACATCTTGTCACCCTAACTCCAGGAGACACTGTGCCTGCTGCCATTGTGCCTTATGGAACTCCCTGGTATACAGAGGGCATGAGTCTGCTGTGGTGCCTTTTAGGAGTGTGAAGTGTCTACCTAGGATGTTATACCAGCATAAGACAAGGTGTAAATTTAAACTGATATAATGATAATGGTATAACCCTCTGTGTGGACACAGAATAGCAATCACGGAATCACTTATTCTGCAATAGCTATACTGGTCAATTTCCCTGTGTAGACAAGACTTAATTCTCCCATATAAGGGTCTTTTTTTTAGTTTAGCTATGTTTCTTTGGAAGGGGTTTAAGCTAAACTGAAAAAGGCCCTCTGATACTGGAGTAAGTGCGTTCACACAGGGAGCTATACAGCATAACTGTATCAGTTTACTAGTATAATTGTTCAAACTTTCCCATGTAGACAAGCCCTCAAGGATCTGTATCCAGCAGCTGGATGCAGCAGAGAATTTGTGCCTAGATTTGAACGAAAAGGGTAAATGGATAGATTCCTTTCTTTTGTTAAACAAAATATCCTGTTCATGAACTATGTTTTGAATTTTAATGAAGAGCTCTAGTAATAATAATCACTGTTTTCTATCTATAGAAAACTGGCCTACATGGAAATGATAACACATATAATTTTCTATTTCTGTTTGTCAGAAGATGGTGATGGACGGCAGAAAAGAGATTACTTGATCATTACCTGTTAGGTTCACTCCCTCTGGGACACCTGGCACTGGCCACTGTCGGTAGACGGGATACTGGACTGGATGGACCTTTGGTCTGACCCAGTACGGCCATTCTTATGTTCTTATGTTCATATTCTAGTTTTCTAAAGATATAGGCCCAAATCCTGAGTTTTGCTGTTTTGTTTAATCATACCTGAATGGTTGCACTTAGAAAGCCCTTGACTATTCAGGTCTGAAACTACCCATTCTTTACTCATGGCCTCCCGTCTTTGAATCCAGAGTTTAAAAGACTTCATCTGCCTGAAACTGATAATTGGTTTTCTGTTTATTATGGGGAAACCGTACACACACACACAGAGAGAGAGAGAGAGAGAGAGAGAGAGAGAGAGACACACAGAGAGAGAACAGCCATTCCCTACCTTCTAGAATTGGAAACCCTCTGTCTCCAAGAAATTGGTTTCCTGGTATCAAAGAATCAGAATTTTCTAAGGTCAATACTCTTAAAATGTTCTTTAATGGCACCTGTAGCTTAGAGGCAATTACCTCCTGCAGAAGAAAAAAGAACTCATACATACAAAAAGTAGTAATCTTCATTAGTCATGAACAGCACTGTCAGAAAATTAAAAACAAAACAGCTCAATACCAGCAGCAGCAGAGTAGTATGAGGCCAATGACCTGTTACAGTCCTTTGAACATTGACCCATTCTGACAAACACATTCTGGTTTGCCAGATAATTTACTAAGGTGAAAGGCAAAAAGTGTCTCTCCCAAACGTTATGGCAAGCGGCGTTACCAGCTCTGTTGAACGAACAGGAAATTAACATGCACACTCGCCAACCTTATGTGAAGAAACCTGCTGCCTGTCAGCTTGCATTCTTGTACATAGGAGGGAGCAGCTGGGGCAGCTGCTCATACACATTGTATGACAGCACCCTCTCTAGAGGCCTGATATTATTACAACCTGCACCTCTCCTCATGTTGAATTAACTTGTTCTGACTGTGTGACAGTTCTGATGACTACACACTCTGATGCAAGTAGCCTGGGTCACATGCTGCTGCATGCATGGACTGTCACTAACTGTGCCACTAAAGCCAGACAAAACCTTGTCAAGGGAGATAAACTCCTCTAGAGAGAAAGGTAAGTGACTCAACTCATAGCACAGCTTGTGAGGATTTTGTTCAGTTCAAGGACAGTATCCACTGACAGGAGAACTGGATGTAGTCAGGAAGACACACACACATACACACGGAGAGAGAGAGAGAGAGAGAGAGAGAGAGAGAGAGAGAGATGGGTGGGAGAGAGATAGAGAGACACAGGTGCAAGAACAAAAGCAGAAAGGTTGTCAGGGGCTCACTGTCAACATTTTCCCAATAAAGAGACCAAGAAAATAAACCTTCCAATACGCCCCTGCAAATATCTGACAAGAAATATGTCCTCACTGTAAAAAGAGAGCTGCATTCTGGTTCTGCATTCTGCACCGAAATTAGGCTGATTCACATAGGTTTCTACAAATAGATGTTCCATTGCCATTCCCACTTGCTGGAGTTCAACCAGCCCCAATCCTACCAGACACTGTCATTCATGGCACTGGCTGGATTCCTGTCAAACCCAAGTAAGACAAATGTTGAATGTAACTGTTTTTGTTCTCCTTCAGACAGTCACATGAGTCTTGATCAAAACCTGTCGCCCTGTTGATAGTGATGGTGCCTGAATGCCATGATGTGCTGCCAATATTTTCACAGACTCTCCCACAAAATTTTCCCCCTTAGCTTGCAATGAACGCCATACTGAGAGCTTGGTTTGGGATTAATCTATTTTCCTATTTCAACAGAAATATCTGTCATAGCTAAGGATGGAGGCAATATAACATGGCAATCAAGGTTATAGTAAGTGCCCTTGCTGGAAAAGTTTATATTTTGTTCCTAGAAAACATACTTGGCCCAGATTCCTCAATATGCTCTGGCTGCTTTGCACTGCTCCAGTGATACTAAACAGCTCTTAACCCAGTTTAAATAGCTTGGCCATGCTCTATTTAACCTTTTTCTTAAGACCTGAAAATACATAAAACCATCACTTATAATGTTTTCAGATGAGACAAAAATTGGGGGAGTCTTAGAGGACAGGTCACTGCTACAGAGTGATCTGAATCACTTGATAATCTGGACGCAAGCAAACAATATGCATTATAATGTGGCTAAATGTAAAGGTACCCCTCTAGGACAAAGAAGGTAGGCCATAATTACAGGATGGGAAACTCTATCCTGGCAAACAGTGACTCTGAAAAAAATTGGGGGGGGGGGCCTGTGGTGTAGAAAATGAGCTCCCAGTGTGACACTATGGCCAAAGGGCTAATGCGATCCCAGGATTCATAAGAACAGGGTAATCTGGAGTAAAGTTGAGAGGTTTTTTACAGCAGTATTTGGCACTGGTGAGACTGCAGCTGAAATACTGTGTCCAGTTGTGGTGTCCACAATTCAAGAAGGATGTTGATAAACTGGGGAGAGTTCAGAGAACAGCCATGAGAATTATTAAAGGATTAGAAAATGCCTTGTAGTGATAAACTCAGGGAGCAAAGGAACAAAAAGAAGGTTAAGGAGTGACTTGATTACAGTCTATAAGTACCTACATAGGGAACAAATATTTAATAATGGGCTCTTCAGTTTAGCAGAGAAAGGTATAACATGATCCAATGGCTGGAATTTGAAGCTACACACATTCAGATTCGAAATAAGGCATAAATTTTTAAGAGTGAGAGTAATTACCCGTTGGAACAATTTACCAAGTTTCATGGTGGATTCTCCATCACTGACAATTTTTACATCCAGATTGGATGTTTTTCTAAAAGATCTGCTCTAGGAATTATTTTGGGGAAGTCGTGTGGTCTGTGTTATGCAGGGGGTCATGATGATCTCTTCTGGCCTTGGAATCTATGAATCTTAACTGCCCAGGTAAACTGAGCTTACTGCTGATCTGTGTTATTGGAGCAGCGCAAAACAACCACACTATACCTGTGAATCTGGCCCACTGAATATATTGATAGTATAGTGGGGGGGGGGTGTTCGACTTGAGTGGATAGGAGGTGACGATCTTTGAGAAAATACTTGCGATGTTGGGCAAAAACGTTTGCTTTTCTGAAATATTTTGATGAACTCTAGGAATAAAAGTCATAGGACTGGAAGGAAACGTCTGGGTCATCGGGTCCAGTCCCTTGCTACCCCATCATATAAACCCATTCATAAATTTATCAAGCTCCATCTTAAAACTACTTATGTTGTTTGCCCCCACAGTGGGAGGCTACTCCAGAACCTCACCTGTCTCTGGTGGTTAGAAATCTTCTTCTAATTTCTAGACTAAATTTATTTATGTCCAATTTATACCTATTTGTTCTTGTGCCAACAGTGTCCTTTTGCGTAAATTTCTCTTCACCCTCTCTGGTGTTTACAACCTGATATACACCCTGGGACACCTGGCCTTGGTAACTGTCGGAAGACAGGATATTGGGCTAAATGGACCTTAGGTCTGACCCAGTATGGCCGTTCTTATGTTCTTATATTTATAGAGAGTAGTCATGTCCCCTCTCAGACTTCCTTTTGCTAGGCTAAACAAACCACACTCTTTAAGGTCAGATCTACACCATAAACTTACATCGGTATAACTACATCACTTAGTGTAGTGAAAAATTTACACCCCTGAGCAACGCAGTTATACCGACCTAAACCCTAGTGTAAACAGCACTATGTTGATGGGACGGTTTCTCACGTTGACATAGCCATGATCCATGTGGAGGTGGATTAACGATGCTGACGGGAGAATCCCTCCCGTCAGTGTAGTAGTGTCTTCATAAAGAGTTACAGCAACACAGCTGCACCACTGCAGCATTTACGTGTAGACCTGCCCTTAGTCTCGTCTTGTAAGATAGGCTCTTCGTTCCCATGACCGTCGACGTAACCCTTGGCAGGGGTGGTTCAAGAGTATCCCAAGAGGAGGTGAAGTCTATTAGACCTTGCTTTCATTACAAAAAAAAGGTGTGTTTTAACACCTGCTAGCTAACACATGTTAAAATCCTACTATAAACAAGGCAAGTTGCAATCTTAACACGTATTGGCTAATCAAAATAAACCTTGGGCTCTCCCTTGTGGTTTTGTGAATGTCTTAACTATAGAAATGACAGGGACTACATAGCTCAGAGAACTGGTTATGGGAGATTAATCCTTTTATATCAAAGTTTCCAGCTCAAATCCCTCCTAGGTCAGAAGTGATCAAAAGTCACTGTAATCCAATGGCTTTTTGTGGTTTTTTTCCCCATGTGAAATCAATTATTGGTCTTAGTCCAAAAACAGCATAGTACAATTGGCACTAATTAGCACACCTTTTGGCAACCCCAAGTAATAAGTCAAGGGCTGAATGAGTTAAAGATAGTCTCGTCAAGTCACTTTTGGTAGACTAGTATGGGAAGGTTGCTTTGCTTCTGTCCATGCTGTACCTTTTCTGTGGACACTAGAAACAGAAGGCTTCAGTTTCCATTAGGTCATGTTTCAAACGCTTTACCTTTTCAATAAGAGAAAAGCAAGTTGTGGCTGAACAAACTAAAAACCTCTTTCTGCCTAGGGTTAAGACTTGGAAGATAACCAATTTGGTATCTGAAACTTTGTATTCCTGTCACATCACTGTGTGAAATATCTTTTTCTTAGCTAGTACCCTTTTTAAACTTTAAAGATAAGCAACCCAAACCTTCATTTTTTCACTACACTGTCATCTAACAAAGCTAAAGCATTTCCAAGATAATAATCTGCTTTTTAGTAGAAATGGCCCTAAACCAACTCTCTACATCCAAACATCCCTAAACTTCAAAGAAGTTTCCCCAATCACTTCCCCATTCTGGATTAGGGACTTGAACATAAGTCTTCTATATTAGTGACTTAACTGCCAGGCTATAGGGTATTGGGGGAAAGGGGGGGCTTTCTCAAGATCTGTTGTTGAAGCTGTTCCAATTTGTATTCACTAATTAAATATTCAATGGGCCAGAGAGGGAGAATGACTCTAGAATCTGGTGGTTAGGGCACTCACCTGTGAGGGGTGGGGGGACACCTGGACTCCAGTCCCTGCTTCAATGAAGATTTAGTTATTTATACAAAGTGGAACAGCTTCAACAGGAGAGAATGAGAGACCCATGTGAGAATAGACAATAGTTTAGTGGTTAGACGTGTACCTAGGATATACAAGAGCTGCATTGGAGTCCTTGCTCCAAAGAGGGGGTTTAAACCTCAGTTTCCCACATCCCAGCTTAGTATCCTATTAGACAAAAAGTACACAATCCCACCCCCACCCCAACTCAGAACCTCCTCTCAGTTCTGTGAATGGCGCCTCAGTCCCATTGTGAATCCAGCTCAAAAAAGCAAAACATTTCATTTAAAAAAATCAACATTTATTTTTCCTTTTTTTAAAAACTTATATATTTTTTGCCAAAATCAATATGCATTTGTGAAATGTTTCCATCAAAATGAATCTGTATTGATGGGAGGGGGGAAATGTGTCAGACAAAAAAAGTTGCCCAGCATTATTTGTGGCCGACCCTGTTTGTGGACCTATTAGAGATGTGTATGTTCCCAAGGGAATATATACAAATTTTAATTTCCAGCAAACTATATGACTTAGTGATGTGATCATAATGATCTTTTTTCTATCAGGTCTGTTACATAAGGAAAGCAGAACCTGCCAGGAGCACACTCCATTTTGGTCAGCTATCAGCATCCTTTTATACTAAAATTTCCCCTATCAGTTTGGAAAAACAGGGCTATACCTGCCCTCAAATACAAGTAAAGCCAATGGGATATGTGCATATCTAACTTGGAGCAAAATTTGGCCTACAGTATGGTTGATGTATGGTTGAAACAGTTATCACTACTTTTGGTGTTAATAATTTATTGCTTTAAAGACAATTACAAGTAAACTCGTTACCTCTGATCTTTTCTAGCACTAAGTTAATACAATATGAGTGGTCTTTGGGGGGGCTTTTAAATGCAGTCTCTCTAGGAGGGAGACTAGCTCACAGATCCATCCATCTTTTACATTTTTGCTGACTGGGATTTGAGAAATTGCTCCCTGCTGCCCTTCGGATTCAGAAATGACTTCTGATTTTAACTTCTGAGTGAAACAGCATCCCTGCCAGTGAGCAATGATCAATCCTATTATAATCATGATAATTCAGCTTCCAGCAATCAATACAAGATTTAATTATTGTACAGCCATCATGTATAATGCTGATATTATGATAGAGCTCCATAATATGTTCTCTGAACCGTGATTATCCCCCTACATTGATTTCCAGACAAAATTATACTGCTTGCTTTTTTGCATTTGCAACTTTGGGCACTATTGTTGAATGAAGCAATTGAAAATTGTAGTGGTTATAGTGCATTATCTGAGATTTCAAGTATTATATGTTAGCCTTATAACAGAGAGAGTTCTGATCATGAAGGTGCAATGTATTTGACTCAAGAAAAGCATTACAAATCCATTTCAAGAAGGAGGTAGTAACCTAAATAAAGAGAAACAAAGAAAGGAAGAGTCATAGGGGTTATTTTCAATGGGCATTCCTACAACTAATAGTAATAATCCAGGAACAAATCAAATATCATTTTTATTGTCAGTATATATATATATATCTTTTTCACCTTACCAGTGCTTAATTTGTGCCAGGGCTTGTCAGGACTGAGCCCCGGCACCTCTAGGCTTGGCAGTTCATAGCCCAAGCACCTCTGAGCTTGCTGCATCAGTTATGAATGTAAAAAAATTGCTTCAGCCCCGGCACCTAATTGCTTGAACCCGGCACCTCTTTCATTACAAATTAAGCACGGCACCATACAAATACTCTTTTTTATACACTAGGACCATAAACACATACATATCAGTAAGAATCATCAAAGCATCTTTTAGGTTGCCTTGTTTGTTTGTTCTTGCTTAATACTTTCAGTTTATACTTCTTTTCTAATTAGTTGTATTAGTGGTGCATTCTGGTGCTCAGGAAAGATGTCAGCACTGGAAAGTTATATGCTCTGTATGCGGTAAATACTAAACAAATACAGCATGGGCAGTGCAAATTTTACTATACATCTCTGCCATTTTTCTTCCATCCTGTTCTGGAAGGGATCACCTCTGGGACTGAGAAAGTGGATCACTCTCCATGTTTCTATTCCTTAGCCTTTCAGCTGACCCTGCTACATGGTTGCCAAATAATGTCACTTGTGATCACAGCCTTGTGATCTGGATACTTGTCCATTAGGACCTAGACGGAGATCATCAATTCATTTCAGATAGGACAGTTAATGACTATTGAATACTATACACCAGAGCTGCTTCTGAACTGGCAACCCAGAGCTGAAACAATCTATAGCCTATTGTCACTTCCTTAAAATCCCACCTCCCTCTTAGCTCTTCACTTTTACTCTGCATGCCAAATAAGATATCTAGGACCGGAGTTTTTTTAAAAAGTCAGATATACAGATGCATGTGCATTTGTGAGCCTTATCTGTGCACACAATAACTGTAATTACACACAGAAGCAAGGTAAATGTACATGGAAATAGGCATAATTTTCCATTGACACCAGTGACTACCTGGATTTGCACATCCAACCACAATAATTTCATATACAAATTTGCCACATAATTGCTTGCCAAATTTCTGTAAAATCTGACCTTTGCTGAACTGATCCTGGATTGCTGTTAATACCATGTTATGGGTCTCTACTGTAAAATGATAGAATACAGATACGCTAAATAACAGGAGCCTAGATCTTACCATCCGCTCACATGGACGGAAGTCTACATGAGTAGATGCTCTCCAGAAGGAGGAGGAGCTGGGGTTTGTTAGTTGTCCTCCACTTAGTTCAGGGATCTTTATATGGAAATTTCAAATGGAGTTAATGCTGCTTGAAGAATAAGCTCCTAAAGAATCCGCTGCACAGCTGCTGCTGAACAGCAGCCTAAAGCTACACCCAATAGAAGTACAGTTCCTGAAGCGGGAAACTGGGGCTAGTTGAACAGTCATCCCTGCAAGGTGAAGAGTTGTTCCTGCCTCCATTGATGAAACATTTCTACCTAGTGAGGCCCTGGGTTCCTTTGTCCCTGCAACTCTTCAGCTGCCCCTGAACAGGGCATGTATTTGCTATAGGGGCGGGAGGCAGCTTCCACCCCCCCACCCCCGACTTTGGTTTGTCTCCTTCAGTTTTTTCATGATTCTAGATTATATTGGGTCTATATATGGGTCTATTATGTCTTCCACTTTTTGCCCTCTGCTCTCCCTACTTTTCAGGATATAATATAATCACAGCTAATGTTCTATATGCTGACACAACTTCCCCACACACACACACTCCAGAATTTTTCTGAAATGATGCCCTGTCCCCAAACCTTCCAACATGAAGGAATGATTCTCTGGCACACTCTAAGAGGATCCTCACTGAGATTTCTGGCTCCTTTGCTTCCACTAGCTGTTTTATTTCATTAGAGGGCGATGTAGCCCAGGGTTAATTTTTCTTTTTATCTCACTGTTCATCCAACAAGGCCCTCTGTTAACCTGCAAACTACTGGCAGGGGGCCCACAGCTGAGGTACTTTCATGGTCATTCATTTTAAATATATTTACTGTACATAATGTGCATACTGTAATTTACAGCATCTGTGCTACAATCCACATTAACCTAATCAATGCTGCCTGTAATTCACATTCAAGTGCATTTTGTAATTATGTTTTGCAGCAACTGGTTTTATGATCATACACTATAAAACAATTAGCAACCCTATAAAAATAATACTTTTGACATTTTTACTCACAGCTAAAGACTCCTACAACATCTACGTTTTACTGGATTACATTACATACTTAAATATTTCAGGGTTCCCAGCAGTACATCTGAATCCAAAAAAACTGCTGTAATTTAATTATTCTTATTAATGAATTCTGTAGACTTTTATCAACCCAAAGCTTTATAATAAACTTTTGAATGTGAAAGCCTCCTTTGTACAGATTAATCTGGTTCAGAATCTGGACTCAATAAGTCTCAGTAAATCAGTCTGAGAAAAATTATGCAAATTTAAGATCAATAAAGGAGGGTCTTTTTTTTTTATAAGTATCTGCTAGATTATTAAATGTTACTGTAAAGAATTCCTGGCAGGAATTATGTAAATCAACTTTACAAAAAAGGCAAATTGCTCTATAAAAAGACTATAATGCTAGACTGAACTGAATTTCTGTTTTCCTGTTGGATTCCCAGAGATTTGACTGCTCTACAAGTAATGGTGCAATCTCAGTGTAGTGAAATAAATGCATGAACAACTCCAGTTTGTCATTTTAGTTTGTGTTTGTGAAATCAGACTTTTGCTATCTCTCACCAAAATGAGGAAGGAAAAAAATCTAACAACAAAACACATATGCACATACTCCCCCAAAACAAGGATCTATGTCACTATTTCCTGTACGCTGATATTACAGGGTATTCAATCCACTGCCACTTTGAGATATGGGGTAGGAAAAGGTTTGCTAACAAACGCCAGTATATCTTGTACACATAGTAGATAGAATAGGCATCAAGAGTTCTGCTCTTTTTCATAGTAATGGATCACATATTTTCAGAACCTTACATTGTTTTTGCTTTTTAGTAGCTGTATATCATCGAAGGAAGCAGACAAAGTCCACATCCTCCTGGGTTTTCACCCACACTCATAGGCAATGCATAAAGTAGCCACGTTTGTTTCCAGTCTGTTCTTTACTTTGAAGATGAAGAGAACAAAATGCAAAATGAATATGTCAGTATTTTTCTTTCTTTTAAGGTGAGAGGTGAGTGTATATGGAAATTTAAGTAATTTAAGTTGCATGTATTTCATATTGTTGGTTGGCAAGGAGAATGTCTCGTGCTTACATCAGCAACTAGCTGATTCCCAACATTATTTCTATGACATTCTCTCTCTTTTTTTTTAAATAGCTTATCTGATAATGTTATAACCATTTCCTGTTGCATACGAGCTGAGAAAGCTTTCTCAAACCCCAAGTGTCAATCAATAATAGTAAGTCTTAGTGATTCATAAAAATAAGATTGTCATCATTATTGTTCAATTATTGCTGCATCTGTGGAAAGCTTCTTCAAGAACTGGAGGTTTCTTCACTAATATTTACAATCTACATTGAATGGTGCTAATGAATGAGTGGGTGTGCATTAGACTGAAATGCAGTTGTATTTGATTTATACTGAGTCCAGGTCTGATTGCTAATGTTAAGTCCATTAAAGTATCTCTTAGATCTGACTTAATATCATCCCCTCTATACAATAGAGATTAAACATAACCGTTTACTTAGCTTTTAATTATTGGTTGAATATTTGTCTTTATTACATCATCCTGTGAATAATTTGACCTATGATAGTTTTTTTAAAAATCTTCATTAAAATTACACTTTTAAAAAGCCAGTAACTTCCATTTTCTCAGTATATGCACAGACAAAATATCAGTTCATTCTAAAAATAAAAAAAAATCCATACTGTTCAACTCTAGTTTGCAAAACTAAGACACTCACAGACAAAATACATATTTCAACGTGGAAAAAAAAAACAGTTTGCATGCACAAAAACAAGACACTATATTTGTCTAAACTGTCACTTTTTGAATGTGTCCAAGGGGAAAATTCTTTTCTAGAGCTCAAAAATGCTTTTCTTGAAGAAGCCCATAAGGTAAAAGCATAAATAGGAACAACAGAAGTTGAGAAGACTTAGGGGGAAATCATCAAGACCCATCTAAGGTCAAGCATTTCACAGCAATTCTGCAAAGGCCATTGAGCATTAAATACACAGGCTGACTACACCATGCTCCTTTAATCTACAAGAGTTTTCCATTCACAATACATGCAACCCCAGCCAAGGGCTGCCATGTCAATTTGTGGTATATTTCTGATGTTTCCTCCTACACAACACCAATTTTACTTGAAGACTTCAGCTCTGAATTGGCCTTTGTTCTGGTCTATATTTGGACTGTACTTTATTTCTGATGGTGATATTTCAATCAATCTCTTGTCTCTGACTATTAATATAGAATCCATATTACCATAGGAATCCAGAACATGCCATTCGGTTTATGTGTAACCATTAGCCCATGGGCACTTGACAGAAAAAGCTCTTCCTCTTGATTCTCATAGCCTGACATATATGTTTATGTGGACTACATTGGGGTCAGATTCTCAGCCCTGCTATGACCCCTTTGCACCATTCCAGTGGCGTAAAGTGGCCATAAAGCCACCTTAACCAGCCTCCTGACGATTCCCTCCGGTAGGTGAAATCCCAAGGCAGTGCAGAGCCATCATAGTTACAACCCTACTCCCTCCAGTGTGGGGAAGCTCCCATGCACTTCAGCACCTGCCTGCTGAAATAGTTAATAGGTAGCCAGCGCCACTTAAAGCAGTCATTTTCCAGTTGTGCTCAGGGGCGGGATCTGAGTCACAATGCTTCCCAGGCTACTTGAGAAGATGAGCTTATGCACCACCCCTTGCACAGAGTTGCAACAGTATTGCAAATACACAATATAGCCCCTAATGTATATGCTGCTATATATAATAGTTAAGCAACATATAATGCAATAATATAATTCCTTTCTGAGGTGCCGGAAACATCACAGTACATGAGATTGGAGCTCATATGACCAAAACACTAATATGGAGGGTTTTTTCATCTTATTAAATCCACATATCCAACAGGTTCAAAGCACATGAACAAAAGTTCAGCACAATAAACAACTACTTAATAATATCAGACTAAATGGACTTCCTTCTTCTAAATAACTGATGTTTCCTTTATGATATTGCTGAGTATTTATTATTTTTTTAATAACAGGATATTATTGTCTATTACACCATGTGTAATAAACACAGTTCAATCTTTCCCTATACAACTCTGCCAACACTCTTGCAATCTCGACCTCCAAACTCTTCCCCCTGCTCCATCTAAGGGAAGTTGGACCAAAGAACGTGGTCGTTTGGTGATGGGTACATTATAGACTACAATAAGAACACTAAATATGTTTTCTCTTCATAAACTTATGCCCACATTTGAACCCAGCTCTCCAGAGGTGGCAGTCTAGTTTATTGACCTGTAACACCTCGCCAATGCTTAAGAAATTTCTCTTTAAATGATCTGATTGAACCGGATTTGGCATCATATAAAAGGGCTGTGATAAGACTTTCTATGTTAACTGCTACTTTATGGGAAATTTTGTAATCTATTTTATTATATATTAGTAATAAATTATTAATTATTATTATTATTATTATTTATTTTGGCAAAGTGCTGTTTTCTTTGTGTGCGGGGGGAGGGGTTGAATCGCCTTCCCTGGCTGGAATGTGCTGTAGTGGCTCCCAGAACTGGAAGGCATAGAAAATTCACAAGCAACACAGAATCATTACTTCAAGCAGAAGAGACTACTTTCAGATGAATGCTGCTTCCAGACAGAACTACTGCAATCTGTCTCTTTGATAAGAGTCCAAATTGTACAAAATGCTGTGGCCTCTGCTTAGCGGCAATTTAGCAACTAGACAGCATGATAAGAACTGAATGTAGATCACCAAAGATCAGCTTTGGTCACACAAATGGTATGCCTTAAATTCCAAGTATGTCCTGAAATCCCATTAAAGTTATATACACTGAAAAAATGCTGAGGCCTACCAGTATGTTAATTTGTTTTCTATGTATCCATCACACTGAAGTTACACAAACACTTAATAATCTTAAAATCAATATAACTTAGGTGTAGCTAGTACAAAATAATTCTGTTTTTCTGCATGTTCTGGTTTTGATGCAAAACTTAACAGTAAAATCTGAAAAATTCAGATTGTTAATATGTTCCAGGGCCGACAGTAATTAAAAATTCTTGTCAAATGAGCTAAGTCCAGTTTGCAGTGGGCACGTGTCCACATCACACAAATAGCATGATAGATGGCAATAGGTGTCAACCTAGTTGGCAATCTAAAAAGAGAAGTCAGGGCAGAATAGACATTTGAGAATAATGGATGAGATTATATGCTTTTAGAAGCTCAGTACAGAACTTGCAGGGTTTTTAAAGCCATCTTTGAGCCCTTTTGGTCCTGGGCTGCTCTACGGGCTGGACCAGCCTCTGAAGTAATTTAAAAACAGGAGTACTTGTGGCACCTTAGAGACTAACAAATTTGTTAGTCTCTAATAAGGTGCCACAAGTACTCCTGTTCTTTTTGCGGATACAGACTAACACAGCTGCTACTCTGAAACCTGAAGTAATTTAAATGACCCTGGTAGCCTCTCTAACTTATGGGCTGCCCCATGGGCTATAACACTGCCTGGAATCTGCCACAGTGCCTGTGCTCCAGGAATCCTATCTGAGCCAAAACCAGGGCTTTTAGAACATGTTTACCCACTCCAGCCGTTTGAAACAGCTTAAAGGGGCTAGATATCTACATAACGTGAGAGTCACATTGGTCGAGCAGTACTGAGAAGTTTCTACTGTTGATATCTGTGCTGTACCTGTTCTGTGGTTAAAAGACTTCAGCACCTGGGAATCTGATACCTTTCACAAACACTAGAAAAATCCAAAACACTGCAAGTGTGAGTAAGGAAAAGAATTAGGAATAAATCCACCCCAAACATCTCCCATTATACTCAGCGGAGGCTCGATAAAATGCTAATTCTCTCTTTCATTTGCAGATTTGGACTGTTATAAGAACACATTTTGGCAAACAACATTTTGGCAACAATACCACTTTTAAATCTTTGGTTTGATGATGCAAGAATTTTAATTGCTTAATTTGATGTTTCTGCCACAAGTTACGTAAAGCTTTTCTTTACTTTTGCCTATACAATTTATAAATTCTTGTATATATTTTGTTTCAAGCAAGGAGGGCAATCATTGCATGGCATGAAAAAAAAAGTGTGTATTACTGCAAAATGATTGGGGAAAGCACATCCTAGCCAAATCATTACACACTAAGAAGATTCATTTCATCTCATTACTAGCAATAATTAGTACCCCTGTACATGGAACCTGAATTATCCTCTCACCCTCATAGGTAGTTCCTTGGAAGAAGGTTCAGACGGTGTGGGCAACTTGCTCCATCACTGTCTTTTTTTATATGTTTTTAAAGAAATAAATTATTTCAGTCTCCAAGGATTTAAATAGGCTGGCATCTTCCATGTGAAAATTCACTGAGAATAAAACAATGTAAAAGAAAAGAAAAGTTTATACTTTCAGTAGAAGGCTTGTGTCCCTCCAACCAATAATTACATCTTCCTATATCATGACTGTCCCTATTGACATAGTATCTGATTACTAGAGACATTTCGCTACAACTTTCACTATTGACCTGCTTAGGGAAATGTACTTGGCCTGGCTGCGCTAATCAGCAGTTGTAAATCTACCACTCACTTGATGTAGTAGTGTTTCTAGAAAAGATATTTGAGTGGCATTAGCGTGAAATCAGGGGGCCTGCTATATTTTAGAGGTTTTACTTGCAAGCAAACAAAAAGAATTTCAGCACAAGTAAAGAATTAGATATGTAGCATGCTGTAACACTTTATTAAATGTATATGCTCTAGCCAAGCAAATATTTATCTGCTTAAGCCTCAGCCCAATTTTCAATGAAGACAGTAAGAGTTTGACTTCAGTGGTAATTGGAGCAGGACTTTAATTTTTTTTCTATTGCAAAAGAAAATATTTGGGGCCCACAGTGAATAAAGATAAGTTTCTGGTTTTATATTAACTGGAATTCATGACACAACAAATTACCGTGGGCCAGATCCTCAGCTGGTACAACTTTATATACTACCATTGACTTCAATGGAGCTATGCCAATATATACCTCCTGAGGATCTGGACACTCATTTTTAACTAGGATTTCTTACCTGGGAATTGAGGACATTATTAGAATGACTGAAGAAAAGAAACAACAGATAAGCAAATAATTCCATTAAGAAAACTAAGATACACTCTAGAAGGCCAGTCTTCAGTGATTAATAGGCTTATTTTAGCTTAATAACCATTAATAAATCTTCATTTTTGTAACAAGAGGGACTGGTTAATTTGTACAGTAGTTACACCTCTATGTCTGAACAGGACAAAATTGGTGATTCATTTATTAAGTTCTAATCAAACTTAGAGGACAAACCAGACTTACAGAAATAAATGAGCTGTGACAATATACAGTGTTTATCATGTTAAAAAGAAGCCTCACTTCCAGAACAATTTCAGTAATATACTTTTCTTATTCATTTATTGTTATTCTACAGCATGCTTTAAAACGAATAGAAGTACCCATCTTTGCCTAGAGATACTGCTATGTGCTTAAAACAGGAGATAATTGTAACATCCCAACTACCATTTAAGGTATCATTGAAAATGTTAACTTTTTAGTGATGAATTTATATTGCACTGTGCTGAAGTTATATTGCCACTATATAGCTTGCTAGGAAAAGCAAACTATATTTGTGTTCCCTCCAGGCCTGGGATTTACCTCAATATTATTATTCCCAAAATATTAATGTCTAAAAGTGCTGTTTCTGGGAATGATATTGTGGAGTGGGTAAAATATTGGGAATGACATCCTAGTTACATATTAATAGATTGCAAGGTCATTTATTAACTGTACATCACCTGCGTGAAGTAATACATGACGGTGGCACTGGAGCTATTATGGCATATGCGGAAAATAATGTATTAGCTGTTCATGCCCAAAGGAAGTCCTCTTGACTCCATTTTAAGAATTGCTACATTACTCCCCAATATATGATTTGGGTTTTATGCTTGGTTTGGGGAATGACTTCAAAACAGGAATATTTACATTTCATGATGTTTCAAAATTAAGCATTGTGTGCCTTGAGATATATAGATGTTGTGCATGTAATTTTACAAGAAATAGGCAAAAGATGTCTCAAAAATCTTAGGTAGTCATATTCACTGTCATTTTGTTTTCAGCAATATGTTTTATCAGTGTTGTACAACTTATTCTTTAATAATTTCTTTCCTTTTATAGTAACTCTTCCTTTTGTAAGCGCTGTCCTTACTTATTCCTTTAATAATTTAGTAAGCTGCCCACTAGATCTGGATAAATATTGATCAAAGTTGTCCATGAGTATTTTCTCAGAGTTATAAACAAATTAGATCTGAGTCCACACTCCTATTGTATTTGCTTTCTACGTACCTTCAAACAAAGAGGCCTTGTCCTCACCGCAGTAATACCAATTTTACATGGGTATAATTTTATTAATGTCAATGGATTTAATGTATGTTAATTATAATGTTCATATTTATATCCACATGAGAGGAAAAAGAGTAGGGTGACCAGATGTCCCGATTTTATAGGGACAGTCCCAATTTTGGGGTCTTTTTTTATATAGGCTCCTATTACCCCCTACCCCCATCCCAATTTTTCACACTTGCTGTCTGGTCACCCTAAGAAAGAGGCAGAAGATCAAAATTTTCAAACTTGGCACACAAAGTTAGGCAGCTAAATAAAAGTAGCCTGATACTGACTGATGGCAGGGATTGAACCATGTGATCATCAGAGCAAAGGTATCTACAGCTTGAGCTAAGGAGACAGGCACCTCACCCAAGAACTGTAAGAGACTCAGCTCCTCTATGAATCAGGAGTATAGAGGGGGACACACTGAGAACCCAAAATTTCCATTGAAGTCAATTGGAGCTGCATTGACTCAGCACCACTGGAAACCAGACCCTTTTTTATATATAGGTTCCTAAATATAGATTTATGTGCCTAACTTTGGGTTCCTATTTTTCAAAATCTTGAACTAAGATTTATGGCACACATGGGAGACACAAGGCTGAAATGAACAGATAAAGTTAAAGTTTCATTTTCAATGGGTTCCACTCAGGATTAACATTGCATCTAAAATGGCGAATATTTGAAAGAGTCATCAAGAGAGGTTACTGACAGGAATATTCACAGAAACAGCAAATTGAAAGCAAAGAATGCAGAATATTTGTGGCAAGCAGATTTCAGACTTGTAATGGTACTGGAAACCTTGTGAAGAAGTGTATCATCTTCCCAGTTGTATCATTCTATTATACCACCTGCCATGCAGATGCTTCGAATACATCCTCTGTGAACACAAAAAGAGATGCTATTAACTTAAAGTTGATCACAGATTGGAAGCAAAACGTTGACTGAATGTGAAACTTTAAGATGCTTCCGGAGCTTTGTAATATATGATAGAAGAAGTTTGACAGGCAACTTAACCCTACAACTGTCAGGCACCCAAACCAATGAAGTGGAAAACAAAAGTGCTCCCAAATATGTTTAGAATGATTCATTTCACTATTTCACTTTGAAATGAGGAACAAAAAATGGAAGCATTCCTATTTCCTATTGAAAGTAATCAGAGCTCTATATCCCTCTGTGTTTACATAAAGAGAGCTGTTTATTTAGAATCCTTGGTGATAAGGACACCACAAGCTCATAACTTATTATATATTCTCTTTTCATTTTGTCTTTTTTGGGGCGAGAATTATGTATATTTTATGATAACCCAAAATGACTTATACATAAAAAATACAGACTTTAAAGATAAAAAGGATTAGTAGCAGGTAATGCATTTTCCATGAGTGGCTATAGGGCTCTCAGTTCCAGAAAGTACAGGCTGCATACAAATGAATTGATAAAAGTCTGAAGCTGCGGATGGGTAGGAAGGCTCATGCTTTGCTGGAGATGATTCTTAAAGTTACAATAAATCAGACAGACAGTGTCGGCCTTTGAGGATAAACCTGTGATGGCTTGTTGTGCCTCTTTGAATCGCCTCGGAGGCCCAGGGACTAAAAAGTGCCTAGATGTCACATTAAATCTACCGGGAGGATGGAGCACTTCAAAGAGGAACGCAATCAGATCTGATGGAAAATACATTTTCTGAAAGCTACTGACAAAAAAGTAATCTTTGATGTGGATGTTGAATAACAATTGATATTGTCTTTCCTGACATTTTTCATTATTGCCGTCTTATACAGCCTACTTCATGTATTAAAGCAATATTAACTGTTTGACAGGGACAAATCCTCAAACTATCACATAAGCAATTGTTTCTGAATTGTCTTAGCCCACTGCCTGTAAAACCTGTCCCAATAACTGCTTTTAAATATGATGGTATACTCTTTTCCCTGACTAGCTAGACAGTGTCTGAGCCTTGGCATAATACAACGGAGTCTAGGGGATATTAAAAATGGTTAGGTGGTTATGAGGTGTCATTTGATTATAAGCAGAGAAGAGTAGTGTTTCTGAAGGTGACTTTTAATGCGAGAGGTCTATAAAAAGTTAGTCCTTATTATTCCCAATGTACAATACACATTTATATCAAGTATACATACTCAAATCTCAGATCTGCTGCAATTCTTGTAGCTTAAAGGAAGAAACCAGAAATGTACAGGAGATCTTTCTTATTTATGCAAGGAAATAAAGCAATCTGTGGCTGTACAAAATGTTATAAAAGCTACTGTAGTTAAATCCCTCAGTTGTTACTGGAAAGAAATTCAAGTAGATCTAGGAGCCACATGTCATTCCAAAGGACTGAATCCCTCCTGGGGTTTGATGTCTTAACCTTCTATTGTAAAGATGTGCAGTTTCATCAGAGCTATTTATAAATCCCAAATCCCTAATTTTCAGATGACCTTGAGCTACTGAATGAATTTGAGAAAATACAGCTGGAGTTCTAATCAGTTTTAGTATAAAGGGGTTAACTGCATTAGCACCAGTAAAAGGCACATGTACAGAAAACCTAACTATGAGAGAAAATTACAAAACTGACATAATTGACTGCTCTTAAGCTCTCAAAAGTTATTATCATTTATGTTTTGCTATATAACATAGTGATGTTGTGAATGTCCCTGTTTGCTTCTTATTCCCTTGACGGTATTTTCCTGGTCTTGAAATTTTCACACTCCTCTAAGATTGGTTTAACCATCTTTTATTTTCCCCCCACTACATATTCTTCTATGATTCCCTTTTTTGTTCCTAACAAATTTCTCATTTTTATGGAAGAGTCCCCCAATGTGGTGTTCTATAGGTTCACTCTTGAGGGGAAAAACGTTTAACTCGGTGTATTTAACCTATGGTAATAAACTCCATATAGTTTATTTTGTAGGATTCATACAGTAATTGTGAGATCCTCTCATACTGGAATCAATAAGCCACATAGTTGTCCAGCATCACAATACTGTGCTGTAATGTATTAATATTTGTATTAACAAGCATGAGAATTAGACACTGAGCACTCTAACATATATTTCCCTGATATATGAAAACAGACCATCTTGCCCTGCAAAAGGTAACAATGAGAGACCCAACATTTTGCCTCTCTCTGTATCATCCTTTGTCATGCTTGTGCTTTCAGACACACATGTAGAATAGGTAGTAGCTGTCCCCACAAGGAGAAGAGTAAGCTGCACTGCTCACTAGTGTGTGCGCCAAACCAGGCTCACTCCCATCCCGCGCTGAACTGTCAAATTATTTCAAGGACCTGAGGTTCAAACACGATTCCTTTCCACCCAGGAGGGAGCTGCTGTCCTTCTCATCAAGTAGAGACAATGAAAACCTCTTCTTTTGGCTGATTTGTAAGTGATAAATGGTTCTACCAAAAGAAAAGAAAAGAAAAGAAAAGAAAAGAAAAGAAAAGAAGACATCAGCAACATCCTCAGCAGTTTCAAAAGGTTATTCCTTCTTATCTCCCAACTCCAACTGTTGCTTTAATATTTCAGAGTTGGCTCAGTCTAAAGTTCACATTGTCCCCTCTAGCACTCCAGATCCTTGACACTTCAACCCCAGGGCTACCAGAAGGGATTGCTCCTCTTTCATGCTCTGCACTGTTTTGTCCCTGATGGGAACTCATTCACTCCCTGGTTTCCTAACACCTTCTTTCTGAGTTATTGAAATGAAGCCGCCTGACCAGCTGAAACTTCTTTGAAGCCTGGGAACATTTCAGATGTCAAGTTGTGAGATTTCCTCTCTTTATTTTAGCCGCTGCCAGGGCTTGTAAAAAAAAATCTATGAACTAAGCATTAAAACCCCATACACAGCAAACTCCTGGCACTGATTTTACTATCCTACAGTAAATGGGGGATGGGAAAACCACAGAAATTATCATAATGTGCCCATTGTGGAAATATTAGAAAGATGATTGGTGTTGGGGGAGAGGAAAATGAAGGTCCATTAGCCAGCGAAAGATGTGTGAAAAGCTTTCAGTTCTGGTTTTATATTCACTGAGGTCAAATTACAATCCTCTCCCCTACACTTACACACACACACTTTGGGCTTGATCCTGCACAGCACAGATGCAGAGTGCTAAACACAGAATTGCAAAATAAAAAGTGCTGAGGAGATCAGTGAGTACAAAGGAACATGATCCTACACTAATGAGAGCACTGCAGTTGTGGTGACCAAATTACTCCTGCCTAGTAGCAGAATAAGGCCAAAGACAGCAGTGCATAGCTCAATACCTCATTAGGGCGGCAGTGACAGGGATTGAATCTATGTCTCCTTAGACACCCCTGTTCTCCACCAGCCTGATCCTTTTTGCTCTGCTTCTCTTGAGTTTCAGAGAGCAGGCACAATATGAGTTTGACTTACTTGGGCTCAGAAAGAAGGGGCCAAGCCTAATGCTTGATTTTATTTGTGCTTCCTCATAGTCTTTGCTCACACACAACCTTTCGCTCCCTATGCACATTGCACAAGGGCTTACAGAATCACAGATTTTATGAACATGCCCATGAGGGGATGGATGGAGACTATTGCATTGCATCTATGCACAATTCCTGGTAAAAGCAACAGTCAAGACATTGTTATCACAAATGCCTGCAGCTAAAATGGAAGATTTAGCAGATGAAGTGTGGTATACAGAGTTTTTGTACCTTTGCTAAACATGGCCCTTTTCTCCCAGCTGTTGCCAAAAAGGATTCTTGACTCGAAATGGTCTGCATAAAAAACATCTCTGATTTGCAACAATCTGCAATAAAATGTTTAAACTTATATTTACTACTTCATAGATGTGTCGAATAACCGATATATTCCCATTCAGATTACTCCTGTAATATAACCTTACATTTGGACAGCAATACATACCTGGACTTTATCTGGGGTGGACATTTCAGACCTTGCATTGTAGGAAACTGTATTTCCCTTTTCTTTTTGAAACAAGGTATTACTTGCTATTCTATTCTATGGGATTTAGAGGGGGTTTTGAGCACAGTGAATTTTCTTTCTAGTGGTTAGACCAGGAACTTGTAAATCAGGACTCATGAGTTCTGTTGCCAGTTCCATCACTCACCTGTTCTGTGATGATGAGCAAGTCATATAATCCCTTTCTGCCTTATTTACTTCTTTACAAAATTTATATAATAATAGTTGCCAGGCTGTTTTGTGAGGCCTAATTTATGTTTTCAAAGCTTCTCAGTCGTATAGAGCATTAGCACCTTCTTAATGCAATAAATCAAAATTGAACGAGAAATTGATCTGAGGAAAAGTCAAATTTGAATAACATGCTACTGTAGGAGGGCTAAAGTCTCATCCCATAGAAGTCAATGTGAATTTTGTAATTCAATGGGCCTAGGATTTGGCTTTGAATGCATAAATTACTATTCCTCATTCTTACATCTCTCCAATCCTTATAAACGTTGATCATTTACCCATAGTGCCATTATACACATTTTCCCAAGGTTTGTGATGTGCTAACACTCCAGCCACCTGCTGCCTCATTTGCAGGATTATTTAGAGAATGGGTGTAAAAGTGTAAAACCCAATAAATAACACAAAGAGATATTGAGACTGTAAGCTCTTTAGGGCAGGGACCATCTCTGTTATAGGTTTGTCCAGGGCCTAGCACAATGGGCTGGGCCTCTAGAGGCTACCATAATACAAATAAATAAATAGCAAAATGTGACATATCCTTTAATGTATTCTGTGGGAGTTAGGAAGACAAGAAAACTCTAAATTAATGATACATCCTAAGGGTTTTTTTTTCCTCCCCCAGGGGTTTTCTACAGGAGATCATTCCCCCCACAGGCCCTTACCTCCTAACTGATATCCCAGAACAACTTCCCTGCTGGCTGAGAAGGTCTCCATGGGACTCCCTTTGAAGCTCTTCAGTACCATCCTTGAATCAGCCATAGAAGTTGCTACACAGTGATACAGGATGCACTTCGCTGTCCCTTCCTGCAGGGAAAGCTGAGGCTTCTGCATTCACAGCACCTGCCAGCCTGGGGAATGTAAGACCCAGTTTAAATTTTTCAGTTCAGTTTCATGTAAATGGATGTGTTACCCTGTAATTAATTCACTACTAATTACACAATTACTCTCATTTATAGTATCAGTTAAAAAAATGAATTGATGTTAGCCCATTCTAATTTGCAAAATAAATTAAGCAAATTGTTACTTGATTTTAAATCAAGTAAATCAGCTGCTTGGTTCATTTTCCCAGAGTAATTCTGTAATAGTTTATAATGTTACTGAATGTTGCTTACATATGCACGACCAATATAATTCTCTGTAGTGTCATTCTAATGACAGGAGGGAAGTTTTAGGCTTGGGATGTCCATGCCTAAGGTTATGTGGCCTTTTGCTTCTCCTGGACTCCTGTTTAAGCTGCCCATTTTGGGCTTGCTCATTATGAAGATTTATACCATCATCTAGTGGAACTCTCGTAAAACTACAACCCATTAATTCTCTCAACTAATATGCTCTTTGCATGCAGCCAGAGATGGAAAGAATAGGCAATGAGGTCCTTGTATTCAGATTACTAAAAATAGGAGGATTTTTGACATCTACCAGAGCAGGAGAATTTGCCATAACCTCTGTAATTAAAATCTTGTTCAATATTTGCCTAATGTCACATTAAATCTGTGTAATGCTGCTGCTTGTCTCCCCGCTCCCACCTCCTAATATTATTTTTCAGGATCTAGAAACATGACTACAGCAGCAGCAGCTAACCTGTGTTATAAGCAGAGGAAATTATTGGTTAGCAAAGCAAAGGGTGGACAAGGGAATAGAAATGTATCCTAGGTACTCCACCCTGGACAATAAATAAAGCCTGAATAAAAGGGATTTCATCCTTATTTTTCATCACAGTATGAGAGGCACCGTTGCCCCTTGCATTCTCTCCCCAACTCCCTACAGTTAGAGCACCTGCATGCCTTTACCATGCATGGAAATATTATCGTGTCACACTGCCAGTTTCAGGCTATTACCCCCACAGACGATTAACTATGCTGCCAAACTGTCTCAGATATACTCCCTTTAATTATTCCGACCCCTCCATCCACACCTCTCCTAATAAACTTTCTCTTCTTAATCCAAATGAGCTGGGGGAACCAGCTGTAGTATCACAACATATTGGGTCATCCAATGGCACTTCAGAAAGCTGACTAATGAATCAGCAGAATGACCATACAGTATTTTGATCACCCAGATGCAGTTGATCAAGGGACTAGATCAGAAACAGTATGACTTTGCTTGAACAAATCAATCAAGAGAGGTATTTTCATGTCGGAGTCCACATGACCCTGGGGAGTATGTGCAACAACAAAAAGGAAGAAGTGTAATGTCATCTAACATATCTATCCCAATGCCCGTGTCAAGTGTGTTCAGTGCATGGCTAACAGATCCACCCAGACTCATCTATCCAGGAGTCCAAATATGCTATTGCCACTACCTAAAGGTCAGAACCTCATGTGTTGGTTCTCTGTGGTATGGCCACATATCAACTGGTGGCTTCTTTATAAACCTCTTTTCCCTTTCTACCATGTTTTGGCCAGTTTTTATGACAGCACTTGGACCATCTCCCTGAGTCTGTTTGGTCCTGCTGAGTCCATCCTAACATTAAACAATGCATGCTGTTTTGAGCACTTTTCTGGGGAATGATATAGCACCATTCGTGTACTTGCCTTTGTGGGCTACTCTGTGAACCATGTTTACACTTACATGTTTTTCTGTGCCCAAATGGATGACAGCCCCACTAATTTTAAGTGTGTGACTATGCCTCTTCCCCAATGCCCAGAATATAAATTTGGCAATATACAAAAGGCAATGTAAAAGAAAGGTAATGCCTTATAATAATCATCCTAAAATAACATGAACTGCAGAGATGTACTGTTGCTGCTTCATCTAATCTGAAGCATGCACAGTCCATATTCATAGTTAATTTAGTCTGTTTTTAAATCATAGCAACCTTAACAACAACGAAAAGGCGTGATCTGTCTTTCCTGGAAGAGCCTAGTCACATTCCTCTCTCAAGTTCTCCATGTGACAGAGCAGCGCTACAATTAAAGCACAATAATTTGCTTGTTATTCAAGTCAGGCATTAGTTCTAGTAATGGGGTGCTTGGTGGAGAGATGGATTTCCTTGTTAGGAGCTAAGCACAGGATTAACTGAATTCTCCATGGAGAAATCTTGATTTGTTCAAGGTCTTTCATGTTTTCTACAGAGAAGGGATTATGTCTACTTAAAGAGGGGGCTTGCTTAAAAAGCTACAAAGTATAAGAAAAGGATTTAGGGCAGTCGGGCCTGCGGTTAAGTAGCTGAGGGGTAGAGGGAGTTTTAGAGCAGAAGATTATTTAAAGCCATAAAGTTCAAAAAATAATTGGTTTAGCACTACTGGGTCAATGCAGGGTAACATGCTGGAAAGGCAGTTAAGCATAAGCTAATATTCATTTTACTTTGGCTAATTATTGCAAGGCTTCAGAGTAAAGGGTGAAAGAAGAAATGTTCTAGTTCTTTCCTTTGGGGTTCAATCACATAGTATATTTTCTATGCTCTTTTGGTTTTTTTATATATACTTGTTGTGACATATATTATCAGACAAATGCAAGAATCGCAAAGGGCTTTTTTTAAAGCTCTGACATTGTTCATTTAATGAGGCCATGAAGTAGACCATTAAATGCCTCTCTAAGAGTTATGGAAAATGTGGTCCCTATGTAGCCGCCCTTCATTCAGGTCTATGATAGATCTAAGTCGAGGCACTCTTCAATCATGATGTAAACAAGAGACTTTCACTCTGTGATACAGAGCTCCCTCCATTCACTCCATAATTAACTAGATGACGATGTTGAATTTTGGCTGACACTTCATGGGTTTTTTTCCCCTGCTACACGGTGCAGTTTCACGGTACAGAAAATAGAATGGTCTTCAGGGAAAACTGAACAGTGTATTTGAAAGAACCAACAGGGAGTCCCACCTCACACACACGCACTGGATTCATAGCCAAAGTCCTAGGAAAATGGGAGCAAATCTTCCCACAACATATGGAGTGCCATGCAGATTGCGAGTGGATTTCTCCAAGAAAAATTGGTTGTTCCTAATGGAGATTGTGATTTAGTGGGCATAAATGTAACCTGGTGAGATACTTCCTATAATTGGAATGTCAGTACAGATGATTACAATCTATATAGGACAGACAGAAAGGAAGAAATGGTGGAGGGATGGCGTGATATGTATAAAATAGTTCTGAAACAGTCAAATTGTACTGCAGTGCAACAGTGAAAGAGTGGTGGGAGAGAGCATTTGTTAATGAAATGTGCTGATGGTAGTAAATTAGGCAGTGTGAACACTAGCACAGAGAAAGAAACAATACAAAGGCACCAAGAGAGATTGGAAACATGGACAGAAAAAAGTAAAATATGATTCGACTTGGAATAATATATTTGGGGGGAAATGTTCAGAAATACATTCAATCAGAGGGAGAAAGCACGGCAAGCAGCAATGCTGAAGGAAACCTAGAGGTGATGATGGACATACTAGATATGAGTTTGCAGTGTGATAGAGCCGCTAAATAAGGAAAGCATTTTGGGTTAAGGTATCATGTAAAAGAGCTAGGATATAATAATCTTTCTTTGTGCAACTCTGCTGTGACCACACCTGGCATATTGTTTTCAGTTCTGGGTACATCAATACTAGAAAGATACTGAGAAATTGGAGGGAGTTTTGAGAAGAGCAACAACAACAACAACAAGAAAAGATTAGGGGTCCAGAGGTGGATAATGAGGCAAGATTAAAAGAGCTAAATACTCCATGAATAGCTTTGGCTGTGACGATTAAGTGTGTGGTGGGGAGACATAATAACAGACTGCAAATATCTGAAGGATGTAAAAAAGAGGGAGAAGAAATTATCAGAGTAGTGCACGAGGTATAACTAGGAGTACTGAGATAGAACTGAGAACGAATTTAGATTGAATACTAGGAAAAACATTCTGAACATGAAATTGATTAGGCTGTGAAATAGTCTCCCAAAGGAAACAATGCAAACCTTATCACTTGGGACAACTAAAGTCAGATAGGACAACGCATTAGTAAATATATATTAGCAGAACACTGTGCATAGGTGGAAGGATGGACTAAATCACCATTTCTAATATCTACAGTATAAACCTATGTACTGTATTTAGCGATTATTCCTTACTCTACCAGTTTAATTTAATTAAAAATACCTGTGGAAACCCCTATCAGCCCTGCACATGTTCTGCATAGTCATCTGAAATTTGTCCCACAGCTTGGAGATTAATAGGATTCTCCCAAATGAAAGATACTGATTCTGGTTCTCAGCTGGATCCAATTCCAGTTGCAGCCAATAGGAGTCTTTTCATTTACTTCAATTGCAATTGGATCAGGCCCATACGCTATTTTAATTCTGCTTTACCTGGCTTAAAGGAAATGGGCCTTGCGGTTAGAGTAAGTACCTGGTAGACTAGAACCTGTGACAATGGAAGTAATGGGATCCTGATGCTTCCACATCACCACTAGGAGCCCAAGCCAGGTTTCTACTGGAGACCCTGTGAAGCTAGACACTGCAGGAAGTATCACCAGGCAGGCCCTGCATGGCAGCCCCCTGCAACTCACTGATTGGCAAATGCCAGTACATAAACCAGAAAGCCATTACAGGGAGTTGTCTGAGCAATGATGTAGACTACCTGCTTGCTTCTGATCCAGATTTTGCCTTCCTGTGAACCTTGGACTCCATCTCCTGACCCCAGTATGTCCCCAACTCTGCTATTTGCCTCCGCTCTGTAACCTGGTGCCTGACCCTGACTTCCTGGTATTCTGACCCAGCTCAATCCCAACTCTGCTACTGTCTCCTGCCTGTAACTCAGTGCCAGACCCTGACTCCCTAGTATGCTGACTCAGCTCAACCCTGACTTTGCTACATATCTCCTGACCTCAACTTGATAACTGACCAGTGCACACCTGCTGCCTATGGCCCGGCCCTGACAGTTGGATTCTATTCCTCTATGCCACGTACTTCCTCTATGACTTTGGGGAAGTCACTTTTCCTTTTTTTGCTTCAATCTACTCTTCTATAATAAATTAAATATCAAATATTCATGGGGGAATGTGAAGCTTAATTTATTAACCTTTGTAAACTTGCTTTGTCATCTTTGGGTAAAAGGTGCTATGTAAATTCAAAGTATTGTTTTTGTCTTGCAAGATTCATGGTACTGAGGAGGTGAAAGAGTTTATTTGCATAAAAGATGATGATTTATCTACTTTGTGGCTTCTCAGGTTCCCTGGAGCTTTGCAAGACAATACATGTAAATTTTTCTATCTTTGAAGAATTTCTTTCAGATCCAGAAGAAGAGAAACATTCTTTTAAAACTCAGTTGCTCCGCCCCCTCCTCCCCCCCCCCCAAGACCAAAATCCTGGAGTGAGGTGAAGACAAACAGGTTTCATTACACCCATCAGCTTTGTCAATCTCAAGGGTTCTCTGGAATTAGGGTTTATACTGATAACAAGTTCACTGAGACTACTCACTCACTAGGTAAGGTAGTACTCACTATAATCAAAGATGACAGAATCTGACCCGGTGTTTCTGATGTAAACACATGATTCTTTCCAACCAGATTAGGATCACCTGTGAACATTTGATGATACTTTCTAATTTCCCACCTTGACAGCCTTTCACAATGATTCTCCATTACTGCCGTATCCCCACCTCCTCACCAGCATGCACCTGCTTCCCATCTATACCACAGTAATATTAGAGGTGCCAGTGAATTGTCACTACAGGCACAGGGATGTAGAAACACTGGGCTGAGCCAAAATTCACAGTTCTCAAACCAAGCATCAAGTTTTCATAGCCTGATTCTTGTTCATGCAGAGAAGATATAGCATGATGGACTGTGATCAAGCAAAACCATCCACAAAAATGATGACTTACAACTGCGCACTGTCAGAAGATAGGATACTGGGCTAAATGGACCATTGGTCTGATCCAATATGGCCATTCTTATGTTCTTAGCCACTTTGATGGTTCAGTAGTTTTATGATAAACTTAAAGCTTGGAAATGTTCATATTATTATTGCTCATTTTGTTCTTTCATTTTCTATTTCATTATCAAGCATAAGCTTTGATGTATTCAGTGATTCATTATAAGGAGGAAACTTGTATAATACTTGATTACATACCTGGATACATTACTGCCAGCCAGTCTCACTACCAAGACAGGCCTGCCTCACATAAACCTTACAACCCTTCAATTCTTCTCACTGGAAAAACAGCTTTAAGGGACAGCCAGAATTAATCATTTGTAGTCATGGTGATTAAATCCATCTGGAATCTATCTGAAGAGTCATCCTCACACCTCCGCACATATAAATACACAGCCCATGTAATATATGTTTCACCCCTTTCCTTTCTTTGTGGTTTTGCCCTTCCTGTTCTAAATTGCCCCAGTCTCAGTGTAGCCATTTTGTTATTAAATTAACATTTTAGTCTTCCCAAGGGAGTGTTTCTGCCATCACCTGTCAATGAAACAGATCTCTATGTGGGTGCTCCTAGAAAGAACACTGTAAAATTTAAAATCATTACCGCCAATTCATTTTTGCTATTTGTTTTTTTTAAATAAGTAACATTCAATTTATAAGTTATATTTCATTACAAATAGCTGTATGGAACAGCCCATGAAAATCAGTAAATGCAAATAAAGTTTAAATTTAAACAGCATACATTGACTTGTACTGTATATGTGACTTTTGTACATTTAAAGTATAGCCAGTAGGAGTCTCTCATCTGAGAGATCTGTCCCATACATAGCAGTACTCAAATTGTCTTCTTTAGGAGGTGAGTTTTTGCTGCCAGATATATGTACTTTTAGCTGGACTTACACAGCACTATGAAGACATTAAGTATCAGAGGGGTAGCTGTGTTAGTCTGAATCTGTAAAAAGCAACAGAGAGTCCTGTGGCACCTTTAAGACTAACAGAAGTATTGGGAGCATAAGCTTTCGTGGGTAAGAACCTCACTTCTTCAGATGCAAGACATTAGTGGCTTGTCACCAAAGATATACCACAGAGCTATTTCCTTTAGCAATAATAGTAATTTTAATTTGACATCAGGTACAAATTTAAGATTTGATATTAAGCAGCACTAATTCCGATGCTTACAGTAATTTGACATCAGCTATTTAATTTGCCATACATCTACTTACCCTCTTACAATATATGTGAGTCACAGTCTCCATTTGTACTATGGGCTATAACCGCAGATAGTGTAAGCCAGAGTAAATTCATTGAAGTCAACTGAGTTTTGCCAGTTTGTATCAGCTGAGCATCTGGCCCTAGCTATTTTGGAGAATTGTAAGACACTCTGTTATGAGTTTCAGATTTCTCAGAGGAAAGTGCTCATATTTGGGTTGCATTTATCATGCTATCTATTTAAGGATGATTGGGAGACAGAGTGTGAGTGTTAGTGCACCCATCCTGCATATATGTAATTAAATAGCAGTGTGGATACTATGGTGCTTGAGGAGAGAAAGGAGATTGCCTGGAGCAGAGAAAGACCTGGCAGCTGAAAGGGAAAAGGCAGCCCAAAACAGAGAGAGAGGAAGAGATTTAGCAGCTGAGCAATAGAGACACAGACAGTCCTCTGGACACAGGGAAATAAAAAAAGGAAGGACATTGGAAGAAGAGGGAAAAAAAGGCAAGCCAGCATGAGAGTGAACCTAAGATCAGAAAAGGAGAGAGAGAGAGACTAGTATCAGAGGGTCAGATTCAGCATTGATTCACAACCTGTGAAACGCCATTGTATTCAATGGGGCTGTACGCACATATGTCAGGGTAGCTTCTGTTCAAGTCTTAAAAATCAAGACAAGGGAATCCCTAAAGTAAGCAAGCCAAAGATAATCACCAAGGGATCCAGCCTGCCAAGGAGGCTACAAGCCTGAGATCTATTGAAGTGTTACTCGGACTAAGAACCTGATTTAAAGCCCATTGAAGTACATGCGTGTTTTTCCACTGATTTTAATGGATTTTGGATCAGTCCCTAAATTATAAACATTTGACCATTTTAGAAGATAAATAACATAAATAAAAGCATTTACATTTCTTTTCACAAGAGTGAGATGGAGATTTTTCATTTGTTTTGGGGCACAAACAGGGTGGCTTTTCCCTTCCTTTCCTTAAAAACACCACATACACCAAGGGGACAGAGGTGGCAGGCACACCATGGCGTGTTGGAAACAGGCTGACAGAGCATTTGTCTGCAGTGTTAACTGCCAGGAATATCCCCACTGAAACATTGTGCAGGCCCAGCACGCATGCGCACGCACATACACACAAACACACACCCTATTCTCATAAAGTCAGAAAACAGGAACAGGATCCCAGGCAGCTGGTTGCTGCATCCTCCTTTTTTCTTCCACCCACTTACTGAGTTCTGATCTGCCTCTTTCATGGAGCTTTATGAAATGAGTGGAACTTATAATGACCTCTTCCATTCAACCAACCATGCCAGCCTCCATCATATGTTTTTCTGCTACTCCCACAATCACCTTTGTGCTTTCTTCCATGTCACCTTTTGCATGTGGTGTCCCTCCTAGAACTAATCAGTAAAAAATACTGCCTGGTCCTCTTTCATATCATTGTGATGCCTATGATAAATTGCAAGCTACTAACAGCTAGGTCTGTGACCACCAAAGACTACTGATTTCATTACTATTCCTGTTTACTTATATATTAAAAGAAAAATATTAACTTAAAACCTACTAACTAGGCACACATTTTTCTGCAATGCGAACTGCCAGGAGTATCTCCATTGAACAACTGTGGGATCAAGTATTCCTACCACTCCGACCATTGTCCACCACTCTCCCTTCTTTGTACTCTCACTTGTTGCATCTTGTCATAAATTAGTCTGTAAGCTCTTTGGAGGAGAGGTTGTCTCCTAGCCTGTACTTTTCTCATTTCATCTCCTAGCACAACAAAGCCCCAATATTGACAACAGCCTAATTAGTTAAAGTGATGCACTCTGCCTTGCTGTGGGCATTTTCAGGGAGATGACACCAGGTATGCTCTTTTTTGGAATATTAGCTACATTTACAATGCTCACAACTTCCTTTTTCTGCAGACAGAAGCAGGGGTGCAGTGCTCCTTATTCCCATGGAGCTTGGGTTGTGAGTGTGTGAAGGGGTGCTGGAGAGGGTCATACCAGTTCAAGATTTTGCTCTTTATTTGGTAACATTAAATTATTTAGTAATCCTTCGCTGCTGCACCAGGCTGGACAATTGAGTACCAGAACTTTTCACACAATTCTAATTAGTTCGCATAAACCAAGCATTTTTCCACCTTTTACCAAATGTGCTTTCACAGTCCTAATTTCAATGGCAGGTAAATGGAGGAATATTTTGCTTCACTCAGCAAGGAGAGCTCTGCTGCCTCCAATAATACTTCTTTGAGTCTTTAGAGCCAGAACTTGAACAGCTGACAGAATGCTCTATTGCTAGAGGTGACAGGGTGACTATTTCATTCTTTATTGTGCTATGTCTCTAAATTCAGTAAAGGCACACATGATAAACAAACATCCACAACTGAAAAACAGGTTCCCCAGGTTTCCAGAATAATTAACATGTAACACGTTCTTCTTAAGAGACAAGTGAAATATCACAGAAGCCATTTAGTACTGGCTTCTCTTTAACTTCCAGTTCCTTCTGAATTTAGTGCTTGTGAAAGGTGCTGGCTTGACATCACCCAAGACACTGTTCTCTTTATTCACTGAACAGGCACTATACAGATAGCAAAAGTACAACCCTTCCGACACTTCGTCAGTGTGCCAGCTACACCAACTGGACCCAGAAGGAGTAACTCTAGGAACAAAAGGAAACTTCATTGTCTATGTTCATTCAAACCTTGGCTGCTCTGATCAGACTACCAACAATATTGCTGATTTTTCCCAACTCTGATAGTGCTACTTTTGTGATATGAATGTATATCTGATTGCAACTGCTCTGAGACCATCAGCTCATTTCACATGGACCATTAAATTAAATAGTGTTCAAGCCTACTTGGATACTCATAAGGAAATAATTTGCACCTTTTTAAAACCCATCAGAACCTTGCCAGAGCAACACTGTAGGACTTGCTGGTTAGTAACATAGTTATTTGGATCCCACTGTACCTATCTGGTTCTTTCAAATTCCATATGCTGCACAGAGAGCAAAAGACCAAATAATTCCATTCCTGATAACCCTTGAACCAGACTATTGTTGATTGACACATAGATGTCAGGTCCTTACACAGATCTGCCCCTGATTTTGAACACTGATTTTCCTGGGCTCCAGTTTTATTTTTCCTAGGTTCCCTGCAAATGTCCCTTGAAGGAAGACTTTAATAGACCCAAAATCATACTTGCATTAAAAGAAGAATATTTTCAGTTATTCTGTCCTCTTGAGCACTGAAAAGCTATCATTCACAATGGTTGCCACAATATTTAAGGTATAATTACACTCCTGCCTGGCCTTTACCCACAAATCTGAATGTGGAGAAACTGTGACTTCCACACAGGTACCTGCAGTTCAGATCAAGCTTGAGTAGTAGCTTTCATTTTAGCCTAATAGCCTTGACAGTGTCCCTTTAATTTATCATTTCTAAGAGAAAGACTCTAGATAGAGCATCTTAGAAAATGTCTGTAGACAGGTTTTCCTTATTTTGATGGCTGAGAAAGGAGACATGCTCCATCATAACACTAATGCCGGGGTGTGGGGAGGGGAGTGTAAAACAGGGTCAGATATTACAGTCCTCACTCTCATCCATTTAAAAGCTGAAACTTCACAGAGCAAACAGCTGAAATTCATCATATTCAATGTGTTTCTCATGAACACTATAGAAGAGGAACCTTGCACTTTTAAATGGATGCCCCTTTCACATACAGCTACCTAATCATGGCCACGGAAGGACAGAAACAATATACTTAATAACACCCATGTCTTTGCACTCAAATTACCGAGCTTTCAAGGACATGGCTAAGAGGTACCTGGAGGGTGCTAAACCATCCTCCCCTCCAAACTCATGGGTAGCTTTCAAATTTCTAGGGCTTTGAAAATGGTTATGCATATTTCTTGCAGATTATCCTTAACCACATCAGGATATGGATGTGAAGTGGATGTCTGGCCTGAAATGTACCTGTATGGCTCTTTGGGTATGTATTTAAACATTCCGTTGAAGTTATATGCAATAGGGTAGATACTATAGAAAAATATTATCCCCTACACATGCCAACCTCAAGAAGCTACGAAGGTGATAATAGACTACCACACTATCTAGCTAGGTATTTATTTGACTTTCAACACTATAGTATCTGAGCACCAAGCTATCATTAATGGATTTTATCTGCACAAAGCTCATGTGAGGTACAGAAGTATTTCCCTGTTTACCAATAGGGAATTTAGGCACAGGGAAGATTCAGTGGGTTGCCCAAGGTCACACAGGAAGTCTGTGGCTTAGCCAGTGACTAAACTCAGCACTCCTCAGTCCCAGTCCAGTGCTCTTTCTGCTAGACTTTCCTACCCTACTAGTATATCACTGTAAACATCTATTTTTTGAAGGTAGTATGTCTGAATTTATTCACATGTGACTAGTTAAGGAAAAAGTAAGGATACTAAAGGACTTTTCAGTAACATAAAGACTTTTCAATAACATACGGCTGATATACCCAGCACTTTTTAAAATCCTGCTTTGAATGAACTGGACAGCTACATTAGAAGTGCTGTGATATGATGAATGGAAATATGCAGGGCTATGATGAAGTCTTGATTAACTTGTCATCCTAATCGCCTCTAGAAACAGAGGGAAGAAGATATTTTATTCTTAATTTCCAATGAGGTGACATCTAGTGCAGCAAAAGAGCATTTATATTGTTTCTCACCAAGTGTCTGAGTGGGAGAGAGTGTGCGAATCGAGACTGAATAACTTATCTATGTTTTCTGTGTATGTGAGAGAGACAGAAACAGAGAAGTGTTTCTGAATATATGAGTATGTATATATGCGGTCAGTTTTTTATAGGAATTAGGGATGAACAAACTGATTTGGAAGAACAAAAACTGACTAGACTCTTTCCCCAAAACCAAACCAAAACACTGTTGAGATTTGAAAAGCTTCAGTTTTTATATCTATATATATCTATATAGATCTAAATATATTAAGGGGCGTGGGGGGAATCATTTCCCTGCATCCTTCCATTTTCTCATTCTGTCAGTGTTGGCAGAAGTGTCAACGTATACATGTTCTTCTAGAAGAAGCCTGGCCTAAAGTAGGAAATACTAAACATTTTGCAAGAAAGCCAGTTCTCACAGAATTTCTGCCCGGATTTTCAGAACCAAGAACTTCAAATAGCTTCAGTGTTTATCTGAACTGATTCAAACCTTAAAACCCAAATGTGAAAATACATCTTTGTGTTTGGTTAAACTGACAGAGGTGACATGGAATTGGAGGCAGCAGTTCTAGTCGGAAGAAAAGAGCATGAAATTCTTGTGAATAGTAAAGTTTTGGGGTCATCAAGAGAATGTAGCAAAAATACCCCTTCCTGCCCTTTTCTCACTTAAAAAAGTAATTAAGAGGCCCCAGGGCCCTGTACAATACTCACTTGCTTCCTGTTGTATTGTTGAACAACAGTACCAAATAATACAAGGCACCTCACACTCATGCAACATGATAATCCCCCACTTATGATAAATTACTGATAGCACAAATAGATACATTAAAAATACATGTTGTTATGTAATAGTTACATAGTGTAGAAATTATGGTGTGTTTAATGCATTACTAGACTGCTAAACTTCTGCAAGTGTACTGTTCACAAGGACTGAAAAAAATAAGGTCATACTACGACCATGGTTTTCAATCTGTGGTACTTGGACCCCAGGGGGGTCCACAGACTATGTCTAAGATTTCCAAAGGGGTCCGCACCTCCATTCAAAAATGTTTAGGGGTCAGAAAATAAAAAAAGTTTGAAACCACTGTACTAAAAGTTTGCCATCCCAGCACAATTCTTTGTGCAATGGAAGTTGAAAAATAAAGTTCACAGTGTTTCTGCTTCACGGCAATCATTTATGTGAAGTTAGGCAATGTCGAATGACATCTGTCATTCCTACTGTATGCTGTCTTTAAGATCCATATAAACGACCAGACTCTCTGTTCTTCTGCCTACATCCATTGCCATGTGAAGCTGCAGTCCCCTGGGTACCCTCTCAAACCAGTGTAATATGCAAGTAAAGATGGGCCCAACCACCATCTGAGTTCTGAAGTGCTAGCATCTGGGAGAGCCTGGAGCTCTGTTTCCCACTCACCAGCCTGAGAACATGTGCTCTCACCTTCCCCACACACACTCATGCCAGCTAGGGAAGACGTCCAGTAGTCAGAGGAAACTTCAAGACCATTCCCCAAAAGACCACCCAGCACACTGCTACAGAGTGACCACTCTCTCTCACCCTGTTCATAATCATCTCATTGATATCCTGCGCTTCTCCCCATCTGTTTTCTGTATGCAACTGTTGTCTCCAAGCTTATACACAGACTGTAAGCTCTTCAGGGCAGAGACCATCTTTTTATTATGTATTTGTAGAGTGCCAAGCACCATGGTGCCTTGATCCCTGACTGGGGCCCTTAGGCACAATAATAATAGGATTTGCTCCCCGCCCAACTACATATTGCACAGTCATTGACCACACAGGTCACCTGCAGTGCTGACTGACACAATGCGGGATTGAGGAATGTGAGAGAATGGAAAATATGGTAAATTAGTAGATTTTTTTTTAGGAGAAGAGGGGGGGAAGCAAAGGGGAGGCAGGGAGAAAGAAGAATATCTATCCTGGGAGAGTTGCATTAGTTGTTAAAATATTGACCTGCACAAGGGAGTGTTTAGATCCAGAGAGTTTCTTTGAGCCAATCTCTAAGTACAAGGCACTTCCACTGTGCCAGCAGTGGTCATACCTCTATTTCTATTACCAAAAATAATAATCCAGTGTCCCAGTTATATTAACACTTTGCAATACAAGCATTTAAAGACACCTTTTAAAATATGTAGAATGCATAGTCAATTCCATAAAAAGAACCCAGTTCTATGGGTGCAGAGTGCCTCCTGTGAGGTGCCCAAGGTAACTCCAGCTGGATCTGTGGGTACTCAGTATTCTCAAAATGGGGCCTTAATTTCTGTGATTCCCTAATAACTGATGTGATTCAAAAACGCGTCAAAGAAAGAATTTTTTTCTCTCTTTACAAACTGACTCTGACCTGGTGACTCAGTTAATAATGCACTCTTACCATTTTCTGGCACCCTGAAATGTCTAAAATGTATGCAAGACAATAGCATAAAATGCAAAACGCTCAGGCAAATGTTTTTAATTATCTGTGTACAAGAAATTCCCACTACTACAAAGAAATGAAAGAAAAAACACCATGTTGGAAGAAACAATGTTGACACAGACACACAAACCAATAAAAGCGAGGAAGTTCTAAAACAAAGGCCGCTGTGGAGTCCTAAACACAGGCCCACTGTGTTTTGATATTGCAGCAGCACATATGGTCTTTCATTAGAGGGTCTCAAAGCAGTGGGCAACGTTACCGTACCATATGTGCTGATTGGAACAATTGGACTGATTTATATTAGACTGTATAAAGTTTTGGGCTTTTCCCTTCCTTTTTTGTTGCCTATCTTTGTTGTGTTAGCAGAAACATAAAGAGAGAAAATCCTGTCTTTATGGGTTTCCTGTTTTTAACTTAAAGTAATAGTCACTAGTAAGCACCTGGCAAAATGAAAGGGAGGTCTACAACTTGGAAATATTTGTTTACTGCCAAATTACAGAGTCCATTTTCTACTTTGGCTTCACGTGAGCTCCACACCAATCCTAATCAATTTCACACCAGGAAGCAGCAAAAGGCTGATGGCCAAGAACGGACATGTTGTAAATCTAGTTCTCAGAACTGGGCTTTACCACAGCACATTTGTCTCTCTCTTTTCCCCTTTTCTAAAAAAATAAATAAATCCCCAAACACACACTTAACTTCTTTCAGAAACTGAAAACTAGAAATCTGTAACTATGAAATATCTATGAAGCACGACAACAGAATAGCCCACTGATGTTAATGGTGTCACCTTTCCATTCCTTGAAAATATGAGCTAGTGTTATCCAAGAATTTGTTAGCATGGGTTGGTTCTGAATATAATGTTCCATCTAATCCAGCATCCTATCCCGGTAAAAATTTGCTTTGGAGGAAGGTGATAAAAGGGATACAAGTTGAAATGGATGAAAAGAGCTGCAGATATTTTCCTTTTAAAAATTTACAAAATTAATAAAATATTTTTGCAGGATCTACCCTTGCAGTCCTTGTACAGGCCAAACTCCCACTGAAGTGTAAGAATTGCAAGATCAAGGCTCCTTGCCATTATTTACAGACTATCACATTTGAATGACTGGTTCCAGTGACAATTATCACATTTCTGTATGTATAAAATTTGAAGCAAGACCTGACATAGAGGGAGATTTTCAAAGGCCCATAAGCAATACGGCACCTCCCATTGAAAAATCAGTAGGACGTGGACACTAACACCCATGTGTGATTTTCCCAGAGTTTGTGGACATAAGAGTGTGGGCCAAATCTGGGCTTTTCAGAAGCATGTATACAAAAATGCACATGTATATTTACGTTGTCTAAATTGGGAGCTGGCCAATCACAGATCAGATTTTAGCATACACCTTTCTGAGAACTTGGCCCTATGTTAGTAACACATACAAAAAGAATTTTTTTCTATTATGATAATTAAGACTACCTTCTTTCTATGCCATATGCAGTGGCCAGTGAGGTAGTCAGAATAATTCTTTACATGGGTTCTCCATCCAAAACTGAAGGCATTATTAATTTGGTCTGTCTTTTTGTTTATATATCTAATATAATAGCTACTGCAAACTAGTGAAAATATCTAGAGTGAAATCCTGTTCCCACTGAAGTAAAGGGCAAAAGTCTCATTGACTTCAATGGGGCAGGATTTCAACCCTATTATTTACACTTTAATGCTACATCAATAGTGCCTGTTTCTGCTCTTCTTGAGAAACATTGACTATACTGCATAGTACACAATTCAAAAAATAAATTGAAAAACAAATATCTTATCAGTTTGAATTGTGCATCATTTTACATATGTGCATGTGTACCAAATTCAGTAATTATCATGGATGCACAAGCTAGGAAAAAAACATGAGCTTACCCAAACCACAGCCTTCCTATCTATTGGAAACACTTTGTAAAGGCTTAAGTCCATTTAGATAAGAAATTAAATATATTGTAAATGGCTTTTTCAACCTACCCATGCCTTGGTATTCAAGCATGAAAAACCTCTTCTCCATCCTCCAACTAATCCCTCTCCTGTCTTTTCCATGTTGCTACCCTTCCTCGCTATTTAGACCACATCCTTTTTTGAAATTACAGCTTACTGTCCTTTAGCCTGATCCTCTCTTTTCTCCCACCCTAGCCTACTACTCCAGTCTGATCCTGGAGTCTCCCCAGACCCTTACCTTTGATGAAACCTTGATGCCCTAGTGCCAGATGCTGTTTCAATCTGCAGGTGCAGAACATCCAGAAAAAAACATCAGTTTCAACCTTTAGACACAAACACAAGCACATAGATATATAGTTATATACATGAGCAAAGAACCAACTCAGAGAGACTAAGAGGGTTTTCTCTAGCAACTGATTGGATTGTAGCTGTGTGTGTCAGAAGAGGAAAGCAGTCAGAAAAGCCAGGAGAAACCCAGAGAAGGACAAGTAGTCTGACCCTGAGAAGATGCCATGACAGCAAGCATGGTTTGAGCAAAATGCTGACTGGAAAGGCAGGCTTGGAAACTACAAGCAAGGAAACTGCCTACTCATGTTTGTTTCCACTGTGTTCAGGGATAGAGGACATTGTGTACATCCTTTGTAAATAAACAGAATTGCACCAAAGAAATACCTGACCCATAGCATCAATTTCTTCCCCTAATGGAAACAACCCACTAGGCTCAACTGCTCAGGCCAAGATGGACACGTGTGTGCGTGTATGTGTGTGCATGTGTGTGCGTGTGTGTGTGTGTGTGCATGCATGCACGTACGCACACAAGAGACATCTGAGCTAACAGCATTCTCACTGTGCATGCCAAACATCAGCCAGGTGCATTTTTGAAACTGCTGAAACAGTAACCACTCTGTCTCCAAAATCCCAGATTTCAGGAAGCACATCAGTCCTGCTTTAATGATTATGGTGCTTCCAGGGCTGGTGGACTACAATAAGTGCAATGGAGATAATGGATCATGGTATTGTGACTCTTTCATGATCTTAAGAAAAACAGCATGAGACCTTGCTTTGGATAAAAAGTTAACCAGGGTCAGCACTGTACATAAGTAAAGAGCCACTGCATTTTACACACATTAAAGCCTCCCTGTGAGGCGGTATTGTTATTTCCATTTTATAGCCAAATGTAATTCCAAAGTTGTTGCTAGTAGAAAATGTTAACCAACCTGAAAGAAAATATCTATCGAGAGAATAGTTTTACCCCTTTCCAACTCATCCTAATCACTCCCTGCCATACTCACTCAGTAAACACAGGATTGATAAATAAATGCACCCTGGCAGTTGCCTCAGCTGCCACTGTGGTGCCTTGTGACTCATAATTAGAAAACAAATGGCAGATTAGCTTAATAATATTCATTAGTATCTAATGAAACTGAGATTGTTTCCTGTTCAAAGCATGTTGGGCTGTTAGTTGAATTTAAGTAAATTCTGCCTTTGCCCCCTTCAGCTATGTGAAGGGGGTGGGGGAGAAGGGAAAGAGAAAGAATGATTAACTCTTTCCCTCTTGGCCTGTTACATATGTTTAGATACTCTCCCAAAGCCTCTCTGAGAGTCCTCAGGGAAGGAATGGTTAACAGAAAAGCAATGCTTCCTTTCAGGCACTGTTGTTCTTTTTTAATATATATATATATATATATATATATATATATATATATATCCTATGTGAGAATTTTAACGATATGCAGAAATCATAGCTGTCTTGCTGAATCGCTGTAGGACTGACCTCCCTTGACAGTTCTTAAATTATTCAGCTATCAAGGGCCTGCTAAACATTAAATTAAGCATCCTCTCTCCCCTGTCCTAAACCATTAAGTTATGCAAATGCACAGATAATGGGGCATATGACAGCTGGAGGCATTAATCAAGCAGCTCTGTCTCTGGGCTGTTGTTATGTAGAAACCGCATCTGCCAACAGACAGAACAGACACAATTAGATCTCACTTAATGGAATGAGAAGAAACTACCTAGTTCTCTACACTCTTGTTAGGTTGTAGACCTGGGAGTGAATAAGACACTGGGGAAATCTCTCTCTTTCTCTCACTCTCTTTTTTTTTTTTAATACCTGCTCTTCCAACTGAAATGAAAAATTACCTGTAATTGTTATCATTTGCAAACAAAGCCTGTCAGAAGACCCACCCGCTGTTTACAATGGATGTTTTTCTTGTTCCCTGGTAAGGTTCTTTGGGGAATTTTCTTCATTTGTTTTTTTAGCTAAAGCTCTGTCTTTGAGGGGGGAAAGCAAACAAACAGATCTCCCATTACAGCATTTGAATTACTGCTTTAAAAATGAACTTGCATGCTAAGTCATACTGAAGGAGCGTATTGCTGAGGGACTAGTCAGTTTACCATTCATATATTTGTGCCTACTTCCCACCCATTAATGGCTAATTATTAAAGATAAATGTTTGCAAACAGACCCCTTCTCTGTCATCATATAATATTACTTCTCCCCAGTGGTGCATACCAAGAGCCTGATAAGTTATAGGGGTGTCCCATAAATTTCCTAAAGAAATCTAGAAGGCAGGCTGTATAATTTAATCCATTTGATTTAAAGGGCTGTTTTAAAAATCCTTGTTAAGCATTTGTGCAGTAACAGAAGATTGAGGGGAATGATTAAGGTGATGGGCCCATACAAACAGGAAACACAGGATTGGAGGGGGGGAAATTTTTTCCATAAAACTTCATGTCCACTATTGAAATTTGTGAAGGTATTGGTTGACTAATAAAGTATGCGAGAGAATTGGCATATCACGTAATATGGAAATTTCTTGTACCCTCTGCAACTGCTCCCCCTTATCCTGTAACAAATATTTGTTAAAAGGAATTGGTCAAATCCTTTAATCAAAATCTTTAACACAAACTGTATATTCCTGTAGGGAATTGGGCTTTTAAGTCAATTTAGTATATTTAATTTTAAAGAAATAAAATCAACCTTTTCTGATGCCCAATTACTTTTTCAAAAAGTAGTATTTATTCTAAGTCCTATCGTAAACAAAAATGTCTGTGCACTATCATAGCAGATAGTGTGTATACTAATTTGTATATAACTACTACAGTACTTTATGTTTAGACTGTTTATTTGATTATTTATTCATTTATATAGACGTTTTCCCAGTTGCAGCTATCCAGAACATCATATGCACTATAAAGTCTTCAAAATACAACCTTGTAACATATATATCAAACAAACCTTTAAACCTCTTTAAAAATTGACCTGCAATAAATCATCCCAACCATGAAATAGTCATCAATCCTTTCACCCCTACTTCCCAATCCACTACTACCGCCTTCAGAAAAGTCTGAGACAACAAATCAGCCTGAAAATGTAATCTGAAGATCACCAAATCCAGGTTTTAGTGGACCAAGGAGGAAAATGTTCCAGAGTCAAAAGACTGTGGGAAAGATGCTCTGCCACCAGCATTTCCAATTTAAAGCAAGGGGGCGTTAGCCTGAGCACCTTGGATGATCACAGCTGCCACAATCCCACACACTGAGGGAGCACAAATGATAGAAAGTATGACTGGCAACCATTATTACCTGAACTTCCTGCAGCAGTTGGGGGATTCACGAAGACCCTCAAATTGTGGACTTCCAGTTGAGCCCCCTGCCCAATCAGTATTATTTCAGTTTTATGTGAATTTAGCTTCAAAAGATAGATCTTATCCCTGTCTCCATCTTTATTAGATATGGGGCAACTTCTTCCCCTGCATCAACAAGCCAGGAAATAGAAGAGGTGGAAATATAAATCTGGGAGTCATCAGGCTATTGAGGCTGCAACCTCCACCACAACCTGAGCACAATCACTGCTTAAGAAACGGCAGTCAATCCGATTCAGAGAAAGGCTTTCACACTGGTGTTCGCTAGCCATCATCTCTGCCATTTCCTTAGGTGCAGATCATCTGAATGCTATCACCACATGGGAGGGTAAAGGAAAGGAAGAGGTCATTTCAGAATGATGTATCAGCAGTCAGGAACAACAAATCATTACAAAATCCTATCAAACCAACAATAGTATGGTCTGCTGGAAAGACAGTATTCTCCCTTAGTGCCCTCTGAAACCTAGTGAGTGCCATTAGTGTCTGAGGGAGGACCATCAAAATAGGCCCTTTGGCATGGCAGGAGAGGTGCATCCTGGCCTCAAAATAGAGGAAGTAATGGTTGGTCCTGGAAAAAAGGTATAATATCCTCCTCCCCCCTGAGCTCCAAGCTCTTCCTAAAAAAATAATAATAATAAGCTTCAGAATGTGGCGAGATATATATGAATTGAGCCAGAAACCACACAGCCAAGAGGGCCAGGAAAACTGACCCAAAGGAGTTATCCATATAGAGAGTGAAGTCAAATAAATGAAGCAACTGCAGCCCTTCAATCGGGTCATCCCTATTAATCCTATCTTCCTCCCATACTAAAACTGCCTTATAAAAAGCAAATCACCTGTAAAATCCAATTTTGGGTCAGGAGGCATCCTGTATTGACAGATGCAAAGAACATAGCTGAAATCATGAGCCGCCTCTCAGATTATGCTGAATTAAGTATCCAGGTGGAGTCATCTTGGCTAATATCAGACCCGAGGCATCATCCAGTTATGTCTCTTATACTTGCAAAGACTTTCTTAACCAGATCAGGAGTAGTATTGGTAACTATTAAATTAGCCATGGACCATGCATTCACCACCATGGATTGTACTTTCCAGTCATCATCCTCAGACATCCCATTCTCCTGGGAAGAGACCACTACCAGTGGCCATTGAAAACAATATTAAATTCAACATTCCTGACTTTCTGCTCCTACTTAATCTATATCATCCAACCTCTCCTTTGCTCACCATGAAAACAGGTTAACATGTTCCCAGTCCACAGTAGCAATTATTTAGAGGTGGCAACAAAGTGCTACCGCCAAATACTCAAATATGAGTTTCCAGGACAAGCTCAAGAAACATCTGACAAAATTTTCATTATAACTCGGACACTGCTCCACACCACCACATTCCTTCCACATTGCAACCTGTAGAAACCGCTATTATTCCTCTCATGAAAGCCAGAAGTTTGCAGTTAAAAGACCCTCACATACCTGTTCCCATAAAGATCTAATTTGGGGGCAAGTTTATTATAGTGTAGCTTCAGCCAGGTGCTGCTTGGATGCAACAAATTTGGTGATACTGGTGCCTGTAATGATTGTGTTGACACAGATATGTTTTCTCTTGTTCCTTTAGTAACTGAGGGTACGTCTTCACTTACATCCGGGTCCGGATGTAAGCAATCGGTTTTCTGAGTTCGATTTATCGCGTCTGGTTAAGACGCGATAAATCGATCCCGGATCGATCCCGGAAATGCCCCGGATCGATCCCGGAAGTGCTCGCCTTCGACGCTGGTACTCCAGCTCGGCGAGCGGAGTACGCAGCATCGACGGGGGAGCCTTCCTGCCGCGTCTGGACCACGGTAACTTCGGACTAAGGTACTTCGAATTCAGCTACGTTATTAACGTAGCTGAATTTGCGTACCTTAGTCCGAAGTGGGGGGGTTAGTGTAGACCTGGCCTTAGTGTTCATCTTTTTCTGATATATGTAACTGGGTATCTGGAATTCTCAGGCACTTAAATAACTTTTCAGTGATTTCTCTGACTGTCTATTTCCTCAATATATTATCCTGATTCTGCTGTGGAGATGTTGACTCTTGCTGGCTGTCAGTTCTTATTTCCTGCTTACAGGTGGACCGGTTGCCTGGCTGCCAGTCTAGATTATGTATCTTCACTGGCATGTTCAGCTTTTTAAACAAGATTTTTCAGTGTCTGAATAGTTCTTTTGGCCATCCTATTACTCTGTGGGTATTTTGGCAAGGTACTGACATGCGTTTTGGCAAGGTACTGACATACTGGTAGATTTTTGCAAAATTCTGCAGTTGAGGAGATGGGTTGGTTGCCAGTAATCAAAACCTCTTTTTTCCATATTGTACATATTGTGATTCAAGATGGGTAATCACCAATATTCTACTTTTTTAGTCAGTTTTGAAAACTCCTTAAATTTGGCGCAGTAACGAATTATTTGTCAAAGTCAAATAAATCACTTCTCACCAATGATCTCTCTAGAATTTCATGGCCCTTCAGTTCTTATTGTGTGCTTTTCAGAAGGGATTATATGTATCAGAATGAGTTATCATGCCTGTTATCTGAGCGCTTGTCCCAAGCCAGAACAAAATATCTCGTCATATATGTATATAGCTCTATTAATACATGTATGATAAGTTACTTGTAGAAACTGATCACAAACTATATGGAGGTTTGTTTAAAACAGATGTTGTCTATATCACCATTTAGAATGCAACTTGTATGTAATTTGTTAATTGAGAGTACACTGCTTCTGAATTTGAACTTCTAATTCTCGTTAAAGCAGCAGAGCACATGTCTGCTTTAAATTTGAAACTGGTTTTCCCTATTTGGATGCATATATGGAAAGTGAATCTGTGATAGAGTGCTTTTGGAAGTAAGTTTATTTCAGCTGCTCCACAGAAAACCCATCTTCTATTGTAGCATTACAACCACTTTACTTGAACTTCTTGATTACTGCCAGTGAATTGGAATGCAGTTTTTGTTTGTTTTTCAGATACAACTTCGTGCTTATTTTGTCTCTAACAGGGCAGAGTTAAGGTTGTGGTGGTTCTTTGAGAGTTAGTACTGCTTTGAGTAATTCAAACTTAATTCTGAATTTCCTATCTTTCATTTTTGCCACTGACTTTCATGGGAGCAGGACAGGCCCCATGTAGTCATTTACAATAGTGTTATCTAGCTTTATCATGGTAAAGCAGTGAACAATTCATTTTGACACTTTATCTTCAGAAACAAACAAAAAGCTGGAATAATTGAGATCTCCTTTGTAATCTCACTCATGTATACCAACAATATTATTGTTATTGTCCTCCAGGATTCCCTTCTTTCTGATTCAAGCTGTTCTTCTACTGGTGGGTACCATAATTTATTCTACCAATGCTATTTTCCCTGGTCACTTTTACTGATTAACTTCTTTACTGCCTATTTTTTCTCAAAATATGAGAAACATCTTTGTACGTCTTATTTCCCCTTGTTTTAAGGCCTTGAAGACAATACTTACCAAGTGAAACTAATTTTGCTGCTGTAGAATAGTTGATAAATGTCTCCAGTTCTTCCCATGATCCCATCTCTAGCAGTAATTACTTTTTTTGATGTTGTTGTTTGTTCTTGAAGGAAAACATGGTTTTGCCATTTGTCTTTATATAGCAGGGGTAGGCAACCTATGGCACGTGTGCCGAAGGCGGCACACAAGCTGATTTTCAGTGGCACTCACACTGCCCGGGTCCTGGCCGGGGGGGCTCTGCATTTTAATGTAATTTTAAATGAAGCTTCTTAAACATTTTAAAAACTTTATTTACTTTACATACAACAATAGTTTAGTTATATATTATAGACTTATAGAAAGAGACCTTCTAAAAACGTTAAAATGTATTACTGGCACGCGAAACCTTAAATTAGAGTGAATAAATGAAGACTCGGCACACCACTTCCGAAAGGTTGCCGACCCCTATTATATAGTCATCTCTTTATAGTTGCTATTATGCTCAGGCATAGTGACCCATGTCACTCTGATGTCGTGTTTTCTAATGTCCCTTATTTGTTTTTCCCTGGGTCTTACAAAATTATGTGAGTGAAATCCTAGCCCCATTGAAATCACTGGAAAAACTCCCATTAAATACACAGGATGAAGTCCTGATCCTGTGGAATCATTCTCTTTTTTGTACTGACATCAGTACTGCATATTCATTTTTGTTCTTCTCTGTGTTCCATTAAATGTGTTTCCCCTTGCTTCTTATCCAAACTTTTGCTTGTGAATTCACCTCCAGTTTCAGTTTCTCCGCATATCCCTATTTTTAAGGAAAATTCCAGTGCTGTTCTTGTGTTGGTTTAGTGAGAGTTTGAACTTTTCTACTGCTGGTTAAGGGCCAGATGGGATTATTTAATTCAGTGGGACTATTCGTGTATGTAAGGATAATTTAAGTGAGTATCGATTTGCGTGATCCAACCATTTATTTGGACTTCTCATATCCTTCTAATGTTGATGCATGAAATTACTGTAGATCACTTTCAGGTTCTCCAGGTTTTGCATTTAACAAATGTGTAAATGCTATGCAATCTAGTGGTCATTCACTTCCCACTTTCAACTGTCTGGTTGATGTTTGTAATGCTCTAGGCAATAGCGAACTGCTATTATAAAGCAAACTCAGTCACATCATTTACTACACTTTCTTCTCAAGACCACTTACTGATTTACTTCTTCATATTGTTTTACTTCTGTCCATTTTAAAGATAGTTTTTTCTCCTATTTTTAAGCCTACATTCTCTAATCATAGCAAGATCCCCAAGATAATTATAGATAGCAGCACTTTTTGTGTGGTCAGAAATTGAACTCTAAACCTTCAGGTCTCACTAAACTCCTGAGACATGCTGAAATTCATAATTATCCTTTTTTTTTGCCATATTACTAAATTAATCCAGCTGCTCCAGAGTTGCATTCCTCTTTTACTGGATATTAAACCAACTTGTCAATCTGTAATTGTAGAGCTCCTTCCTCCCTTTTTATCTAATTCAGCCAAGTTATATTGAGTCTGTCTGTTCCTTGCTTTATTCCACTAACGTCTAATGGAAATTTATGCCATAAAATGGCTTGGGCTGATGAAGCAATCTGGCTGACAAGAATTGTGAAGTACATATTTATAATTCATATAGGAACTTAATAAATCCATTAAAATATTTTACGTTTGAATAGTATATATGTCGTACATGTACAAGTATAATAAAAATAATGTGTCTTATGGAGTCTCAGAGTCTACCTTTGGTATCAGAAACATTTGCTTTTATGCCTTAAATAAACTCCCACTGCACTGGGCACAGGGGTGCTGGGACAATTTTTATGCTGGGGCTGCTGATGGAAACCATGGGAACCATGTATTTGGTGTTTGTTATTACTACTTCAAGCCAGGGCGTGCGGCAGCATCCTTAGTTCCAGCACCACTGACTGGGCCCCAGAAGTTTCAACACAATGATAAAAAATAGGCTTACTGGAAATGGTGTCTCCTCATACACAGTAAAATCAGAGTTTATCAGGAATATTGGATGACACAATTTCCCTTTCTTCTCTATGCACATAAACCAATATTCCCCTGCCAAAACCTCCGAAAATGGGTGTGCTTTCTTGAAAATCTCTTCTTTATTTTCCTCTGAGTTTGTGTTTCCCCTTTCTATCACTGTACAGTCTCTGGCATGCAGCTTCCCAGTGAGAGAAGACAAGAGTGGTATGGCATCAAAAGGAAGTAAAGGAATAACATTTCCCCCCTACATTTCTAAGAGGGAATGGAAAGCTACATGACTGAAATTCCAACCCTTCTGAAGAACATGCTTTTTCAATAGTCATTCATAGTACTTTGCCCGTTGGTCATTTCAGTACTTAACAACCTGAGCTTGCTCTCTTGTAATACATTGCTGTTCAGCAATTGCCTTTAATGGAAGTAGGATCAGGCCACAAGGACCTAATCCAAAATCCACTGAGATTAATGAGCATTTTTCCATTGATTTCAATGGGCTCTGGATCACGCTCCAAATGAGCAAGCTTCCCCATACAGTCCCAACCAGTCTGGTTACTGGCAATAATGTTTAGCTTTTCCAATAGTTGTTTTATAATTTCAGGTATTCGTTTATTTTTGTTAAGTTAGGTGTTTACACATTTAACATATTTACTCCTTGCCAGTTCTTCACTTTTGAAGTTTTTGTGCCAGTAAATTTTCTTCCTACTCTGGGGAGCCCACACCTGAAAACTACTGAATCACTGCTAACGTGTGTTGATCTGATCTTCTTTAGCTCTCTGCAAATTTGTTTATATTATTTTCTCCAGTGTATTTAGTGTTGAAGTCTCTGAGTAGAGTATTATATATTTTAAATAATGGGATACCACTGACAGGGTTTGCATGATGGAATCATTGATATTGATGTGACAGCGGTGATGTCTCTCTGCTTATTATTATGAAGTATGTCTGTTGTGATGCAGAAACTAGTACTCTTGATCCTTTTTCACTCTTATGTGATGAGTTATACTGCCCTAGAACAAAATCTTAATTCACTGTGAACAGTGACAATGATCTTGACAATCATTAACACTGATGCTTGGTGTGAAATCCATCCTCTGACTTTTTCTTCCATTCCTGTTTTTTTGAGGCAGTAATCTGGTCCTGGCACTTCCTAGTATACACCTCTAGCACACACATGGAAAAACACACTCAGTAACACAGTCAGAAGGGAACTGCAACTACTCACATTACTTCAGCACCAGCAGTATGTGATTGAGTGAGCGAGACAAAGGAAGTGAGAGAAAGACTTTTGACTTTTAAAATACTTTTAATAATATCAGTACAAAAACACAGTAATGTCAGAAAAATAAATTACGGATTCAAAAACAGTTGCCCATCCCAAACAGCATAAAGTGCATTTCTAATACCCCATCGCTGAATAAACTGATCCAAATCGCTTATAAGTATATAATATTTAAACTCTAAATGACTGTGTAAAACCACTAAAAATCTAAAAAAAACAAAGAACATTGGCAACCCCAATACCAAATAATTTATGCTATCTGCTTTTAAAATGGCCATCTTTGCTTGACCCAAAATAAAGCTTGTAAAGCATACCACAGATCTATTCGTAAACCTGTACTTAACAGTAAAAATAAATACAGTGGGGAGGGAGGGGGAGGAAATCAATGGACAATAACAAAAAAATACCCTGAAGTCAAACAAATAATGGCTATAACATGGAACAAGTAAGAAACATATGAATAATAGTCTCCTCCATGTCACAAAAAGGACATGACATGGACACCTGCAAGTCAACCTATGAACAAACACATTCATGGCAATAACCCCATGAAGAATTGTCCATTGGAGATCACCCATTCTCGTTGCAATTGGAGGCTTGTATATAGTTAGCCAGGCTAGATGGATGGAGTCCGCCACCAGAAGCTGTCTTTTCCACACCATATCAGGATAATCAACAGGCATTTGAAAATGACAAATATTTGCCATAAGCATATCCAACGATTTGTGGCCTAAGCTATGGAAGGAAATTCAGAAGACCTATTGAAGGCAAGCAAGCTGCCAGGCATGTCAACATCCCAGTCCACAGCAGGAGCAACAGGCAAGAAAATAGAAGCATTAGCATAATCAGGAATGGTTCGCTCAAGGAGGCAACTGTCCACACTGGCAATACTGCCTCTAGGAAGAGCTGATTCCACCTCTGATAAAAACTGAGAAACCTAGTGAATGGAATGAAAACCAACCTTGACAGCCAAAATATCATCTGAGACCCATGTAAAATCAATTAAATGAACCAGTTTTGTTAAACTTGCTGCAATAAGGGAAGAGACAAAACTCCTAGAAACAAGACTAGGAATCCTCATGGCAGGATTATAAATAAGAGGTTCAGCAAGCAGCTCTGGGAACTCCAGCTCTCTGTCCTGTGGCCTCATCTTAAAAAAACTCCAAGCCTTAAAAAGGCTTTGATGAAAACCAGGAGACGCCTCAAAATTGAGATATCCAGGGTCCAACAAAAAAAAGTCCTTGATCAACATCCAAACCCCCTACCCACCAAAGAAAAGCAAAGGCAAGTTGCTTCCAGGAAACAGGTTCATCCCCAAACAACAGCTGCTACAGAGACCGTAACCAAAAAGTAGCAACTCTGCTCAAAAGATCAATGAGACCTTGACGCCTTCCACAACGGGCATCCCAGAGAAAGTCCAAAAGAACCTTCTGAACTTTTTTCTGAAGAGCTGAGAGGGACCCAAAACAATTATCTTACACCACAACATAGAGGCATTAAATTATTAATGACTAACACTTGCCTTTGGAAGGAGAGCCGAGGCAAACACCACTTCCACCTTTGCAACCTCCCCTCCAACTTTTCCATAACTCCATACCAAGTCTGATCGTCCAGTCCCAGCGCCTTAAAGACAGTTCGGCTCCACAATAGCCCCCCAGGCAAAGTCAGGGGGTGGAAGATCACCCAAGCCCTCAGTAGGAGTGTCTCGCTTCCCTCAATTTATGCAAGCTGAGGAAGCCTGCTCAAAAGAGTGGTGACATTCAATCAAAACCTGGACATCACAATCATGAGTAAGGCTTCACCTTGTCCACAAAGAAAACGGCAACCCCTGCACTTAGAATCATAGAATCATAGAATATCAGGGTTGGAAGGGACCTCAGGAGGTCATCTAGTCCAACCCCCTGCTCAAAGCAGGACCAATTCCCAACTAAATCATCCCAGCCAGGGCTTTGTCAAGCCGGGCCTTAAAAACCTCCAAGGAAGGAGACTCCACCACCTCCCTAGGTAACGCATTCCAGTGCTTCACCACCCTCCTAATGAAAGAGTGTTTCCTAATATCCAACCTAGACCTCCCCCACTGCAACTTGAGACCATTGCTCCTTGTTCTGTCATCTGCCACCACTGAGAACAGCCGAGCTCCATCCTCTTTGGAACCCCCCCTCAGGTAGTTGAAAGCAGCTATCAAATCCCCCCTCATTCTTCTCTTCTGGAGACTAAACAATCCCAGTTCCCTCAGCCTCTCCTCATAAGTCATGTGCTCCAGACCCCTAATCATTTTTGTTGCCCTCCGCTGGACTCTTTCCAATTTTTCCACATCCTTCTTGTAGTGTGGGGCCCAAAACTGGACACAGTACTCCAGATGAGGCCTCACCAATGTCGAATAAAGGGGAACGATCACGTTCCTCGATCTGCTGGCAATGCCCCTACTTATACAGCCCAAAATGCCGTTAGCCTTCTTGGCAACAAGAGCACACTGTTGACTCATATCCAGCTTCTCGTCCACTGTGACCCCTAGGTCCTTTTCTGCAGAACTGCTACCTAGCCATTCGGTCCCTAGTCTGTAGCAGTGCATGGGATTCTTCCGTCCTAAGTGCAGGACTCTGCACTTGTCCTTGTTGAACCTCATCAGGTTTCTTTTGGCCCAATCCTCTAATTTGTCTAGGTCCCTCTGTATCCGATCCCTACCCTCTAGTGTATCTACCACACCTCCCAGTTTAGTGTCATCTGCAAACTTGGTGAGAGTGCAGTCCACACCATCCTCCAGATCATTAATAAAAATATTAAACAAAACCGGCCCCAGGACCAACCCTTGGGGCACTCCGCTTGAAACCGGCTGCCAACTAGACATGGAGCCATTGATCACTACCCGTTGAGCCTGACGATCTAGCCAGCTTTCTATCCACCTTACAGCCCATTCATCCAGCCCATACTTCTTTAACTTGGCGGCAAGAATACTGTGGGAGACCGTATCAAAAGCTTGCAGTGGACTCAAGACTCAGAAAAACCTCCCCTTTCCAATCAGCAAGCCAATTAATTTGGTTGCCTGCTTCTGTGTGAGTCTCTTGCAAAAAATGAAATATCCACCTTTTATTTCCTGGGACAAGTACTCAAAGAGTGTGATATGTTTTTTACTGTCTCTGTATCCATTCACATTCTGAGAGCCACATAAAAAATTGTCCATCAGACCAGTACTCATCAGAAAAAATAAGAAAAAGACAGACACGAGAAAAGAAAGCAACAAAACCTCAAAGAAAAACACCAGGCTCTCCTATATCCATTAACCCCCAACATTTCCATTAATCAAAAAGACACGCACTTGGTCATCAGTTTTTTCAATCTATACCACTTCTGTTTGTCAAACACAGACAAAGAGACACATCTCATAGAATACTGAGCAGACAACAAAAACAGATTAAGATCAGGAAACCAAATATGCCACCTCTACTCCACGTTTCCCCTTTGTCTCATTCAGAAACCTACTAATAGCATCTGGGGTATATCCCCCTTTAGGTGTTCAGGACCCAAAGAATCTGAGTTCATCATCCTCCACACTCTCAGACTCAGAATTGCTACCAACGTGGGGGGGGGGGGGAACTCACAGAGACCAGAAGTAGGGGACTGCTGGGACAGAGCACAAAACTGCTACCTGAGAATTTTCCATGTCCCCAGCCACAGAACCACCCTCAGCAGCACCCTCAACGGTGTGCTTCCCAACTGCACTGACTGAACAAGCCTGCTTCACAGCACCCTCAGAAACTGCAACCCTCTATGCCTTCAAGGGCCATATTTTGCTTTAGGGCTTTGCCAGAACGCCAGAGTCCTCAGCCAAGACTGAGGATTCCATAGCAACAGGCTCAGACTCCATTTTGCCGAGAGACAGCTGAGTCAGGAACCACAAAACCAGTAATGCCATCTCCCCCAGGTGGTAAAGGGGGCACTTAACCCCCCACCCCCAAAACCAACATCCCCAGTGACATCTGGAGCCTGCCACAGCCACCCCATCCTGTACTTTAGTCTCAGAAACAGGCACAGGGTCACCATTCCCAAGGGAAGCCTGCCTGTTCTTAGGGCACTGATTAACCTAATGTGTCAGAGTCCCACAATGAAAACAGCCCATGTCCTAGTGGCAACAAACACAATATAGTCACACTCCCTGGTCCTCTACTTCAGGGAAACTTTCAACACATTGAAAACATTGTTTAGTATCATGTAAACCTACCTATAAAAAGGACAAGACATGCCAAATCTCTGGGGCTTTACCACCCAAAGGAATCCTCCTAACAGAGCTAATGATCTTACCATAACTTGCCAGGTCTCTAGCCAGCTAATGTTCCTCCTTTTTTATGAAATGTGTAAATATTGTGACTTTAAGAGCGGGTGTTGAGAGGGGCACAACAGGAACAAAATCACCCCCACACAACAAACCCCTCCATACACCTTCTCAACAAGACTAAGGTGGCAACAAACACAGCAGCCTTGCTCATGAGGGAGGCACACCTCACATGTTTAAACCCAGTCACCTTTCACACAGTTAGAACACGCTCCTCCACTGAAGCAGAAGCTGGAGGCAAAATCCACAATCCATGGCAATGGGTTAAACCCTGAGAATCCACAAAAAATGAGGTCTCTGTCCTTATGGTCTGATCATGCCAGCCCAGATGGCAGACAAAAGCCTGCTAAAACAAAAGAAATCCTGAAGTTAAACCCACAACAACCACAAAACTAAAACACATAAAAACAAAATCCCATTGCGCCAACAGGAAGAAACACAGAGAGAACAACAAAGCACATTCATTCTCAGACTCACTCCCAAACACTCCCACAATCCTGGGGGAGGGGGGGAGAGAGAGAGAGATTTAGTGCTGGTAAAAAGTGACAGCACTAGAAAGTGAAGAGCTATTTTTATCTAAGGAATGATACAGGTAGCAGGGAAATGTTCTTATTTTCTTAACCCATCCCACCAATGTGTTTTAACCATGACCTGGAGTGACCACCTCTTAGGACAAAGAATTATTCGGTCACCATGTCCATTATATCCTATAGCATCTGTGATTATGACTTTTGTCCATATGGTCCAGGTATTGCAGTCAACTGCTCACTCAGAAAAAGACAAAACATGGTGATAAATGCTGACCTGTACTGGAGTTGGGCTAATGGCCTAGAGGTGAAGAGTTCTGTATCCTAGTTCCAGTTCTAGTCCAGAAAAAGTTCCTAACTGTCAGGGTGGTTAAACATTGGAATAAATTGCCTAGGGAGGTTGTGGAATCTCCATCTCTGGCGATATTTAAGAGTAGGTTAGATAAATGTCTATCAGGGATGGTCTAGACAGTATTTGGTCCTGCCATGAGGGCAGGGGACTGGACTCCATGACCTCTCGAGGTCCCTTCCAGTCCTAGAGTCTGTGAATCTATGAATCCTGTGAGCTATTCAGTCCCACCCACCTCCTCCAGCAGCACAGAGATTAATTCTAATACCTCCATTTCTTCATCCTCAGCTTTTGAATATTATTCATGTCCTTGGGTGTGAAAACAGGATGAAACTCTTAAGAGACTTATGCAACTGGAATCCCCAAGACTGTCTTGACAACTGCTTAAGGAATAAGTAAAAAGAGCTTTAGACTGTTCTTCCTAGTTCTAAATATGATGAATTACACTGTACACACAGTTCCTGCACAAGAAGTTATAAGAAATCAGTTTAGGAGTCTCCTATCTGAGGAAGGCTATCTCAACCTGAGAGTGCAAATATGTCAATGCCAAATTTTTAAGATGTGTTTCAAAAGTATTATTTGTGAAAAGGCTGCAACATTCCATTTCCAGCCCCACCCCAAAATATTAACTGAATTCTACAACAAATACAATAAATTCACATTTACAAAAGATTATCATCAGACAAAATTCTACATTCCAGACCACAAGAGAGATCTTTTTCCACACCGCAGCTCTCTAAGGCACGTGGTACACTCAGAACACACACTGATATCAGTGAACCTGATTGTGTTGCTCTTCCATTCAGCTAGAATGGGCTAGCGCTCCTAAGGCAATTTTAGACTATATTGCTAAAACCGTCTCTTCTGTCTCATTTCTGCATCACTAGTAGCCAGGGAAATGAAGAGCGAGGAAAGCAGGGCACAGTTGTTATAATTAAAGGAACTGCAATAAAGATGCGACCCACAGCTACTGGCTGTGTCTACATTAGCATTTTCTTAAAGTTTCCCACTGTTGCAATAGCAATGGCTTTGGTGCAACTCCACTGGCATTTCCATCATCATTTTGTCTAGACCTACTCTGAGTTGAAACAATGGTTAAAATGCCTGCGGTCCCCAGCAGCCTGTCTATGTTAGCACTACCACAGGCAGAGGTGCACCAATTCCAGTGCAACAGTGATACATTTTAAGAAAAAGTCTAGTCTAAACAAGGCCACTTCATCTGCCAATTACCCATAACAGCCCTGTTCCTGCTGGGCTGGGAACCATCTTCAGAAACTATTTAAAACTCTGCTTAAGCACTGTGCCAGCAAAAATGGTTTCTAAACACAGCTCAGCTGGTCAGTGAGGTCAGGGCCAAACCATTTTCTGTCTAAAAAATATACTTGGTTTAGAAAAAAGGCCTAGATATTTAATGCCTCTATAATGGACAACTGCAACACATTCTATCCAGGGCTCACTCTAAATGTCACCTGAATGCTGCATGTGTGCATCCCAAGTCCAGTTAGTTTATTGGGTACCACCAGCCAATGGGTATTTTCATAAAACCTATAGAAATATATCTTTTTTAATAGCATGAAAATTGGCCATGTTTCATGCTGCTTAAAATAGACAGTGTGATATAGTGTTATGGTTTTATTACATTTCCATTTATTATATGCAGCCATATAGGATTTAGATATAGATCTCCTACACAGCTCCTTGATGCAGTTTGTAAGTGTTGTTCATCTAGTTATAGATAATGATAATATAAGGAAGGCTGGATAATTTCAAGGGAGTGGAATATAGAACCTTCCACCTCTACGTTTGACTCCATCTCAAGACAGTAGTGACAAAAAATTGCTGAACCCATCCCTCTTGGTGAAGTACACTTTCAAAGACTTTAACATACTTTGAAACATTAACCCCTTATAGTAGTATGCAGCAACCTTTGTATATATGTTCCCCTCCTTGTAAGAGTATTTGTTGGCAATTTATCTGTAAGTTTTGCCTACAGGTATAAACACAAAAATATTGTTGTAATGGCAACTGGTGTGCTGAAACCACCATCACCACTGCTTATTCCACTATTCATATCTGTCTTGCTGTTTCTTTGTGCTTTCTCTCTATCTCTGTCATATCCAACTGTTTTCTCTCATTTAAAACTTAGACTGCAAGCTTTTTTGGGCTAGGATCTTTCTCCTTGTTATATGTTTATACAGTGCCTAGCACAATGGGGTTTCCAGGTGCTACCAAAATGATAATAAATAATAATAATAATAATAATTAGAAATAGATGAGGTACTGAGAGGAATGAAAAATTGCAAAGAATCTGGCTGAAACACCTAACTTTCCAAGACTGTTTCCCTGAACAGCATAATAAATATGTGACGAACAGATGGATGGTCACAGGAAGAACCGTCCTCACATAAGAAAAGAAAGAAGCCTATGAATTATAGACCAATCATGGGTTTACCGACTATGTGGAAACTTCTCATGGCAATTCTGGCAAAGGCGATCTGGGTAGCGATAGCTCACAATGGAATGCTGCTTACGGACCAAAAAAGCTGCACAGTAAACACGAAAGGGACAAAAGATCACAAAAGATGCAAAACAAAACAAAAAAAGAAGAATTTAGAGATAGGGTGGCTAGATGACCAAAAAGCATCTGACAGAATTCCACATCCGTTAGTCATCAAGACACTGAAAATGCAGAAGTTTCCTCCAAAGATCATTTCCTTTCTGCAGCAATTTATGGTTAACTGGAACACTTGACTTGATCTGGAACGGACTTTCATGGATGAGGTTCTAATTAAAAAAAAATTAAAAAGGAATATTTCAACAGGATTCCTTATCACCAGTTCTCTGTGAGGTCAATTGTTATCATATCAGCAAAGAGCAACAACCATTTGTTATACATAGATTATTTGAAATTATGATTGATGATGTGCAGAAAAGTTTGGTGAAGCTATAAAGATATGGGTTGGTTTGGATAAATGTGAATTGGCATCGGGGCAAACTAATACATCAGATTGCATACCAGTTAACAAAGGTACTATTAAGAGATCTCTCGGTATAGCCCCTACAATAGCTTAGAATCATGAAACTGATGGAGTCAGAATATAAGAAAGTCAAAAAAGAACTATTCTAAGGACAAAACTCAACTAGAAGCCTTTCATCCGAGCCATTAATATGTGGGTAATCCCAGTAGTATGGTACACCACCAGAGTGATCTAGTGGAATCAAGAGAAGAAAAAATCTAACATCCAAACAAGGAAGCTCCTGGAGATACATAGAGTAATGACTATTAGTCAAGAGGTGGACAGGATGTACATCTGACAATTCAAAGGAGTTTTGCTATCTGTGGAGGAAGCAATTGATAATGAAGAATATAAAAATAAAATGTCTAAGGAGTCAGCCAGGGTAAAAGATAATCTGGTCACGATAACAAGCAGCAACCAATTGTGCATCCTTGTGCAAGAAAGCATAAAAGAAAGGAGAAATCAAATAGCCAAAGAAAGGCTCGAAAGATTTACACAGAAATCAATGCAAGGACAGTGGTGGAGAAAGATCGAACTCATTGGTGATCCCAAGTAAACAAACTCATGGCTTTTAAAAGGATACTTCAAAAGAGAGACAGAGCCTCATTATGAGTGCAGAAGAGCAGTTCTTCTTCGAGTGATTGTTCACGTCCATTACACATTAGGTGTGCGCGCGCCGCGTGCACGAATGTCGGAAACTTTTTCCCTCAGCGGCTCCCGTCGGGCCTGCAGGGTCTCCCTTCCCGCCAGAGCGGCGCCCTGCTCTAGCGTATATATATCCCTGCCGGCCCGACCCTCCCTCAGTTCCTTCTTACCGTCCGCGGCGACGTTGGAACAACTCTGTCTCTCATCTGAGAGTGTCCCTTAGCATAGTAATTAGTGTTACAGTTATCAGTTTGTTAGTAGTTAGTAGTTAGTGTTAAGCTAGCAGTTATCAGTTCTTTACAAAGGCTTAAACTCTTTGTGTTAGGTGTTTGGCTAACCCCGGCACCGGCCCTGGGCGGCGGGGCATGCCGCACGCCCAAGGCTTCAAGGCTTGTGCCACGTGCCGCAAGCCTATGCCATTGAGTGATCCACACGAATCGTGTCTCCGTTGCCTGGGGGAAGCACACCAAAAGGAGCGCTGCAAGATCTGTAAGGCTTTCAAGCCCAGGACTAAGAAAGAGAGAGACTTTCGCCTTAAGCAGCTGCTCAGGGAGTCGGCGTTACAGCCCTCCACTTCTACGGCACCGTCAACCTCGGTGCGGAGTGCCCCAGCATCGGTTCGGGATCCGATGCCGGCGGGGCAACCTAAGCCTACGGCACCGGCTCGGAGGGAACACCCCCGGCACCGGTCCTCTTCGCCGGCTAAACCGAAGGGCCAACCCAAGGCCCGAGGACGTTCCCCGCACAAGAGGGTAGCGCCCGCGAAGACCGCAAGTGCCACTAAAGCCGTTGCGGTCCCAACACAGATCCCGGTGCCAGTGGCTCCGGCGCCGAAAGGCCCGTCGAGCCCCGGGATAGGCGCGTCGAGTGAGGAGGAAGGGCTGGAGGAACTGTTGGAACAGCTCTCCACCCCGGACACATTTGAGGCAGCAAAGGACCTCATTGAATTGTCCGCTGAAGGCACCCTCCGCGCTAAGGACATTCCGCCGAGACTGCCGTCCAAAGGCAAGCCGGCAATGATGCACTCATCACGGTCACCATCTCGGCACCGTTCGTGGCGCCAATCCCGGTCGAGCTCCGCCTCGGTGGACTCCCGGCTTCCCTCCGCGCAGCGGGCCGCACAACCGTCGGGCCCCAGCAGACGCGAGGCACTGGCCCAGCAGCCCTGCTCGAGCAGGCACCGGGACATTTCGGTCGCGCGATCCCTGAGACCGTCCTCCCGCAGCCGCTCCCGGTCCCGGGGCCACCGGTACCGATCCAGGTCCAGGTCGGCACGGCGCTACTCCCGGTCCCGGTCACGAAGGCACCGCTCTCCAACCCCGGACCGGCACCGCCCCACGGCACCGCCGTGGCCCTCTAGATCACCGTCCATACTTTCGGAGGTGGACTCGGGCCATTCCAGCAAATATGCCCACAGAGAGCAGGCCAGTAGGGAGCACGAAGCCTCTTGGCAACCACAGTGGGGCCACCCAGGGCAATGGCCATTCTGGACCCCTTGGGCCTACCATCAACAAGGCCCCCCGTCCAGAACCTCGAGATCGGGCCCCTCAGGACACCGGTCCCGCTCCCCACGGTGGCGCCCACCCTCCCGCAGGGAGTCCACGGTATCCAGGCCACCAGAAAGGGAAAGGGCCGACTCGGCACCATCTCAGGCCCACGTCAGAGAACGCACTCTGGAGGAGCGCCCTGCTGATGAGGAGTTACAGGAGGAAGAGGACGCACAAAAGGCCATGACCTCCTCCTCCTCACCAGACGAAGCCGTGGCGGGCACAACAGTGTCCGGTCCTCCCCCGATTGACCATCGGGCACACCAGGACCTGCTCCGCCGAGTAGCCCTCAATTTGGGGTTGCAGGCAGAGGAAACCGTAGAGCAGGAAGACCCTATGGTCAACATTCTAAGCCCAGAAGGCCCCTCCAGGATTGCGCTCCTGCTCATAAAAACGGTCCAATCTAATTACAAGACCGTATGGCAAACACCAGCCTCCGCGGCACCTACGGCAAAGGGCGTAAAGAGGAAATACTTCGCCCCATCCAAGGGGTTTGATTTCCTATTCTCCCACCCAACCCCATGTTCGCTGGTCGTCTCCGCGGTCAACGAACGGGAGCGACATGGCCAACAGGCCCCGGCCCCCAAGGCCAAGGAGGCAAAACGCTTGGACTTATTTGGGAGAAAGGTCTACTCGTCCGGAGGCCTCCAGCTGCGGATCGCGAACCAACAAGCGATCCTGAACAGGCACAATTTCAACTCCTGGGCATCGGTGTCCAAGTTCAAGGAAGCCTTGCCTCAGGGCTCGCAACCCGAGTTTGCTGCCTTAGTAGACGAAGGGAAGGCGGTGGCCAAAACCTCCTTACAGGCCTCACTTGACTCCGCTGACGCAGCCGCTAGGACAATTGCGTCAGGAGTGGTAATGAGACGCTCGGCATGGCTGCAGGCTTCCAGCCTTCCCCCAGAGGTGCAAAACACCCTCCAAGACCTTCTGTTCGAGGGTTCAGGCTTGTTTTCGGACCAAACGGATGCCAGACTACACAGCCTTAAGGACTCTCGAGCTACCCTCAAGTCGTTGGGGATGCACACCCCAGTGACGCAGAGGAAGCCCTTCAAGCCCCAACCTCCGCAGAGGCAGTACCACCCTCGTCCTAGACAGGAGCTGTACCGTAGGAGGGGCAGGGATAACAGGCGTAGACGCAACAACACGCCCAACCAAGGCCAAAATCAGGGCCAAAACAAACCGCAGCCGGGAAACAAACAAGGGTTTTGAAGCTGCGATCGAGGACAGTGTACCAACCTCTGTTCCGGATCCCCCCCTGTGTTTCAGGGACCGCCTGTCCCGTTTTTACCGTGCTTGGTCACGTATAACATCGGACCGCTGGGTCCTACGCACGGTGGAGGCAGGATACACCCTTCAGTTCTCCTCGCCCCTCCCTCCCACCCCCCAACCCCGTCCCTCTTCAGGGACCCCTCTCACAAGCAACTCCTCTTGCAAGAGGTGCAGGCCCTCCTCACAGTAGGAGCGGTGGAAGAGGTTCCTCCGGACCTCAAAGGGAAAGGGTTCTATTCAAGATACTTCCTCATTCCCAAAGCAAAAGGGGGCCTTCGTCCTATTCTGGACCTACGCAAGCTAAACAAATACTTGCTCAAACCACGTTTCCGTATGGTCTCCCTTGGTACCATCATTCCATCCCTGGATCCGGGGGATTGGTACGCTGCCCTCGATATGAAAGATGCCTATTTTCACATCGCTATCCGACCGGCCCACCGGCGGTTCCTGCACTTCACTGTCAGCCAGCGCCATTTCCAATTTACAGTTTTGCCCTTCGGCCTGGCAACAGCCCCGCGCGTATTCACGAAATGCATGTCCGTGGTAGCAGCTTTTCTTCGAAAAAGAAGGATGCGCGTCTACCCATACCTGGACGACTGGCTCCTAGCGGGCCGGTTGGAGGCCGAGGTTCGCTCCCATGTGGCATTGACGCTACAGGTGTTCCACGAACTCGGTCTACTGGTCAATGTACCCAAGTCATCACTGGTCCCTACGCAGAGACTGGACTTCATAGGGGCAGTCCTGGACTCAGTGGTGGCACGGACGAGTCTCCCCATGTCGAGGTTCCTGGCCATTCAGAAGGCCGTGAGCTCCATCCAGCAATTCCCCACGACCATGGCCAGATGTTGCTTACAACTCTTGGGGCACATGGCGGCCTGCACCCACGTAGTCGGACACGCCCGCCTCAGACTCAGGCCACTGCAGTTGTGGCTGGCCCAAGCATACCGCCCCAACAGAGACCCCTTAGACCTGGTCGTGACTATCCCGGCTCGGGTGTCGAACGCCCTCCGTTGGTGGCTCGATCGGCAGCAGGTTTGCGCGGGAGTCCCTTTTGCCGCCCCACAGCCCGTTCTGACGTTAGTAACAGACGCGTCGGACCTGGGTTGGGGGGCGCACCTGGGGGACCTGCGCACTCAGGGCTTGTGGTCCAGGGAAGAAAAGTTGCTTCATATCAACCTGAAGGAGCTAAGGGCAGTTCGCCTCGCCTGCCAAACCTTTCACGCTACCATAAGAGGCCACAGCGTGTCGGTTCTGATGGACAACACTACCGCCATGTTCTACATAAACAAACAGGGCGGGTCCCGGTCCTCTCCCCTCTGTCACGAGGCACTCCGCCTCTGGGACTTTTGCATAGCCCATTCAGTCCACTTACTAGCGACATATCTCCCGGGGGTCCAAAATGGACTAGCGGATCACCTCAGCCGGTCCTATCTCATGCACGAGTGGACGTTGAAGCAGGACGTCCTGCGTTCAATCTTCCGGAGGTGGGGGTTTCCCCAGGTGGATCTCTTCGCCACCGAGGACAACAGCCAATGCCCCCAGTTTTGTTCATTCCAGAACCGCAGTCCGGGCTCATTGGCAGATGCCTTCGCAATCCCGTGGGGCGGGAGCCTGGGGTATGCCTTCCCCCCATTCCCGCTCATCCACAGGGTCCTCCTCAAAACCCGCAGGGACAAGGCAACAGTCATCCTTATTGCCCCGGCGTGGCCACGTCAGCACTGGTTCACGTCCCTGTTGGAGCTGTCCGTGTCCACTCCGATAACCCTCCCCCTCCATCACGACCTCATCACACAAGACCGAGGTCGCCTGCTCCACCCGAACCTACCGTCGCTGCATCTCACGGCGTGGTTTCTCTCTGGCTAAACGATAGGGAGCACGGGTGCTCTCATGAGGTCCAGCAAGACTTCCTTGGTAGTAGAAAGCCCTCCACAAGAGCGACCTACCTTGCCAAATGGAAACGGTTCTCCCACTGGTGTGAGCCTCACCACATCCAGCCTCTGCAGGCCTCAATCCCATCAATTCTAGACTACTTGCTACACCTCAAGCATCAAGGGCTCGCCCCCGCCTCAATTAAGGTGCATCTGGCTGCCATATCGGCGTTCCACCCTGGGGAGTTGGGGGTTTCGGCGTTCTCCAACCCCACAGTAGTCCGATTCCTCAAGGGGCTGGAGAGGGTGTTTCCCTACTCGCGCCCACCGGTCCCCGCGTGGAACCTCAACCTGGTCCTCACTAAGCTCATGGGGCCGCCCTTTGAACCCCTAGCCTCTTGCTCCCTCCTGCACCTCTCATGGAAGGTAGCGTTTCTCGTGGCCATCACATCGGCTAGGAGGGTATCGGAATTGAGAGCCCTCACTTCGGAACCTCCTTATACAGTTTTTTATAAGGATAAGGTGCAACTGAGGCCGCACCCCAAATTCCTTCCAAAAGTGGTCACGCACTTTCATATCGGGCAGGACATTTGTTTACCGGTGTTCTTCCCCAAGCCCCATACGGACCCCAGCCACCGCAGCCTGCATACCCTGGATGTCCGTCGGGCCTTGGCTTTTTATCTAGACCGCACCAGGCCATTCCGCAAATTGACTCAGCTGTTTATTGCCGTTGCGGAGCGAATGAGAGGCCAACCTATTTCGATGCAACGCTTGTCGGCATGGATTGTGCTTTGCATACGCACGTGCTACGAGCTCGCCAACGTACCAGCCCCGGAGATCAGGGCTCACTCAACTAGGGCCCAAGCGTCCTCGGCGGCCTTCTTGGCACAGGTTCCGCTCCAGGAAATCTGCAAAGCAGCCACCTGGTCGTCGGTGCATACGTTCACAGCCCACTACGCGATCCATCATCAGACCAGAGAGGATGCGGTGGTCGGCAGGGCTGTGCTTCAATCAGTTATTCCTTGACTCCTACCCTCCTCCAATGGTAAGCTTGTGAGTCACCTAATGTGTAATGGACGTGAACAATCACTCGAAGAAGAAAAAACGGTTACTTACCTTCTGTAACTGTTGTTCTTCGAGATGTGTTGTTCACGTCCATTACACTTCCCACCCTCCTTCCCCTCTGTCGGAGTCACCGGCAAGAAGGAACCGAGGGAGGGTCGGGCCGGCAGGGATATATATACGCTAGAGCGGGGCGCCGCTCTGGCGGGAGGGGAGACCCTGCAGGCCCGACGGGAGCCGCTGAGGGGAAAAGTTTCCGATGTTCGTGCACGCGGCGCGCGCACACCTAATGTGTAATGGACGTGAACAACACATCTCGAAGAACAACAGTTACAGAAGGTAAGTAACCGTTTTTTCTTAAGGCTTAATTTTGTTCAAAACAAAACTGTCTGAAAGAACTGCTCCACAAACTGCAGAACATGTTCCAAAAAGGAAGAAGATGGTGGAACATGTGTTGAGTGCCTGCAGGAGCCTGGCTGGGAGAGAATATATGAACAAACACAATGAGGTCACCAAGTGTCTCCATTGGAGCCTCAGAAGCAAGTACAGATTTAAACTAACCATGCAATATTATGACCACCGAATTGAAAGAGCACTAGTGAATGAAAAGGCTAAAGGTTTTATGGGATCTGGCAATTATCACAGACCAAACAGTTCAAGCAGGCTGGACCTTGATCTAGAAAAGAATATAAATGAGACCATGTTAATTGATATTGCCATATCAGCAAACAGAAACATAAAAGACAAACAAGAAGAGAAGATAGTGAAGTCTGAAGAACTCTTCCATTCAGTGGAACAATTATGGAACATTAGAACAAAGGCAAGCCCAGTGATTATTGGAGCACTTGGAGTAATCCCTAAGGGTATGATTGAGCAGCTCAAGAACATGTTAAAAGCACAAGACATCACAAGCCCCGCCCCCTAGATGACAGAACCCTTAGCCACTGCCAGAATTTTAAGGAAAACCAAAGAAGAACAAATGTGTTTGAGTACCTAATAAGCAGGAAATCTGTGGAAGGCTTAACAAAACTCCTGATCACCCAAACCTATGGAGTTGCCTAGTGGTCAGGATACATTTGAGCCAGTAGCTTTCCCCTTTTTATACTTAAAGATCTTGTATATTGTGAAGGCTATTTGTTTTTTTAAAAAATCCTCATGAAGTTATACTGAAAGAGAACAACAACAACACAACAATAATAATAACAACAATCCTCTAGTAGCTGTTTGATGGCCAGTGTAAAGTGAATTGGCTGGCTTCAGTAAAGTTCCTAGCAAACAAGTGTCCACATCACATGTGGTTGTGATCACTAATCACTAATTAGCACCCTTGTTCTCAGCAGAGAGGCCAACAAATGAATGAACCAGCACAGAGGGTAAACTTCCCTAGGGAATGTTCCACAGAGTCAGGACAGAGCAGTGCAGTGTGGGGAAGCTTGCCATGCTGCTGGACTTGTTCTATAGAGAAATGGGGTGTCAGTCTTCAGAGCTGGAAATCTGTCAAGTTCCCTGGGCACTTCCTTCAATAAAAACCTGAAAAGCACAAATGACAACAAAGAGAGAGCGAGTACTGTTTGATCATGTTGTATACCAGAAAAATATTGGGGGGCTTTAAAAAGTGAATCTCTACACTACCTGTTTGTTGAGACTTCTTAAGATATATTATTCACCAGAAAACACTGCGCACACACATATGCACAAAAGAGTTACATTGAAAACAAAAGAACTACATATAACCAGACCTGGCTGCAATAAGAGATTAAATAATGCTAGTGTGATGGAACGTGACTCTCATCTGCTGACAAAAATTATTTTAGTGCCACCCATTTCCAGTGTGTGGGAGGGAAGGTCGTTCCTGACTCTAGTTTAAGAAATTGGCTCTTACTCCATTGGTGCTAATTAATCAAAAAAGGAGGGTTGTTTCTTAATGCTGCTTTGTGCTTCTGAGAATATTCTTGGCAGTTTAGAAAACAATAAAATACATGATAAAGAGTACACCTACATTACTTGTAAATTATATTTCTTTTGTAGTAGCCATATTATGTAAAGTCATAATAATCCTATACTGGCTCTTCTTTGATGTCTGATATTTGAATGGCTAAGGGAAAATAGAAGTCTCAGTGCCCTGCTTAGTTATCTCTCATTTTAACCAAGTCTTTGTCTCCCTCTTGTGTCAATAGCTTATAATTAACACCAAATTCTTTAGACAGCAAAAAGTGGAGTAAGCTCTATAATTTAATGTTTATGGAAAGAGCTCAACACTGTTTTTAAAACCATATGCAAAACATTAATCAAATTCAAATGAATACTTCCCAGACAAAGTAGAGTTCAAGTCTCATAAGATCGGGTCAGAATAAATTGCAAACCAGACTGAACAGAATCAATGCAGTAGCTTTGTGATTGCCAGACTAAAAGATTCAAGATTGATTTTTCCCTCCCACTAAATTATTGCATATAACATTTCTTGGTAGCCTGAAATACTGTATTTTGCAAGAACTTATGTAGCCAAGACCTCAAAACCTCTCTTTTAACGGCCTCACAGATAGCTGAATTTGCATGATCTCATCAAGCAATGACTTTTAAAAACATTAACCTTAGAAAAGAAGAAATGATTAATGCAAAGCACCAATATAACTAATAGTAGCATGAAATATACCAAGTCAAATCTTAAACTAATCAATTATTAAATTCTAAAACATCTGCAGTACAGTTAGTTGTTTTTTTATTTCCAAAGAGAATGTAGGGATTAAGGGGTGGGTGTATAGAGGTAGTGCATGTTATCTATCCCTCAATCCATTCAGTAATAAGAAAACTCCTTTAATGAAGCTCTTTCATATTGTGAGGGGCCTCCAAAGGTATTGTACTCAAAATTTAACCCCACTTTATTTTTTATTTGTTTTCATATTTGAACCATCTGCTAATACTAACCCAGGAGCGGCGCCAGGGTTTTTGGCACCCTAGGCAGGGGTCCTTCTGCGCTCCCGGTCGTTGGTGGCAATTCTGCGGCGGTGGGGTCCTTCCGTGCTCCCGGTCTTCGGGGCACTTCGGCGACGGGTCCCGGAGCGAGTGAAGGACCCGCCGCAGAATTGCTGCCGAAGACCCGGAGCGCGGAAGGACCCCCTGCCGCCGAATTGCCGCCCCCCCAAATCCTGGTGCCCTAGGCGACCGCCTAGGTCGCCTAAATGGAAGCACCGGCCCTGTACTAACCTCTGTGCAAAGCAAACTAATTTTTAATGTTATGGGGTTTAATTTGCCCCATTATGAAGGAAATTCCAAAATCAGGAATCTCACTCTCTATCTCTAAAATACCCCACCTTGGAATGCACAGTTTCTGATTTGCAAGCTTTTGAACTGTTTGGGTTTGGGGAAGACTATTGTGACGTTGTGCAGTCTATATGGTTTTATAAAAACTTGATAATAAGTCAATATAATGTAACTGGGATAGTTTTAGAGAAAATACGGTAATAAGTGAATGTAACGTAACTGGGATATGCTTCATGCAAAAGGTCTCTTGTAAGGTATCATTACAAAGCTTATAATCTACTGAGTATGATCATCTGATTTGTATAAATGTACCACTCTTGTAGCTAAAACTAGAAATATAAAATGTAACTCTGAGGGCCTATTGTAATTATGTAAAGTGTGGGCCATTAATGATGGTTTGGAATCTTGATGACTCCCATTAACCAGGACCATTGTCTGCAGATGGCTGTTTATCTGTGAGTCTCCCTGTATATGTGTGTGCTGGCAAGTGAGTAATGAAGTCTTGCAGTGACATCTGATCATGTCACCTGAACTGGAATCCATCTTTAACCTGGTGCTTTTCCAGTGAGGGGGGGTGGAAACCCAGAGGGACAAAGGGTTCCCGCCTTATGCAAAAGATATATAAAGGGGTGGAACAGAAGAGAGTGAGAGAGGAGCCATCATGGAGAATCCCCTAGATAACACCTAAGCTGGAACAAGAGCTGTACCAGGGGAAAGAATTGTGCCCAGGCCTGGAAGGTGTCCAGTCTGAGAAAAACTTACTGAAGCATCTCTGAGGGTGAGATTATCTGTATTTAGTTTGATTAGGCATAGATTTGCGCATTTTATTTTATTTTGCTTGTGACTTACTTTGTTCTGTCTGTTACTACTTTGAACCACTTAAATCCTACTGTCTGTATTTAATAAAATCACTTTTTATTTAGTAATTTACTCAGAGTATGTATTAATACCTGGGGGAGCAAACAGCTGTGCATATCTCTCTATCAGTGTTATAGAGGGCGAACAATTTATGAGTTTGCCCTGCATAAGCTTTATGCAGGGTAAAACGGATTTATCTGGGTTTAGACCCCATTGGGAGTTGGGCATCTGAGTGCTAGAGACAAGCACACTCCTGTGAGCTGGTTTCAGGTAAACTTGCAGCTTTGGGACAAGTGATTCAGACCCTGGGCCTGTGTTGGAGCCGGACAGGAGTGGCTGGCTCAGCAAGACAGGGTGCTGGAATCCTGAGCTGGCAGGGGAAAACAGAAGTAGGGGTAGTCTTTGCACATTGGGTGGCAGCTCCCAAGGGGGTTTCTGTGATCCAACCCGTCACAACTATATTACACAGAAATAACAATGCTATATCTAAATATAACTACATTTCTCAGATGAGCTTTGAAAATCTCTACAAGAGAGACCTTTCCCAATGTATTGCAGAAGAATGCACATCATACAGACCAGGAGCACACAGCCAATCTGGAAATAATGAAGGATGGCTCCTGCTGAGTCACCATATGTTTCAAATTACAACAAATTTGGAACAGAAGCACAAAACCTTCTAAAACATAACAAGGTATATTATCTGTCTTTCAAAGATCTAGCTCTTGATCTATATCTCCCTTACTTGCTATAACCCGACCTCTTCTATAACCTCTAATCCAATCTTCCATGTCTCTTTGCTGTTAACTACATGGGCCTTTCCTGTCAAAAATGAAGGCCTGAGGCCAAATTCTTTTCTGAGTCATAGAGAGCCAACAAGGTTACAAAAATATAATTGAGGGCAGAATCTGACCCAATTATTTTAATAAACTGACATCTTAATACTGGAAAATCCCATCCGCATCTATATATCTCAAGTATGAAACTCTCCTTATCACAGGGGTATCTCTCTGTCACTCTGGGAAGATCCTGGATACTTTTGCTTCCATTTCTTTCACCATTCCCTAACGACCAGAGCAAGCCCAGGAGAATCTGCCAGCTAATTACTGCTCTTGTAATTGTTTGACCTAGCAGACCAAGCTGGAAACTGAACCACAAGTTCCCCAGGTGTGAAACAATCTAATCTGGAAGGCAACCTGCAAATAGACTTATTCAACACACACACACACACAATCCTTCTCTCTACAAGTGGACATTACACCTTGTTGTCATGAGTGACCTCAGACACATCAGTCTATTACAGGGGTCGGCAACCTTTCAGAAGTGGTGTGCCGAGTTCTCATTTATTCACTCTAATTTAAGGTTTCGCGTGCCAGTAATACATTTTAACGTTTTTAGAAGGTCTCTTTCTATAAGTCTATAATATATAACTGAACTATTGTTGTATGTAAAGTAAATAAGGTTTTTAAAATGTTTAAGAAGCTTCATTTAAAATTAAATTAAAATGCAGAGCCCCCACCCCCGGACCGGTGGCCAGGACCCAGGCAGTGTGAGTGCCACTGAAAATCAGCTTGCGTGCCGCCTTCGGCACATGTGCCATAGGTTGCCTACCCCGGTCTATTATAAAACACATAGGGGTACATTCCCAAAACATTGTGTGTTCCTTTTAGTTGTACGATTTTCCTTATAGTCAATGAGCCACTTTCTGATCTCCCTTAAAACAGTGAACTCCCATTGACCTTAATGGAGTTTCACACAGTTCTATGAAAACATACCCCTCAATCCTTACTACATTCCCACCATTCCAAATAATACAAATGACAGGACTTTGTGCATTCTCAGGGTTTGCAAACCCATCTACTTTGTTGGGAGGAAGTTCCAGATTTCCCAAATTAACAAACCATTCTTTTCTAGCCAAAGGGAACTGTATGCCAGCGATAGAATAATGCCTGTTCACCAGGCTTGCTGAAGCAGATGCCCTCTATACTGTATTTATGTTACAATTTTTCTCTCTCACCCCTTCCTTCCTTGTTTTTTCAGTCTCTCCTAGGCAGAGTGCAAATCCAATAACATTCAAGTTCCAATTGAATCTGTAAACCTGTGTTGAGTGGAATGGAAATTAGGGATAATTCTCCTCTCTGTATGCAATATTTCACTCATCCCCAATGTAGACAGTGAAAATAATAGAATATTTACCAGGGAGAGACACATACCTTTTGGAACGCTGTCTCTGGTACAAGGGAAAGCTTTTGACTCCCAGAGTTCTTTCATTTGCCCCATCTAATAGTATATGAGATATGGCCCACATTGAAAGTCTAGGGTCAAAATCTGCAGTTAGGGCAATCACACTTTGACCTTCATTGAGTATTTTACTTGAGTAAGAACTATATTATTTTGCCCATAATAAAAAATAGGGTCCAGTCTGCATATTACTGAAAAAGGGGAAGACACATTTGGGAGCTTTGTCTACCATTAGATGTATTAATTCACATACTGGTAAATAAGCCAAGCTTTCAACTATTGCAGACAGCACACTGAAAGAGAACCAGTAATTTCATTGTTTGTGGTAATCTTGTTTCCTGTGATATCCAGCTACTGATAGATTGAACAAATTGGAATAATCCATTCTCCATCTTCTGGATCTGGTGCTTTGGTAAGCTACCCAGATATCAACTAAACCCTTAAAAATATCTTTCTTTTTTTACAAACTAGTTATCATGATACATAACATCTAGGCTGATAATGATAAATGGAAGAATGATTGGGAATAGTGTATTACCCTTTTCCTTGAAAGAAAATGACCAACACAACCTTATATCACCACAATGTGGCCAAGACTGGCCACTCTTCTTCTAACTGGTACCCATTCCTGTTCTTTTCTACCTCTTTGTCTGTAGTTAGATTGTGAGCTCCTCAGGATAGGACCATCTATTTTTTTCTGCTTTAAAAGCTCATAGCATGTAATGGCCATACCAGAAACAAATGATAAGTGCAGATTCTTTAAAAATTACTTGATATTCTCATAATCCAGACAACAATTTCAATATTTCCAGCCTTCAACAGCAATAATGGTACAGAAAAGGTTTTATAGTACAAGAACACGAGAAAACCCAAGGAAACCAAAAGGAAAGATATTTCAAAATGATAAAATTATGTCATTTATTTTATAATGTATAATAAACCTGTGGAACTCACTGACACAATATAACAATGAGATAAAGATCTTACTGAAATACAAAAAAGAAAAAAAAACGAGAACAATTAGATCATTAGAATGTCATCCTACTAGCCAGGACAAATATTTATAAGGAAGACCAACCCACATGCTTCAAGACATGGCTGCCTGGGTTTAGGAGGAAACGTCCTGTACAGGAATGTTAATGTACATTTGTCCTTTATAGCCCTGATGGAGCAAACCACTTAATCACATGCTTACTGTCAAGCACATGTTTAAGTTCTACTGAAGAATGTGATTGTGTGCTTTGATTAATGGGTTCTAAGGGAGGGTTACATATTCCTCAGAAACGTCTGATCCTGGCCACAGCCAGATACAAAGTACTAGGCTGGATGGGTCACCAGTCTCATCCAGTATAACAAATCCTGTGTTCCGGTAAGACCACTCAGTGCCCAACAGAATTATTAACCACAGCCAAATCAGACAAGTTTACTGAATCTGTAGTTTAAGAAATTTAAAAGGCAAATAGTAAGTAATGACCTTTAAAAATCACTAAGAAAGGTTATGATGGTCACATATCCATTTACATTGGCATTAGCTACCAAGCCTTCTTTTTTATGAGAAATGTTTAATTGATCTTTATTGAGCAGAGCCTTTCCTTTTGCTTGTAAAAGAAATGATTGGTTTTCCCCTCTGGTTCAGTCTGAGGAAGTTAATAGTCCAGTTTTCTCTTGCAGCAGAGATAGTTAATGACCATTGGACTATCATAAGAAGGATTTACTATCCAAATTACAATCCAGTTTCTAATCAGCCCTCTCCCTTCAGACTGTTCTATTTGAATTAGTTGATTTTTTTGAATTCCTTTGCAGCTGACAAGGACATTTTATTGTCATTTTTTTCTGTCATTCAAATAATGCATGTGCTTTCACTACAGTGGTCCATAATCTATTGCTGTAAATTCTTAAGCAGACTGTAATATACATTGATTTGATAAACTCATGCTGCATCTCCTAGACTAGCCAAAGAGCTTCTCAGCAACAATGGTAGATGGGAAGGCAGCAAAAACTGTACACTACAGTAGAACCTCAAAGTTATGAACACCAGAGTTACGAACTGACCAGTCAACCACATACCTCATTTAGAGCCAGAAGTACACAATCTGGCATCAGCAAATACAGTATAATATTGTGTTAAATGTAAGCTACTAAAAAAATAAAGGGAAAGCAGCATTTTTCTTCTGCATAGTAAAGTTTCAAAGCTGTATTAAGTCAATGTTCAGTTGTAAACTTTTGTAAGAACAACCATAACTTTTTGTTCAGTTATGAATATTTCAGAGTTACGAACAACCTCCATTCCCGAGGTGTTTGTACCTCTGAGGTTCTACTGTAGTATATGAAATAAATCATATTTTATTTTTAGAGTCTGAACACATGGACTTATATTGCCCTCATCAATGTAGTATCTGAGTGCCTCCCATTAGGCAGCACATACACATTTTGCAAATGCTGTAGGGTTAAAAATATTGAAGATAGCTCTAATGTCCTGAGAATCTAATAGAATGAACAGGTTTAACATAATGAACAAACAGAGTTGGCATTATGATTGGAATGCTTCACAGAACAGGTTTAAAGGGGCTTTACGATGGAGTAAAAGGAGCCACTGTTGTGTCTGATTATGTAGCAGTTTAATACAAACAGAGAATGGTTCACAGAAAAGAAACTGGGATCTGGAAAGCGAATACTCCAAAAAGCTCCAACATACTGCACATAACATATAGGGGATTGATCTCCATAACTACTCCACTCCTAATCACACACATTTCCTAAATGTATATGTGGGGAGGAGAGACTAGCCCAGATTCAGACACAGGGGCCAGAATTGTCAATGCCAGAGTCTTTCCAGGATAGATGAATCAGTAAGCCTACTATATAAGCTCAACCAATAAATTACATTATTATACAGCAATTTCCTTACTCCCTTGGGAACCCATGTTTAAAACTTGACAGAATCTTAACCATCTACTCCAAATGCCATTGTTACTATTCGTCAGCTGCTTTCCAAAATTTTGCAGCAATTTGAAAACACCAGGATGCCCAAACCCTTCAGAAGTGAGAGAAACTCACAGATTCTTTTCCACCAACTTTTTTATTGTACCTGTCACTGCTCAAAACTCAGTGGTATTTGAATAGATCTAATTCTAATGAATCTGACCTCTTTTTTGCTGCAACTAAGGATAACACATTGATTCTCTTTTCAAATACATTTATTGTTGTGCAATTGAGTTTTGTAATACTAAAGGCCCAGTATTTCTGCTATGATCACATATTAATTTTTATGCTACACTGCTGGATATTTTACACGTGGATATATAAAATTAGGAATATATTATGTCTTCTATTTTTCCTTGTTGATCAAATAGAAGACTTTTTAAAGTATTTAGACGGAGAAAAGAAAGCAAAAAATAATCCCCATTTAATAGTCACTCTTATTGTCTGGTTTTTTTGCTTGGTTACGTATCTTTTACAACTGCTCATTGAAGACCGTGATAATAAAAAATAAAATCCACCAAGATGTTTCATACAGGAGTGTTTAAAAGTTTATTTCATTAATGTTTGTTAAGCACCATGAGAACCTTGGCTTGAATGTGCTGTAGGGATGAGTTGGATTAGACAGCAGTGAATGACGTAGGATTATATGGCTGTGGAAAACAAAGTGGATTCCTTAACTATTGTTCATTTCCAGATAATCTAAGTCTTTGGCAGTTTTGCTGGGTAGAACTTTTGAAAAGAACATATAGTGTTTTGGGGCACTAGTGGAATTTTGTTCAAGCAACTTTCAACCTTGTTTTGTTTTCATTTTATTATGTTGGCGTTCTCCTTTGCTTAGGTATTGAGTATTTTGGTACAATCAAAGTCAGATGCAGAGTAATAATGCTATGTACTACAACTGCTGAGAGATCCTTTTGCAAAAGGCATAAGCATTAGACTGCACAGTAGGTGACTGGCTACATGAAATAGACTTTAAGCTCTTTGGGGCAGGGGGTCTTTTTGTTACCCGTATCCACAGCACTTAACATGACAGGACCTTGATCGGGGCCTCTAGCTGCTACCACAGTACAAATAAAAACAAGTCATATGTAGCAATTTATAAGAGAAAATAAGTACTTGCAACTAGCCTACAGTGAGCAACTTACAAGGAAGCTCTCACTTGATGATAGCCATTCTGCATGATAATATTTGTGGCTCCGTCTTCAGCAACCAAGTGCCATCACTCCCTGATGACAGTGTACAAAAGGGATTAGCAGCCTCCTTAAAGAAGAGCAAACAGACATCTCCTGAATAGGAATAAAGGCAAAATTCATGCCTGTTTTGTCTTCTGGAAAATAAAGTGATGGGCATTCTTCATCCAATGCAGTCAAGATTGACTTAGAATCCGAAGTGTGCTAGGCACTTTAAAGACAAATAAAAGACACGGTCTGTGTCCTGCAGAGTTTATACTCTAAAAAGAGACATGACAAATGAGGAGTGAAATAGAGGGATCAGGTCACACAGTGGAGGATATGGGTTACAATTACAAGGTCATATGCTTGCTGTGGTGGTTCTGCACACATCTTGTCTGTGTCTTGTGGCTTTTTATGAAACACTTGCAGTTGGGTAGGGACCTGCACCACCTGCACACATTTTCTCTGCCAGCCAGAGTGCCATCTCTAGTCTTCCTCTGCATTTCAGCTTGGCACCAGTGTAATTGTACCACAGCAAAGAATAAATCTCTTCATTTCCTCTCCTTATTTAGAAAACTGTGTTTTAATTCCATCTCTAGACTTCGTGGTCCACGTGTGTGGATGAGTGGTGGGAGAGTCACTAGAGGAGTTGTATTTGGATCACAGATGGAAGACAAGAGGGCTATCATGTGTACTTTGAGATGGGAAACACGGTAGTAGTTGAGAAATGTAGTAAAATGAGGGCCCCACATATGACTTCACATAGAGCCCCACAGAAATTAGGGCAAGCCCTGCTGGGAAATATGGGTTCCTGAACAACTGACTCTACACTGAAACAACAGCATTGTAGAATTGCTCCATGCTTACTAATTAGAACCAACTGTTTTTAAATGAAGCAAAATCAAAGCAGATTATTGAGATCCCTCCGTCTCATAGTTAATGTGTGATCGATAGGAGATAACTTTTTAAAAATTCAGACTGCTGACGAATAGATAAATCCAATTTATATCCTCATTTCCCTAGACCTAAAAGTAGGCAATATGAGTTAAGAAATAAGATATTACAAAGTGTGCTTTAATCGGCTATTAATGCATGCCATGAAACTGTATGGTACAGAGCTGAAGGCCAAGTGGCTTCTGCCACCCAAGGATTACATTAATGGGCAATTAAAGAATTCCTTGAATTGGCTCATTGCTGGTGGAGTTATATTTTTTTAAAAGTTCTTTTTATAGAAAATTTTAAATTGTTTAGTATGGCCAACAGCATACTGCAGAAAAAAATATTGTGCAGTAGAAAGATTTCTGGCAATAGTAAGATAGTAAAACTAGCAATGATTTTCCTTGACTACACTTTGCACTGTTCTCAGCAACACCCAAAGAAAACCATTTCTGGAGAATTAAACACCTTCTTTAAAGCAAATAATAAAAGTGATACAGCTTTGGATAAAACTATCTTAAAAGCTGTTTTCATAGTTTTGCCAGGAGAGGTATCTACAATGACAGAGACCTAAATAACTATGACTTTCATATACCAGCACCTTTAGTTTCATTTTCAAGGGTTTTGGTCACTCTAATAGGTGTAGTGGCAGCTATTATGCAATTGAGATGGGAGAGCAGTGTAAGGGGTTTTTGGATTTAGCCACCTCTGCATTCCCAAAAGCAATGGCTCCCGAACAAGCCACAGGTAATAAAAAGGGGTCTCTTTAATGGTGAGTTAAACAACCCTTTCACCTGGGCAGTTAAGAAGTCTAAACCCCATTTTCAAGGACCACAAAAGGTAGAGACTAGAGGGAGCAAGGGAAAAATAAATAGTTCAATCCCTTTTAAAAGCCAGAGAGGAACAATCATGAGCTCAGTCCCCTTTTCACCAGCTACTAGAGACTGTCTCCCACTTGGGGATATAGGTTTCTGTAGTCTAGATTTCTCTCCTACACTCAGGGAAATCCAGCACATACTGCCTGATATCTACCCCTGCTCAAAAGATTAAAAAGCCTGGTGTCTGCTAACCTAACTTCTTATATCCTCTTGATGAGGCACCATGCACAGCTGGAGTCTGATTCATTCTCTGCTGTAATCTCTTAAGTGATAGGAGACAGCTGAGGGCCTTCCACTGCTCAGAGAGAGATTTTTAACTTTTTGTCCTTCAGTACAGGGTCTCATCCTCCTCACCTACTGATCATAATTCCATTTGTGATTGTATATTGTCCCTGTGACATCTACAGCAATTGCTTACCTAGAAAAATAATGTTAGGAAAGACTTGCTGTATGTTAATGTGTATCTAATGTCCCCAGACAGGAAGGCGAGTCTTGTGATTAAGGTGGATGACCCGGAGACAGAACGCTTGGGCTTTGTGGTAGTGGAAAATGGGCCTTTAAGGACTGAGCTTCCCAGACACAGTCTGAGCAGGGTGCTGTGAAGCTTTTGATGTTATGTGCAGCCAATTGGAATTGGACACTGAATGAAGCATAGCTCTTGCATGCTGCTTAATCCTGGAAGGTATTTACGTACCTAACTTCTATTGATTTCAATGGGAGTTAAGCACCTAAATGTCTTGGAGGATCTGGGCCTGAGTGAACACTGAACACCACAGGTTCTAGTTCCCTCTATGCCATAGACTTCCTGTGTAACTTAACAAATTTGTGCCAAAGCTCCCCATCTGTAAGAGGTGATAATATCCCAGAAGATTATGGTTATTGATTAAAGCAGGGGTAGGCAAACTTTTTGGCCTGAGGGACACATCGGGGTTCCGAAACTGTATGGAAGGCCAGGTAGGGAAGGCTGTGCCTCCCCAAACAGCCTGGCCCCCGCCCCCTCCCACTTCCCATCCCCTGACTGCCCCCCTCAGAATCCCCGACCCATCCAACCCCCCCGTTCTTGTCCCCTGATCGCTCCCTCCCGGGACCCCCCGCCCCAACCACCCCCCGGAACCCTACCCCCTATCCAACCGCCCCCTGCTCCCTGTCCCCTGACTGCCCCACAGGACCTCCTACCCCTTATCCAACCCCCCCGCTCCCCATCCCCTTACCATGGAAGGTATTTAGGTACCTAACTTCTATTGAAGTCGGAGCCAGGCACACCACCGCGCAGTCTAGAGCACCGGGGCAGGCTGGCGGCTCACGAGCCGTGCTGCCCGGCAGGAGTTCACAGCCCCGCTGCCCAGAGCGCTGACGGCACGGTGAGCTGAGGCTGCGGGGGAGGGGAGACAGCGGGGGAGGGGCCGGGGGCTAGCCTCCCCGGCCGGGAGCTCAAGGGCCGGGCAGGACGGTCCCGCGGGCCGGATGTGGCCCACGGGCTGTAGTTTGCCCACCTCCGGATTAAAGTGATGGGTTGGAACTCTGGGGATCTGCAGCCAGTACTTAGCTCTGCCACAGACTCCATGTGTGACCTTGGACAAGTCACCAAGAGCTAGATCAATAGGCTCAGCATTGCGGTGTCTGAGTTAGGTGCCCAGGCTCTCCACACAATGCCTGGGGAAAGTTAGGTGCCTAAGAATGGGATCACAAAAGCCATCAAGCTAGCCTCGCCACCCCTCCTTCTCCAGCTCCCAGCCCCAGTCTCCTTGCCCAGCCAGTCCCAGTTTCTCTCCCCTACCTCTCCCATTTCAGTCCCACCAACTCCTTGTCCCACTCTACTCCTTTCCCTCCTGCATTGTCCCCTATGCATTTGAATAAGATGGCTTTCTCTCCACACTGCGTGAGCCCAGCTGTGGGGTTCACGGAGAGCACTGGAAAGACAGGCTCCCTGTTCTAAGTTCTGGCACCCAGCTCCACCACAGCCAAGAGGGGCCACTGCAGAGAAAGTCTGGATTCATTCCCATAGCCCTTAGCTGCAGCACACTCAGTCACTCCATGGGATGGTGCATGTGCAGTCTGGTCAGCACTAGGAGCTGTGAGAGGCTCAGACATGTTCAGTGAAGATGGAATCATGAGATTTTAGTTTTGCAAATCACAAATCTCGACTGAGCATGTGCAAACTGATTTTCAAAGGTCTATAACTTGGGCAAATCTGGGCAGATTTTCATGCGGCTGGCAAGAGGCACATCCAGGAATTGACACACATGCCTTCTCTTTCCCTCCCCACCAAATTTCATGTCCCTGCTCCAAAGCATGGGGGCTCTCGAACCGTTCAGAGATAAGATTACCAAAATTTAACATTAAAAGACAATTATTTTTCCCAAGCCTCATTCTCAAAAATGGCTCAACTGTTTGGCTGACATTTTTTCCAAAACATTCAGCCTGAGGCACACATCTGGCATGGAAAATTTCAGCTCAAACATTTAAAGTTTGGCAAAGTTATAAGCAACTGAATACAGGATCTTATAATGGGAAGTGTCAAGCAACCTGTAACAGGCAGTGTTACCAGCCCCATCCATAACATAGTTTCCAGTATTATTTATGGAGTGAGGAAAGGAGAGGTGGAGGGAAAGGTTGTGATAATTAGCCTACAAATTTACCCAAATTTTGAGCTCTACTGTGAAAAGTGAGTGAAAGTTCTTAAAATGTCACAATCACCTATAACAATAAATGTTGATGGGAAAAGGTGCAAAAGGGAGACTGAAAGACTGAATTAGTACAAACAAAAAGGCCTTCTGATATAATACAAGGATTGTGTAAAGATCATGCTTGATAAACAAGAGAAGTGTAGGTCAGGAAATGAATGGACCAAAATTGGTGTGTCAAAAATTAGGCCTAATTAGTGAATAATGAGGGGATGGGCTATTCCAGCCACCACTTCCTTTTGTGTTCTTATAAAAAAAATTTAAAAAGAAAGACTTTTGAGGGAAAATTAGCAGAAGCAGCTTCTGTCTTACAACAACCTCTGCAGCAAGCTTTACCACCATGGCTGCCATTCCTACTGTTTCCTGGGATCTATCGTAATATTGTTGGGCCTTCATCAGCCTGATCCTGAGAGAAGTCCTGATCAGACCAGGCCAGAGAAAGAGACCCAGATGACATTGCCACTTCCACTTACTTTGATTAAATCACAACCACCACCTGGGACGTGAGACTTTGTCACTGCCTCACCTCCCGTGTGTCTTTTGCTTCCCTACCTTATTTCTTCTTTTTTTTAGCCATCTCCTTTTGTCTAGTAAGAGTCTGCCTTAGCCAGCCAAGACGATATATTTTACAACACTGCTATAAGCCAGTGATCAGAAAGGGCAGATAAAAGCCAAGTCATACACAGCCCAATGGTGATACAAGTTTATCAGATCCTGACATGGCTAATAAAATGATGTGTAATCCCTATGTTTCTCCAGCAGGGAGGCTGCAAATGAAAGTCAGCACCAAAGACAGAAGCTGCATTTTCTATCTTTGCTGGGGGGCATGTGCGGGGGGGGGGGGGGGTGGACAGGAGTTTAACAACAATAGCTTCAGCCCATTTCAACTAACTTCTTTCTCTTTTCCCCAAAAGGATGGGTTTTACCATCTTTAATACCATCTAAGAGACTGTCAAACAAGGGGTGGTTCTTTCTAAAAGCTCTCTCCGACTAAAGGAAAAGGGATCCAGGGATATGGCTGAAATTAAGGCCTTATTTAATCCTGCATATTTTAAATGTTTTAATTGTTTTTCCAAATCTTTAATAAAAGTTTTTAAAGAATTCTCAAGGGATATTTGCCATGGTACGAAGCAGGCTGAGATCCCTTTCCAAAAAAACCCATTTAAAACTGTAATGGGGAACAGTTACAGGGTCATGTTAATACCTTTGACTCTTTGGGCCCAGATATTCCATTGGAATTAATATAACAGTGGGAATGTGTTAAGAGAAGTTATGAACAATTGTTTCTATACTAAGATGCTTAATGGTAAATATTGGTTTATAAAAAATGTTAGAACAATCCCATTCACTGAACAGTTTCTTACAACAGATTACAACAAGTATTCTTATAGAAACACCCAGCCGCTATGGAATGAATGGTTCGTCTGTCCTTTTCATAACAATGGGAGTCTGTGTTTCTTAAAACGACATTACAAACAAGGTACAGCATCTGTTAAGTGATGTGAGACATGCTCTCCCCTAGGACACGAATGCCCACATTTTTCAGCATTCCTAGCTGCCAACATCTACAAACAATTGAGACTGGGAATCATACGGCTGATCATTTTTTATTCTTTTGTGCCACTTATCTCTGGTATTATTCCCAGCTCTGTCACTGACTCCCCAAACATCTCTGGCCCAGAATCTGATCTCAGTTACATGACTCCAGTATTACTTATACAGTAATACTTACGCAGTAATGCTGGAGTCATGTAACTAAGATCAGATTCATGTACAGATATGTCTTATTCAGTGATACTTAGGTAATATGAGAACACATCAGTATATTTTACTATAAACAATATGGAGGCCCAAGAGCTAGAATTTATAGTGTGTTCCATATTAACTGTCCCTCTCCTTTACCCTGATGTATGGCATAGCACTGGCTGGCCAGCCAAGACTGGGTTTTTGAGTATCAGTCCTTTTGTTAACCCCTATGAGTTGGACCAACTGATAAGAGACCAGCATCAATAGTACCAGAGCTGCTGCAGACTTTGTGAGAGCATTATCATACCTGTAATCAGCTACAACAGGGGTCGGCAGCCTCTGGCACACGGCCAGTTTGTTTACCTGCCATGTCCGCAGGTTCGGCCGATCGTGGCTCCCACTGGCCGCGGTTCGCTGCTCCAGGCCAATGGGGGCTGCAGGAAGCGGCGCAGGCCGAGGAATGTGCTGGCCGCGGCTTCCCGCCACCCCCATTGGCCTGGAGCGGCGAACCACGGCCAGTGGAAGCTGCGATCGGCCAAACCTGCGGACGCAGCAGGTAAACAAACTGGCCCGGCCCGCCAGGGTGCTTACCCTGGCGAGCCGTGTGCCAGAGGTTGCCGACCCCTGAGCTACAATATAGTGAGTAATCAGACCTGCATTTGATACAGTATTGTGTTATGGGGGAATGGCTAATTAGGCCTATTGCAGTTTTGAATACAGAGACATTCAGAAAGCTCAGCAGCTCCAGCCTGGCTGTTGGAACATACTTTCAATATTAGACACAGTCTGCAGGCACATTGTCTCAAGGACTTTCCAGATTAATTACTACAACTCTGTACTTTGCTGCTGTGACTGAGAGGCTGGGTGTTTGCCTGTTGTTTCCCACTTTGGGATGAGTGCATTAATATTCAATAGGCTGAGCTGCATACTTGTTAGCAAGAGTTTATCCCCAAGATGAGGGTTCAACCTTTTACACCCAAAGATCTCAATAGAGGAGGCAATTCCTGAGGAGACTGGTGTTTTTGCACTATCTCACCATCCCCTGCAGGGCCGGCTCCAGCATTTCTGCCGCCCCAAGCAAAAAAGCCGCAATCGCGATCGGCGGCGGGAATTGGGGAAACAAAAAAAGCCACGATCGGCGGCAGCAGTTCAGCGGCAGGTCCTTCGCTCCTAGAGGGAGTGAGGGACCTGCCGCCCCCGAATTGCCGCAGGTGCCGCCCCTCTCCCTTGGCCGCCCCAAGCACCTGCTTGTTAAGCTGGTGCCTGGAGCCGGCCCTGATCCCCTAGGCCCCCACAACAGCACAATTCTCATGGCAACCGTGTTCCTGTGAAGTCACTTGTTTCAGGCAGTCCCAAATTCCATCTCAGAGGGTAGGGATGCGAGGGTCACTGTTCAGCAGCCAACATGCTCTGCAAGATAATGCTGTCTGGGTAACTATTATCTTGTCCTGCTCTGTTACATACCATGGGAAGTGGTGCCAAACTCTTGACTCCAGCCTGTCCTGCCGCTCCATACACACACAGCACCATCAGTTTCTAGGGAAGGAGGGGAGATGCTGTAAATCTGCAGATACCCCTCTTCCTTTTGCACCTCTTTTCAGTTAATATATCCTGGATCTGGATCTCCTCCACTAACTGAGACAGAGAGGACTACCTAGCATTTAGTATTTTCTAAATGGTTTGCCTTAATCTGAAATAAAAGTCATCTGACTTAAATATAAGGCTACCCTTCATGTGTAAAAGACATAACAAGGAGCCTTTTACATTCTTTGAGGATTAATACAAAGCTTAATGAATGTCACCACTCCAGATTGTTTATGCCCTATTTGGATCACCATGTTATTTAAATTTGGCTTTGTTATCCTCTGTACATTGGGTCATAACCCATCATGTTGACTCTTAATTCATAATTATGCTGATTCCAGTGCTACATCTTGGAACCAAATGCCTATGATGCAGAATGCTCCCTACCCTCAATCAGGGAAGAAGGCTCAATCCCAAGCCTCTGACCCTATAATTACAAACTCCTTACAGCAAAGACCTTGTCTTCTGCTTTGTCTATAAAGCAACCTTCACAATCACATATTCTATATCAGAGGTGGGCAAACTACGGCCCGTGGGCCACATCCGGCCCGTGGGACTGTCCTGCCCAGCCCTTGACCTCCTGGCTGTGGAGGCCAGCCCCCAGCCCCTCCCCTACTGTCCCCCCTCCCCCGCAGCCTCAGCTCGCCGTGCCGCCAGTGCTCTGGGCTGCGAGTTCCTGCCAGGCAGCACGGCTACGAGAGCCGCCGGCCTGCCCCAATGCTCTAGACTGTGCGGCGGCATACCTGGCTCTGGCCAGGCAGCGCGGCTGCCAGTCCTGGTGATCTGAGCGGCATGGTAAGGGGGCGGAGAGTAGGGGGGAGGAGGATTGGATAAGGGGCAGGGGATCCCAGGGGTCAGTCAGGGGACAGGGGGTGGTTGGATAGGGGGTGGAGTCCCGGGGGGGCGGTTAGGAGCAGGGGGTCCCAGGAGGGGGTGGTCAGGGGACGGTCAGGGGACAAGGAGCAGAGGGGGTCAGGGGCTCTGAGGGGGGCAGTCAGGGGGCGGGAACTGGGAGGGGGCAAAGGCCAGGCTGCTTGGAGAGGCACAGCCTTCCCTACCTGGCCCTCTATGCAGTTTCAGAACCCCGATGTGGCACTCAGGCCAAAAAGTTTGCCCACTCCTGGTCTATATTATGGTGCAGAAAGAGTCAGTGTCCAAAAGTTAAATAAAACTATAGCTAAATTGAGTGTAATTCTTATGACACTTCAGGACAATTAGCATTATCTTGAGCTAAATGCTGTGGGCCAAATTCTCTGCTAGTGTAAACTGGTGAAGCATCTTTTTTCTCCAGAGGAATTGTACTAATAAATATCAGCAGGTGCTATGTAAGCTTTTCCACACAGGCCTTGGCGATACCAATCAATTCTGATCTCCAACCTGCCTTTGTTATTCCCGTCCTAGGCCCTTCCTGAGCAGTGGCTACCAATCATGCTAAACTATTTGGTAATTTTTCAATATGCAAAGTAGGGATTCACTTGTGACCTGAGCTAGGATTTGTACATTGACTCCCTAAAGTGAAGGGACTGTTTAGTAACCTACTGCACCATCCGTTCCAGAAGTCTTGCTCAAAGTTTTAAAATTCTTAAATCCAGAGCTATGCTATAAATTGTTTATCTGTTCTTATACTGACCAGAGAACGCATATCTCAAACTCACATGCAAAAATCACATGGAATCAACGTGACCAGACCACAAACTAACATTTCACAAGAATCGGGGCTTTAGACATTTAACAATTAATGAAAACTTGTTAAAATGTAACTAAAGTCCTCTCATTGAACTTTTAGAGGCATCCTCCTGTCACAGCTACAACTGCCCCTTCTGGGAGTCTCTCTGAGTGCACCCCATAGGAGTCAGGCCTAGGGACTTTGCCTCTCTTGGAGGGGAATTCCAGAATTCACCCACTCAGACCAGGACCTGGGTTATAGCCCTCTGAGTACCAACCGTGACTAATTCAGGAGGCGCAGCCAGGGCTAGTCCCTGCAAGGGTTTCTCTTTGGGAGCCTGTGACAGCATATGTACAGAAATAGCACCTTCAAAACAAAGCGTGATTTATTTTGCCCAAAAGGTATACAGCAATCAGAAAAGTAAATTTAAAACAACCAAGGATACATCTACTCTGTAGCTGGGAGTGAGCTTCCCTGGGTAGACAGACTCATGGTAGCGAGGCCCAAGCTAGCACATTAACAATAGTTGAGCAGGTGTTCTGGAAATCAGGACCTCAAGTCCACCCACCCCACCCCCAGGCTTGACAGCCTGAGCTCCAGCCCACACCACCATTTCCAAATTGTTATTTTAGAGTAGTGTAGGTCACTCCCAGCTGCAGTGTAGATGTACCTAAATAAACATGCATATTCCCCTACCTATATCTATAGTTCAGAGAGGTCCAGCTTATTCCCTCTCCTGGTCATTCTGTCTTGGAGGGTATGTCTCCACTGAAGCTGTGAACATACTTTGCAGCTCAGGTAGAGAGACGAACTAGCTCTGCTCACGCTAGCATGCTAAAAATAGCAGGGTAGCCAGGGATAGCAGAGGTGGCAGCTCAAGCTAGCTCCCTGAATACAGACCCTCCTGGCTCCCTTAGGTACATACTTGAGTAGCTCTCCTGAGCCACCACCTATGCTACTCCCAGCTACACTGTTATTTTTACATGCTAGCGTGTGTCTGTCTACCTGAGCTGGAAAGCACTCTCCTAGCTGCAGTGTAGAAAATACCCCACGTTTCAGTCAGATTGTCAGCCTTTCCACTGACACATCCTTGGCAGCCTTTTTCAGCTCACCAAAAAAAACCACCACGCATCCCTTTTCTAGGGTCTTCCCCAGGTTTAGCCTGGATGAAACCAGCTAGGTAAATTCTCCCACCAATTGATGTGTCCAGCCATTGTTATCTTAACTGTTATGAAGCTATGTACGTGAGGCTGACTTATCTCTGTCACTGTTTTACCTTTCAGGCTGGGTTCTATAACCTCTCTACAGCTTCCTTTGATTTAGTTTTGTGCATTCAGTCAGGCAGCATACAAAACTGAACAGGGGAAACTGAGTCACACATAGTAGTCATAAAAGATGTCACACTTCCCAAGACTGAAAATGCATACTTGTATTTTCAGATGTGACTCAACGGGTCTATCAGCCAATGGCCAGAAGGAGGATAATTAGCAAATTAGAGAATATTCACAGGAGAATTAGCCATCTACCAGAATCCCAAATTGGAATTCCCTGTGCCAAATTCAGTAGTGATTAAAATAGTGCTGTGGTATAGCGTACACACCGGTTTACCTTTTTGTATGTAAAGACAAAGGTCTTTAGATTTCCTGCTAACAGTCCATAATGCTTAATTTTCAATCACTTAGAACAGCGTTTCCCAAACTTGGGACGCCGCTTGTGTAGGAAAAGCCCCTGGTGGGCCGGGCCGGTTTGTTTACCTGCCGCGTCCGCAGGTCCGGCCAATCGCAGCTCCCACTGGCCGCGGTTCGCTGCTCCAGGCCAATGGGAGCTGCTGGAAGCGGCACAGGCCAAGGGACGTACTGGCCGCCGCTTCCAGCAGCCCCCATTGGCCTGGAGCAGCGAACTGTGGCCAGTGGGAGCCATGATCAGCCGAACCTGCGAACGCAGCAGGTAAACAAACCAGCCCGGCCTGCCAGGGGCTTTCCCTACACAAGCAGCATCCCAAGTTTAGGAAACACTGACTTAGAACACACACACAAATGACTTCCTATTAAGGTAGTGTCGTCAAACAAGCAATTCCCTATACTAAAGAATACTATAATTTTAACTACCATTTGAGGGTATCCCCAGAACACAATGGGATTGCTTTTCTCATTTAACAGAGAGAAAAGAACTAACTGAGTTGAGAACTTGGCCTCATTTGTACATATTACTACTTTATACATTATGTAAAATACATGCTGGAAATAAACTGCATAGACTCGACATTCAGCATGCAGGCAAAGTAAGTGTAACTTTCACATCCAGAGGCAAAATGACATAGCACCTTTATTTTACTCCTCTTGTCAGTTGCTTTTCCTCATATACCTCTGGTCTGTTCCTTTGTTTTTACACAAGCAATAAATGTCAAATCCATGCATGTTTTATACTGCCCAGTATACCCATTTTCTAACCAACATGCATGCAACATGTAACTTACAGTACTGCTTACATCACCACTGAATTTGTCTCAGTTTCCCATGGACGTTGTACGGCTTAAGTCCAGATAGCTTGTAGCCGTCTATGTGAAACCCATAACCCACCACAGCTGAAACAGGAAGCAAGAACTGGGTGATTCTCAGGCAGAAAAATCTACATTTGAGTAAAAATGAACCCACTCATTGGCCAAGCCACTAACAGCTGTGCTAACTTTGCTCAGCTGGAAGCCATTCTTCCGATATATGGTATAATGCAAAGGTTATTAACAAAGGAATATTTCCTTCTGATGCCATTGGCACAATAGTCTATGAATAGTGCAGGGTAAGTACCTTGAACAATATCAGAATTTTTTTTCCCCAAAAACATTTTTTTGTACACCGGAAGTCCTTGACGGCTGTGCTTTGTCTGACATCCCATTCACTGGGAACTCAGTGTTGTTGAAAGAAAATCATTTAATTTGTAAGCATAACTATCAGCAGTAACTTTCATTGCATTCCACCCCATCAGTCATTCATACTGGGGAGTGGAATATACTAAATAGTTAGTTATTTCTCATGTACTCTCTCCAGCAGCCAGGCCACACATCTATTTGTCCCACATAGTGGCTCCTTTGTGTAAGTGGCACAGAGGGGTTGTAGTGGCTACCCTGTAAGATTAGAAGTTACTGCATAGCCCCTTCCTGTCCACAATGATTTCCTTGCTTCCCCAGCCTTCTGGGTCATGGGCAATGGGACTATTAGCAGATTTTGCTGTCTACCTAGCAGTGGCTATACAGTAAATCTGAAGGGAGGACTGCACACTAAAATAGGTTCGGTTTAATGAGGTTTTTAGAGAGATATCACTTCTCTGTACAGCATACAAAGTAGTCAACCAGGAAGCAAAATATCAAAGCCAGAATAGGCTCCTAAATAACCCCTATATGGATTTTTTTTAACTCTTTACTGCATCACAACTGTGGAGAATATAGTTAATATATAATGGGTACTCTACAAGTGAGGTATTGAGCTAGTCTGAAATATAAATTAGAGAAGGACCCCAAAATGCAAAGTTTGAGGATAGACCAAAATTTTCTAAAAGTTCAGGATTGTTCTGAATTTGAATTTTGGTTTGTCCAAGTACAAAAGTAGCATCTGGCCTCAGAATTCACCTATTTAAAATATTTTGTTTTCAATACAAACAGTTCTCTCACATATACAATGAACATTTATAAACTGACTTAAGTACATCTATAAAGCCCCTCAGTTTTAGTTATCTACTAATGACTTTCAGATTCAAAGGAAAAAAATCACATGCCAAAATATTTGTGACCAGATTTCTTAATTATATTTATAAATTACAATTTCTAATCATCCTAATGGCAATTTCTCCTACAATTTCAGCAAATTTCAATCCATCTCACAATTCTCTCAACTCTATTTTTGGTAGGTTAATTCATTTACTGAAATACCCAATTTTCTCTTTCCATGCACTGTGCACTCCTAGAAGATCCATTTTATTTTGTGGGATTTCAAATACTGTGCAGCTTTTGTTTCTGTCACATCAAATACACTTTTATTCCTTAGCTGCTTTTAAAAAAAAATAATAATAATAAATGTTCACATGCTACCAGCTTTTCTATATATCTCCCTGCATCTCTTTGATCAAACCCTTCCAACCATTCAGGAGTAATCCATGGGTAATTATAACTTCTTAGCTTCCTTAGCCTAAAAGGAGCCTATTTATCTCAAACTGTCATGAATTCTGATTTAAAATTATCAAGAGCCCAATTACCAACAGGAATAAAAGATACCTCTTGCCAATTAAAGTGATTGATTTCATATAAAACCTAGTAACATTTCGCTTTTTAATTATGCACATTCTTATCAAATGTGAAGAGGTTCATTCTGATTTTATTTTCCATTCAGAAAATGTAATACAACAAACATTAATCATATGCTGATATAATGCCAGACCTAATAATACTTGCACCATAATTTGACAATATCTAATCTCTCAAAGTACTCTGTCCATTTTTTATGGTTATTCCTGCTTTTCTCGGCTAACATTTACTCCAGGATAGGGGAGGGGATATAAAATTGAATATAGCAAATAATCCATTTAAGAACTGATCCCTATTACTTTTTAAAAAAACTTTTAAAAAGTACCAGCTGAAGAAAAGGAAAAATTAGGAGCAAATCTCTTTAAGCCAGAAAAAGAAGAAAATTCAGTTTCAGCTGAAACACTGAACATGATCCTTCAAATCATTTGCTACAGAATTGCCCCACTGATTCCAACAGGGCTACTTGCGTGAGTAAGGGTGTGCTCATAACTACTAAATCCTTGTGTCTCCAAACTCAGAAAGACCACCACAACTATGCCCTGAAAAGGCCCAATGCCAAGGAGAGGGACAGCCCTCACAATACAGGCTGGCCCCAAGTTAATGACCTCAGATTTCATATGAGACATGCTGAGTAAGTAAAAAAATGCTTTTATTTGATGTTGCATTTTTAAAACTGTGGATTTAGTTATACACCCAATTTGTAAAAACGTGGAAGGAAGCACAAAACCGCCACAGCAAGGCCCCTTTCTAGTCTTGACCCTTTCTGAGACTGGCCAACATGTTCTCCATGTGATCTGTGGGTGGGCAGCTAGTGTATAGCCTCCTCAGCTGGCTGCCTGTGCATGGCAAAAACAGTGACCGGTGATTTTACACTGAGGGAAAAAAGTCTAAAAGTAAATGTTTTTTAACCACAGCCTTTTCAAGTTCCAGCATAGCATAGAACTCACAAAAAATCACCAAAGATAATCACAAAGGGGAAGGAGACCCTCAGACATAAGGAGGAGCCGGGGTGGGGGGTGGGAGAATTCCTTCACAGAGGAGAGGCAGCAAAGAGTTCAGAAAAATTCCTAGACCTCCCTGGCCAGACTCAGACCCCATGGATCCCTTGCTTCCCTTCTCAACAGCTGAGAACGCCCCACGTCAGTCTCTCTCACACATCACCTCAGAGAGCTGCAACTTATTGAAATGACATTTTAGTGTTGAAAATGCTGGTTTGTGGCAAGTGATATGTGGAAGAGGGATTGTCAGCGCTTCCCAAAGCCCCTTCTTAAAATTCCACCCCCTCCTCCCCACCAAAAACTCAAGGCAGGATTGAGGTAATTTCCCTACCTCTGACCATCACAACTCTCTAGCTACTGTTAAATTATCCCTGCCATTGATGATACCTAGGAGTATCATTTAAAAAAAAACCCCAAACCTCATCTTTTAGGAAAAGCAAATTTTTATCTACCAGATTGCAACAAATGACAGCTAATAGTCTCTAATCCATCTATCCCTTCACAGGTGTTCTATCCCTACTGCCTGCCTCTTGGCCTGCTGCCTCCACTTCCCCTCTCCCCACAGTCCCATCACCTATGATCAAAAAAAATCCTTCACCTAGCTGCCTTTTCAACTGACCTCCCTGACTGCCTCCAACTTGTATTGTCCTTTCTAAATCCTCTCCCATGAGTCAAGAGTCCTAGATAGCAGTATGTGCTGAATGAATCTGGAGGGGAGCTAGAGGGACCTAATGGTGGGCAAATCCATCAGCAACAGCCCACCAATACTAGTTTATTTTATGGCACAGGAGGGGCGTCTATGCTAGCAGAGAAGGGCTGCTGAGCTGGGGAGGGATGGAAAGTGCATACTTATTGAAGGAAGTTTGCACAAGAGTGAGGATGATGCTGGGACTTTTGGAAAAGGAAGTCTGAAGAGGAACTTGGTGAGTGGCATGGGCAAATACTCCTGTCAACAGCAAATGCCAATCTGAATGGAAAGGTTCAAACTGTTCAATAAGCAGGATCGGGACTAAAATACTATCCAAGTGTATTTACTTCTTATTCCCTCAATAAGAAGGGAAAAATATAGTTTGAAAGCCCTCAAAAGAAAACAGATGCATTGTTCACTCAGTGTTCTGTTATAAGACTTTATTTTCTACACAAATTAAACAAATAAATTGGCAATGAGTTCTTAAAACAGCAGTCATAAAACTACTACCTATCAATTGGAATTTAATTCACCCGTGATGTAACTCCATTGACTTCAGTGAAGTTACACAGGGATGAAGTGGTCCATCATTAAGATTATTAAAGCTTTAAACACTGTTCTTGGCACTGTATAAGAAGCAAAAGACATATTCCTGCCCCAAAGAGCTTACAGTCTCAACAAGACAGAAAAAAATCTAACACAATTACATTAGAAGTCCCAGATGAGTGTTAACAGAATCATTTGTTCCTTTGTTGTTTTTGTTTCAACAAAAGGCTGCTGGCATTTTTATTGGCATTGACTAGTGACTGTGGGCTATGCAGAACAAATGAGTTTCAAGGAAAAGTTATGTGTGGAAAGAAGAACCCTGAAACCTGGGCTAGGGAGGGAGTTTTAGGTGTCCAGGAAAGCATGGATTAAAGGCATGTAGGTGAGTGGGGGAGGGGTACAGTTCTCTCTGGCAGCGTGAAGGAAACAAGACGGGAGCTAAGATTTACACCAGCTGGATTTGTTCAGAGCCCCACATGCAAGATGAGAAGGCTGACGTGATGCAGAAGATGAAGGAAGCTAGTGAAGCAACTAAAGAGGAAACATCAGGCAAGGGAGCAAGATGGGATTGTGGTCAGTCAGTAAGGAGGAGGATACTGTAATCAGGTGTTCCATCGAGTAAAACTCGGGAGTCCAGTTTAACAGAGGGTTAAATTAAAATGAGGGCAGTTCTTGTGGGGAGGGGAAAAACACACACAAAATTAAATACCCTATACTGGTTTCAAATATAAAATGCACAGAGAAACAAACATCTTACACATTGATTTTACTACATACAAGTATACGTCTTGTTACATCTATAAATGACAACACAAATAAAAGGCCTAACCATACAAACACTTACTACAATAATGCTTATCACTATATTAAAGTCAGTGGGACTCCTCAGGGTAGTGAGCCTCATGCTGGTGAGTAGGTCTGAAGTCAGGAAATGCAGACATCAGTTTCCCCAAGGACTATGGAGATGCGTTCTTGGAATGTATGTGACATACCAACCAAGTATTTTCAATTACCATCAGTTCTAGCCTCATGTGCGTGTTCACAGTATTTATGAAATTCTGTTTATAGAACCAACCACATGGTACCAAACACTACTGAAATTTAGTGAGAACAAGACATTAATTTGAAAAAAGTGATTTTTACAGTTACAAATAAGAGTAACAAAACAAAGATTTTTTTCCCACACAACTCGGATAGCTTATGATCACAATTATATCTGTGTAAATCCATAGTAACATATTGATGTCCGTGGATTTGCAGCAGTGTAACTAAAATCAGAATCTGAACTACAGTAGATTACAATACTATCCACTGTTAGATTGCCAATAAACTTATCTGCTTTGCAAATTTAGGGACCAATCCTGTCAGGTACTGAGTGTCCTCAACTTAAATGGAAGTTGAGGGTGCTCAAGATATTGTAGGACTGGGCCCTTCATCCTTATTTAGTTACCTACAATAGGTATATGAACTAAAACAAAATTCTTGTTTGCTAAAGTTGTGCATTTTATGCAGCATCACAATAACTGTCAAACCCTTTATGTTTTATTTCATTTATGTGCAACATTGCACTAATTCATGCACATTCATGGCTGATGCATCTGCATGAAGCTTCTCATGAATGTTGCAAGCTTCTGAACATCTTCTATTGTCACAGCATTATATAAAGAAGCACGTATTCCTCCCACAGATCTGAATTGAGAGCAAAAAATAGTTATTTTTGTACATATCAGTAAAGGTGTGCTTACCATTACACACAGCTATCTTCCCCTCAATATATGGGGATAATTCACATTCATGGTAATGAGAGGTAACATTCCATCTTTTGATATGTCCACACAGCTTCCCCTGATGTCAACGGGAGCCAAGCATCTATTTTAGCTACTTATATGGCCTCTATTATCCTAGTGTCTAAGCACCTCACAATCTTTAATGTATTTAATCTCACAACACTCCTATGAGATACAGAAGTGCTATTAGTTCCCTATCTGTAAAATGGGGTTAAGACACAGAAAGATTACATGAATTGCTCAAAGTCACACAGAAAAGTCTCTGGTGGTGCTGGAAATTGAACACAGGCCACCCAAGTCCCAGGCTAACATCTTAATCTTCCTCTCCTAAGCATGTACATAAGAACAGCCATACTGGGTCAGACCAAAGGTCCATCCAGCCCAGTATCCTGTCCTCGGACAGTGGCCAATGGCAGGTGCCCCAAAGGGAATGAACAGACAGGTTATCATCAAGTGATCCATGTCCTGTCATCCAATCCCAGCTTCTGGCAAACAGAGGCTAGGGGCACCATTCCTGCCCATCCTGGTTAATAGCCACTGATGGACCTATCTTCCATGAATCGATCTAGTTCCCTTTTGAACCCTGTTATAATATTGGCCTTCACAACACCCTCTGGCAAGGAGTTCCAGAGGTTGACAGTGCGTTGCATGAAAAAAATACTTTGTTTGTTTTAAACCTGCTACCTATTAATTTCATTTGGCAGCCCCTTGTTCTTGTATTATGAGAAGGAGTAAATAACACTTCCTGATTACTTTCTCTATACCACTCATGATTTTATAGACCTCTATCATATCCCCCCTTAGTCACCTCTTTTCCAAGCTGAAAAGTCCCAGTCTTATTAATCTCTCCTCGTACAGAAGCCGTCCGATATCCCTGATCATTTTTGTTGACTCTTTCTGAACCTTTTCCAATTCCAATATATCTTTTTTGAGATGGGGCGACCACATCTGCACACAGTATTCAAGGTATGGGCATACCATGGATTTATATAGAGGCAATATGATATTTTGTGTTTTATTATCTATCCCTTTCTTGATGACTCCCAACATTCTGTTCACTTTTTTGACTGCCACTGCACATTGAGTGGATGATTTCAGCGAACTATCCACAATGACACCACTCAAGAAAGAGCTTGGAAACAGCTAATTTAGACCCCATCATTGTATATGTATAGTTAGGATTATGTTTTCCAGTGTGCGTTACTTTGCATTTATCAACATTAAATTTCATCTGCCATTTTGTTGCCCAGTCACCCAGTTTTGTGAGATCCTTTTGTAGCTCTTCACAGTCTGCCTGGGACTTACCTATCTTGAGTAGTTTTGTATCATCCGCAAATTTTGCCACCTCACTGTTTACCCCCTTTTCCAGATATTCATAAACTATGTTAAATAAGACTGGGCCCAGTACAGATCCTTGGGGACATCACTATTTACCTCTCTCCATTCTGAAAACTGACCAATCCATGAGAGAACCTTCCCTCTTATCCCAGGACTGCTTATCTTGCTTAAGAGCCTTTGGTGAGGGACCTTGTCAAAGGCTTTCTGAAAATCTAAATACACTATATCCACTGGATCTCCTTTGTCTGCACGCTTGTTGACCCCCTAAAAGAATTCTAGTAGATTGGTGAGACATGATTTCCCTTTACAAAAGCCATGTTGACTATTTCCCAAATTATATTCATCTATGTGTCTGACAATTTTGTTCTTTACAATAGTGTCAACCAATTTGCCTGGTACTGAAGTGAGGCTTACTGGCTTGCAGTTGCCAGGGTCACCTCTGGAGCCCTTTTTAAAAATTGGCGTCACATTAGCTATCCTCCAGTCATTTGGTACAGAAGCTGATTTAAATGATAGGTTACAGATGACTGTTAGTAGTTCTGCAATTTCACATTTGAGTTCCTTCAGAACTCTTGGGTGAATACCATCAGGTCCTGGAGACTTATTACTGTCTAATTTATCAATTTGTTCCAAAACCTCCTCTAATGACACCTCAATTTGGGACAGTTCCTCAGATCTGTCATCCAAAAAGACTGGCTCATGTTTGGGAATCTCCCTCACATCCTCAACAGTGAAGACCGATGCAAAGAATTCATTTAGCTTCTCTGCAATAGCCTTATCGTCTTTTGAGTGCTCCTTTAGCATCTCGATCGTCCAGTGGCCTCACTGGTTGTATAGCAGGCTTCCTGCTTCTGATGTATTTAAAAAAAAAAAATTGTTATTACTTTTGGAGTCTTTGGTTAGCTGTTCTTTTTTGGTCTTTCTAATTATATTTTTACACTTCATTTGCCAGAGTTTCTATTTTCCTCATTAGGATTTATCTTCCACCTTTTAAAGGATGCCTTTTTGCCTCTCACGGCTTCTTTTACTTTGTTGTTTAACCACGGTGGCTCTTCTTTACTTTTCTTACTGTTTTTTAAATTGGGGTATACATTTAAGTTGAGCCTCTATTATGGTGTCTTTAAAAAGTTTCCATGCAGCTTGCAGGGATTTTACTTTTGGTACAGTACCTTTTAATTTCTGTTTCACTAACCTCATTTTTGTGTAGTTCCCCTTTCTGAAATTAAATGCTACAGTGTTGGGTTGCTGTAGAGTTTTCCCCGCCACGGGGATGTTAAATTTAATTATATTATCACTATTACCAAGCGGTCCAGCTATATTTACCTCTTGGACCTGATCCTGTGCTCCACTTAGGACTAAATCAAGAATTGCCTCTCTTGTGGGTTCCAGGACTAGCTGCTCCAAGAAGCAGTCATTTAAGGTATCAAGAAACTTTATCTCAGCATCCCTTCCTGAGCTGACGTATACCCAGTCAATATGGGGATAGTTGAATTCCCCCATTATTATTAAATTTTTTATTTTAATAGCCTTTCTAATCTCCCTGAACATTTCAGAGTTACTAACACCATCCTGGTCAGGTGGTCTGTAATATAGCCCTACTGCTGTATTCTTATTTTTCAAGCATGGAATTACTATCCATAGAGATTCTATAGTACAATTTAGCCTTAGATGGAGTTTACCACCAGCTTTGGGCTGCATTCCCAAGCAACCCAACTCCAAGACGACCCAGTCCCGGCACACCAGGGGCCACTACCAGCCTCACACCATCCACAGACACCTCTTAACGGTTTCACGCCTTCTTGCTCCTCCGCACCTGTTGGCTTTCCCCCAGTCCTTAGTTTAAAAACTGTTCTACTGCCTTTTTAATTTTAAGCGCCAGCAATCTGGTTCCATTTTGGTTTAGGTGGAGCCCATCCTTCCTGAATAGGCTCCCCCTCTCCCAAAAGCTTCCCCAGTTCCTATTAAATCTAACCCCCTCCTCCCTACACCATCGTCTCATCCATGCATTGAGACCCTGCAGTTCTGCCTGTCTAACTGGCCCTGTGTGTGGAACTGGAAGCATTTCAGAGAATGCTACCATGGAGGTCCTGGACTTCAATCTCTTACCTAGCAGCCTAAATTTCGCCTCCAGGACCTCTCTCCTATCCTTCCCCATGTCATTGGTACCTACATGTACCACCACCACCAGCAGCTCCTCCCCAGCACTACACATAAGCCTATCTAGATGTCTTGAGAGATCTGCAACCTTCGCACCAGGCAGGCAAGTCACCATGCGGTTCTCCCAATCATTGCAAACCCAGCTATCTATGTTTCTAATGATTGAATTGCCCATTACCAATACCTGTCTCTTCCTAATAACTGGAGCTCCCTCCCCCGGAGAAGTATCCTCAGTGCAAGAGGATACCACATCATCTGGGAGGAGGGTCCCAACTATGGGATCATTTCCCTCTGCTCCAGTTGGATGTTCTCCTTGCCGGAGGCTTTCATCCTCCTCAACAGCACAGAGGCTGTCAGACTGGGGGTGGGACCGTTCTACTGTGTCCCGGAAAGTCATATCTATGTACCCCTCTGTCTCCCTTAGCTCCTCCAGCTCAACCACCCTGGTCTCCAGAGTCCGTACACTGTCTCCGAGGGCCCGGAGCTCCTTGCACCAAATGCAAACATATGCCACCAGCCCATAGGGCAGGTAATCATACATGCTGCATTGGGTGCAATACACTGGGTAGCTCCCACTCTGTTGCTGGACTTCTACATCCAATACAACCCCTTTGCCCAGCATGCTGCCTGAATAACCAGACTGGGAAGAACTGCCAAAGGACTTAGATGGTGAGAACAGGGAGGAAGTTTTCCCTACCTTCCAAGCCCAAAGAAGTAGCAGCTCCTATTACAACCTCGGGACTGCCAGTCCCAATACTCCCACTCAGATGATAGTGCTGCTATAGTACTGGGGGAGAATGGCAACCATTTTGTCTCATTTTGCACAGGGACCTAAAAAAGTTATAACAAATTAATTCACCCCAGGCTTGTACTTACCGATGTCCTTTCAGAGAGATCATATTCAATTCCACAGCTTTATCAAGGAATTTCTTTTCCAGCGCTTCATCACCCTTAATATTGCCAATGCGGAATGGAATATTCATTCTGCTTTGGCTCTTTTTCTCCACAGGGCATCTGAAAAATGCAATTATTACATTTTGTCCTTAATCTAGGTTCTTTTTTAATCCATCTATGGAAGTTATAATGGATGTATTTGCCTGAGTAATCACATTTGGTTAGCCACAAAAGTCACTCTCCCCTGTCGTTTCAGCCAGGGGTCACTTGAATGTTGATTTTTAAAAAAGAATCGTATTATAATAGTATGCTGCTGTGATAACAAATGAAGATTTGATCTTGCATTTCCTTGCACACACAAACTTTCACTGAGGAGTGCAGGTTGTGTCCATACAGGTTTTCAGTGCCAAAACATAACAAATCCTTTTTAAAGTAGAAATTCTGTTGTATTCTCCACTCTTCTTATTGGATACAGAGTTTGCCAAGCCAATTTGCAGCAGCCTTGTCAGCAAAGTGCAGAGCCCTCAGACCACCACCAGATCTAGTCAGAGGGCAGCTGTCAGTGATGTGTGACATTGCCGGTCTTTGGCCACAGCAGCATGTGGGATTCTTTCGTTGGCCCCAGGCGTGTAGACTGGCTGAACATTGACCCTACTCATTCAAAATCTGTTCAGAAGGGCCCTCAAGCAGCATGGACAATCAAAGCCAGCTAAGTTTAAGTATAAGGGTTTGACATCAACTGCAGACCATCCTCTATACCACATCAACATCACAGAGAAATCTGCGCTGGGCCAGTAGGCCCATAACAGGTGCCTTGACAACAATCGCGCTCTTGGGTGGTCGAAGAGGTCTGTATATGGTGGTAGGCTCGGGTTTCCCCTGATCTCTCCCTGCCATTCTGACTAGCATTCTCACAATGGTCATGGAGAAGGAGTGATGTTGCTTAACACAGGGAGCCACAGGACTGGTGAAGGTTGAATCATCCCAGTTATGATGCACATGGTTGAGTGTAGTTGCGAGATGAATGGAGCCAAAATGTAAGTGGGTGTTTAGACTACAAAACATGGTTAAGGCTAGGTCGAGGTTAGCTGGACTAATGTTAGTCTAACTTCAAACTTCTTCCTTCTCTACACAGAGTGGCATCTTTTACCTTGATTCAGTTGGTCACAGTTCACCCTAGGTTTGGTCTTGATCAGTTAAATCAAGATAAGAGATGCTACCCTGCATCTAGACTAGAAGAAAAAGTTAACTGAGGTTAACTATGATGTGTTAGCTAACCTCAACCTAATCTTAGCCACATTTCCTAGCCCAGACACACCCTTAGTCTGGGATTTTCAAAGCAATCTGAGAGTTAGACCATGTCTACACTTACCAGTAGATCGGCACTGCTGCGATCGATGCAGTGATGTTGATTTAGCGGATCTGGTGTTAAATTTCCTTGAAAAACACTTTCAGTTGTATTTGATGAACATAAGTTACTAATGATTTTTAGGCCTGATCTTCCTCCCATTCATTCCAAAGGGAGTTTCTAGACATTGATTTCAGTAAAAAGTAGGATTCAGCACTATGGGTGAGTATGAGCATGTCACTCACCGGTCCCTGGATGAAAGGACAGGGGAGAGTTTAACACCATTTCTAGACTGTACAAAGAGATGGTGTGAAGAAGAGATTGGGGTGGGGGAGCACATACTGCATCTTGTTAGAATATTAAAGCCTATTTTGGCATGTCTATTTTGAATCAGTCAAAGTACTTCCAAGGACATCGGCTATCTACACCAAATGTAGGCTATAGTATAAAAGCTTCTGCCCATGCATCCCTTAAGGTGCAGAGATGGACCACTTTTTCCTAGGTACTGAATTTTATGTTTAGACGAGAGCTCTTAATATGCTTCCACAATTGAGCTGTACAGGCTAAGATTTAAATAACTTCCCATTGCAATGCAACAGATTCAGATTCATCCTTGGACACTGACCAGAGAAAAGGAGTTTAAAGGTAATGCTTGTGCTAATCAACTCCCCTCCCACTGCCCGTGATTTTAGCATTTGGAAAAAGTTTTAGCAGCACTCAATGCTTTAGTTTCACAGTTTTTTTTAAATTTATAAGTGTGAACACAATGTAACAAATATTAAACCAAGACAAGTTATTGCAACTTACACATAGAATCCATTGGATTCATCAATAATGTCATAAATCATTTGTGATTTGATTGAACTCTGTTTATCCATAGCTGGAGTCCCACCATTGTTCTTTATCCATTCCAGGACCAAACTCATGATATAGATACTGAGGAAACAAAAGAAAACATTATGAAATCATATTATTAAAAAATGGAAAAAAGTAGTAGTCAGGTTTCATTCTGAAAATTTCTCAACAATTAAGTGGAGAGATATTATTGTTTTTAATAACTTACACATTTAGCATCTGGACTACATTCCCAATAATGACAACTTTAAAGCAGGTGAAATTTCTGGGCCTAACTGGAGTAACTGTTTACTTCACAAGTGACAAGTTTGCTGGATGTAACCTAGTTCCTAGTGGAGTTTTCTCCATAAAATAATTGCACCACCTATTGACAGATGCTGCAGTCTTTATCAGGGCATGACTCCCATAGACTTCATTTGGGTATTTTGCCTCTGTAAGGACTGCAGAACTGAGACTGTAACTGGGAATTTTAGTAGAGAAATCTCAGGGAGACCCAGGGCTGGAACAGCAGATGGTTTCATAGACCCAGTGCCACTACACTGACAAAGCTCTGTGGATGATCTTGCATTGTACCTGCCTGCTTTATGCCAGAAATCTAGTCTTATTTTCATGACCATTAAACATATGTCCATGACCCCATTGTCATCTAAAGTTATTTTTCACATTAAACAATTATCCTTGTGGCAACAATAAATATTTTATATTTATTAATTCCAATTCAATTCCTAAGCACAGAGCTGGAAGCCTGTTGATTTGTAGTGATCTCAAGGCCAGTTACCCAGTATTATGTAAAAATCTCCAAAGCCTTTTGCCTTTCTGCTTTGGCTACAAAACTCTGCTTGTTCAAGTTCAGGCATTTCCCACGACTACACCACTTTACATAACAAACTGTTCACAAGTTTTTATGGCATAATTCCAAAAAGTTTGCTTTTATTAATCCTTCTGTTACAGTTTCCAAGGAAGTTCTTAGACAACATTACCCTACAAATCTCTCTCATACAGATCTAGCAAGAGGTTTTTTTTAACATCACTACCTTTAATTTCTCCTTGGATGCTAAATCTTTAAACACTTCAGAAACACATTGTGGAAGGAGAGAGGTTATGGACTCCCTGTTATAAATTAACACAGCAGCTTATGGCTTTGAGGGCTCACCCCTGCAATCTTCATGACAGCAGAGTGTCATTTATCCCTATGCAGAGGTCTATGCATCTATTTTGAAGATTTAAGTGATGCATAGCCTTTCCACTGGCCCTCTGCATAGGGGTAAATTTTGCAAATAGCCCATACTTACCCAAGTCTGTGGGGCGACTTAGGCAAGTAAGGTTTGGAGGTCTGAGCCCTAAGTGACACTCTTAAACCACTCAGCAAGAGAAAATCCCCTACCCTTCTGCCATGCCAGTCAAAAGGATTTGGAGAAGCTTTAAATATAAAATAAATCCTTGGAACTGAGAAATGAGATTTCTCCAGCAAATTTGCTATTAATTTTAGCAGAGGAGCTTAGTGTCAGAAAGTCAAGACTCTTAGTGCCAATAGGTTAAGACTATCAGCATCACATTAATTTAATTCAATGTTCTGCTAAGTGGCTCATGCAAATTCGGTTAATATTTCCTGCCTATTTGCCAGCTAGCCCTGGAACAGAATAGGGGGAGGCAGAAGGAAAGGAAAGAAGCTTTGCCATTTCCTTACAGAATAGAACAGGTATCCTAAAACCAAGCCAAACAGATCTGTATCCTGCCAAAATTTAGGTTAGTATTAAACACGGATTCTGGAACATCCTCCAACGTGGTTCACTGGCATGAAGTAAAAGCTGGCCAAGTACTGGGTGGGAAGAAGGAAGAGACTTTGGATCATAACTTTATTTTAAAATGACTGCATTTCCCACTCCAGTTGATATGAATAGATATGCAGTTATAGCTGAAAAAGCACTTCCATTAGAAACAAATTATCACCAATGACTGAAATTTCTCAGTGTACTTTTCAGCCCAGAAATGAATTTTTGTTTGCACCTCAAATGTGGAATCTACGCTGTTGGAGTTCCAAGGTATGGTGAGTTTTTTGTTTTTCAAATGGAAACACTTTTGCATTTGAAAAACCATGAATGGTTTGGATTTAAAACTTGGCATGTCCAAATACACAGTATTCAACACAGAACGTGTACGTTGGCGAGCAGGAGAATAAGTGGTTACAAAATAAAGGTTTTTATCAGCCAGTAAAAACAGCCTACTGAGCATGCACAGCACTTTGTTACCCAGTTAAGTAAACAGGGAGAGCAAATATGTAAATACATGTACAAAGACCTTTCTATTGACAAGGTCAACCCCCCTCCTCCGCTGAACAGCCTGCCCAACTTTCAAGAGGACTTCAGGAGGGACTCCGCAGGAGCTGCCGTCTTTGGGCCCCGGTACCACCAGTTTCAAATGTGCGTGCTCTATAGGGTGCAGTGCACTTTGGCGTTCAAAGCTCCAGAGCGAGAGTCTGAAATGAACGTACAGTCTCTCGATTTAGTGCTCTATTAATAAATATAAATATAAAAAGCCATATTTCATTTCCGTACTGTGAGTCCCATTTAATACATGCAACAGTCAGGAAATTCAAAGTTACAGAGCCCACATCTCTGGTAACTTGACCCACTGCACAGATATACTAAGTTAAGGCATTAAGGTAGACCCCAAATACAAAGATTATCATGCCTATGATATACACTGAATGTTCAATACGGCCCAATCCTAGTTTATGCTGGAAACAATGCTGAAATTCCTGACTTATGTGGGGGAAAAAACCAGCCATAAAATTGTATTAACGGAAGTTTTGCACCGAAGGATTTTGATCTTAAAAAGCAGAGTGTACTCTTTCCAAAGTTTGCCAGAAAACAGTATTCTGGGGTACAGGGCATACACTTTTTAAAAAATGAGTTTTGGATTAGAACAATGGTTGTATTTTATTAAATCACCTTTATATTGCACAAACTGTACAGGAAATGCTTCCAATCCCACTGAAGTCAATATAAGTTTTACTATAGATGAGGCAGGATCGGGCCTACATGTCTTTTGAATCTTCCACTAGCAAAGCCTGTTTTCTCTACTGTCAGCAGCTCAGTGTCACTATGCAGTAGCTGTGGAAGAGCAAGCTGTATTCTGTTGTGCCTCATCTATACACAAAATTGCCAGATGCATTCAGATTCTATGATCTTGATTGCGGTTGATGATTATGAAGCAGAAAGAAGAGTTTTATTTTTGGATGTCAGATTGATCCTGAAGTGGTAATCTGCGCAAACTTACTATGAAAAGCTCTGACGGAGGATAAATACAAAATCACCAAGATGCCAGTTTTCACACTCTTGACTACAATCTCACTTTAATAGCTATTGCAGTAAATGATGTCGCAACAATAGAAAATGTTTTAGGAAAAATTATTTAAAAGAATAAGTCTCTGCCATCAACGTTTTCCAGCAACGAAGATACAGAGGGATTCAGCTGTGCAGGATGCACTTTGAAAGGAAGGCCCAAAGTTGTGTTTGCTGAAGGGATCCTCCACACATAGCTACCCTTCTTCCTCCACCCATCATGCAGATAAGGGATCAGCCACCTCCACAGTACCATTCCCCACTCCCAGACGCTACACGGGAAGGAAGGAAGGAGGTGCAATGTAGAGGCGGGATATACATTGTCCCCTCCACCCTACAGGGGGGTTCACTGCTTGAGGTATTCCATGGGCAGGGAAAGGGGGCCCTGGATGTGCTGTGGAGACAGAAGATCTGTGTGTACATGGCTCTGGCCTTCAGTATGTTGCTGGGGATCTGCATGCTTTAGGGTCTGAAATGCTGGCTGCTTTGGCAGTTGGAGGGAAAGTGGAATAAGCCCTGGCCTTTGAGGGAAAGTTTTGTGGGAAACTCCATGCAAGGAACTTTGGGGAGTTTCCAATTCCCTATGTAGGTTTTTTCCCCCGTGTGGATATTTGGGCCTTAGGTTTGTCTGCTGAAGATGGTAGATAAATCAATCTGGACTGACTGACTGAAGATAAAGACTAAGGACCAAATTCTCTCCTTGCATCAACTGAGGCATCACCACTGAAATTCACTGGACCTACTTCAGTTTATGGTCAGCACAGAATTTGGCCCTAAAACTGCTATAGCATGGAATTATCATCTAAAAAGTACATACTGTATAATAACTTCTTTCAACTCCCTCCTTCAACCCTGATTTAAGTCACAGGATTGGGGCTTACAATAGTAGTTCCCGCACTCAAAGTCATAATGATTTGATTTACTGTACTTTATCCTCTAGTCTATTTGTGACCTGGTAGCAAAATGTACATTCAGTTTCTGAAATCTTTTCTGACAATAGCAGCAGATGCCAGCCTTGTAGTTTGCTGGAGGAACAAGTTACCTGTAGCATGGAGGAGTGTTATATAATGAGCCATTTCCTGCTTGTACTTTGTAGTCCAATACTATAGGGCATTCTTTAAGTGCAAAGCCCAGCAAATCCTCGCGCACTATTACCACAGTTACTCCAGCACAGCCAGCGTTCTTCTGGGCACCAGCAAAAATGACACCAAACTTTAATAGAAAGAAAATGATTTTCTTAGAAGCAATGACTTATTCAGAAATATTATATAGTTATAAGATCTGTCTCTCTATAAATATCAAGACTTACACAGCATTATCTGAATGGCTAAGAAAACATATCCCAATTTTTGAGGGGTGGAGGAGGATCAATTTTGATTTCAGGGGTCACTTCCAAATTTCAGATAATCAACATTTTCCTTTGTTTATCTGTACTGTCAAAATTAAATACCTTCTTTCATCTGAGGCAGTTCACTTCAAGAACCATCTCACTTTGTTTACCAAGGGTCCACCCAGTAGCCACAAATTATTCTCAGAGAAGCCTGTCTCCATCTGTTAGTACCCCAAAACAATTTGCTTGAAAAACAAATAGCAGCATTTTCAACAAACCCCCCACTGGTCCAGAACTGGCACCCTATAATCTCTAACTACTCAAAGGGAAGTAAAGGAAAGGAGACTCAATGAAACCCAATTTGGCCCTACTTTCCCCTGGCACAAGTTGCTATGGAAAGTCAGATGCCTATGTTTCACTACAAGTGAAAAAGTACACAAATCAATAACACTTCATACTTCCATAGTGCCTTTCATGCAAGAATACCAAAGCACTTTAGAAATACTGGTAAGTGTCATATCCCTGTTTCACAGACAGACAAACTGATGCACAGAGATTAAATGACTTGACTATGGTAAAGGCTAAGATTTTTGTCATGGTTATTTTTAGTAAAAGTCACGGACAGGTCAAGGGCAATCAACAAGAATTCATGGAAGCCATGACCTGTCTGTGACTTTTGCTGCTGCAGCTCCATGCTTTCCCCTGCCACCATGGTGGCTGGGAGCTGTGGGGTTCCCCCTCTGCCCAGAGCAGCTGGAAGCCGCAGGGGGGCGGTCCCTGCACCCACGGTGGCTGGGAGCTACAGGGTGACCATATTTCCCAAAGAGAAAATGGGACACCTCCAGCCATTCGCCTGAGGCGTCCCCCTTTCCCCTGTGCGAGGCTGTCGCCCATCCCTGGAAGCCTGAGGTGGGCCCCCTCCGGAGTCTGTCACCTGTCCCTGGAACCTTGCAAGGGGGCCCCTGTCACTGCTGTCGCTGGAACCCTGCCAGGGCCCCGCTGGCTGCCAACTCCAGTCCTGCAGCCCCAGAGGCTGACGCAGAGAATGTCATAGAGGTCTCTGAAAGTCATGGAGTCCATGACTTCCATGTCCTCCATGACAAACGTAGCCTTAACTATGGTCATACAGCTTGTCCATGGCAGAGTCAGGGTAGAATCCAGAAGTCCTGACACCTTGTCCCCTGCTGTAACCACTTGAAGGAAAAGCTAATACTCGAGAGCCACTTCAGCATCACTTAAGACAACACAAACAACTATCTATCTTAGAGGATTCTTAGTGTAAGGCCATGACTGTCTCTCTTTTAATGTGGTGTACAGTGCTGAGCACTCACACGGCAGTAAACATAATCTGACGTGTCCAATTCTTAGTGAACAAGATAGCACATTAGAGACACAATATTCAGACTTGAGTGCCTAATTCCTTATAAAGGTACCTAAAAAAAGGAGGCCTGTGCTCCAACAGCTTCAGTGGGAGTGGAGAATGCTCACCACAGTCCAGCCACTTTTTTGTCTAATCCAAGTTTGAAGAGGTTGGACTGCACTTTGTAAAGCGAGCGTGTTTGATACTGTACCTTGGAAACATCTACTGGTCTGGACAAGAAATTTGATGACATATCACACACCAAGACTGTTCCTCTGACATCAGGTACAAAGTCAAACTCCACACCATGAACAGTCTCATTAGCACAGTAGTAGACATAAGAGGCATCCGGTTTAAGATTCCAGCTGCTTGTGTCAGGAATTTCTGAGACAGATAATAAGAGGAGAAACAAAGGTTACCGAAGACAGCTAGAATCAGCACTCTAATTTTACTGGTGTAACTTTACTTTGGCACTGAACTTTAAATTGCTATTGAGAGTGTTTATTGTTGCCTAGTGTAATAAGTTTTTACCAGCAACAAATCAAATTCACCTGTAGGCTAGGTACAAAAAAAAAGCCTACTGCACTGAGAATAAAGAATGTACCCATCCCTAAAGACTCTAGTCTGCACCCACTGAAGGAAAAACTCCAATTAACTTTAATGGGTCCAATAGAGCTCATAACACTACAGGGGAGTCGCATCTTATGCGGGGGTTAGGTTCTGAAGTCAGCACGCAAGGTGAAAATCGCGTATAGTCAAACGCTCATTGAGTGGAATGGTGGGCGGAATCACCTGCACTACAGGTACAGTACTTAAATTGTTATCTCTTTTTTTTTGTTGTTTTGCCGAGAGCGTATAGTTAAAATCTCGTACGTTAAATGCGCCTATCCTGCGACTCCACTTATAGGCAAAAATTAGGAAATAGCAAGATGATGTTAAAGCCATTAAGGGCATGGCTACACTTGCAGATGTAGAGCACTGTGAGTTAAACCCGCCTTCAGAGAGCGCAGTAGGGAAAGCGCTGCAGTTTGTCCACATTGACAGCTGCTTGTGCACTGGCATGGCCACATTTGCGGCACTTGCAGTGGCATTGGGAGCGGTGCATTATGGGCAGCTATCCCAGCATGCAAGTGACTGCAATGTGCTTTTCAAATGGGGGCGGGGGGGGAGATGGGGAGGAGTGTGACAGGGAGTGTGTTGTGTGTGGAGAGAGAGTGGAGTTTTGGGGGGCTGAGAGCATGTCAGCATGCTGTCTTGTAAGTTCAGCCAGCAGCAGTCCCTCCCCCGCCCCCCACAGCATTCCACACTAATCTGTCTCGGAGCAGATAAGCAGCCGGCTGTCAGAAATGGAGCTTTCAAACGGCATATCCACATTCCTACAGCGAGTTCAAAACAATGAGAAGAGTGGCCACTTGACTTAAGTGGATTATGGGATGTTTCCAGAGGCTGATCAGAGCGCAATAATGCAATACCTGGTCCACACTGGTGCCACGGCGCTCCAGCGGGGGCGCAGCAAACGTTATTCCACTCGCCGAGGTGGAGTACCAGCAGCGCTGTAGCTGCAGAGTCAGAGCGCTCTACATGCCTTGCCAGTGTGGACGGGGAGTGAGCTAGGGCGCCCGGAGCTCCTTTATTGCGCTGTAACTTGCAAGTGTAGCCAAGCCCTAAGATATACCTTTTACAGTATAAGAGGCATTTATGCAAGACTGAACTGCATCTAGATCCAGCCAATTGATATATCCATAGCTGCTATGGCAAGGGGAAGGAGAAGTTTAGGGCACATAAATCAGTTCATCATTTTGTCCAAGAAGTCTTCTTGGACTGTCACAGTGCAGTTCCCTTTGCTCAAGCTTCTTTTCCCAACCAGCCCACCTCCATCCTAGGGGCCAGTTCCTTTCCCAACTTAGCAGGCTGGCCCTCAAGGCCCACTTGCTTCTGGAAACCAGCTCCCTTCCCCAATGGTTTCAGAACACAGGGAATTGCTAGGGTTCCAGAAGCAGCCTTCTTAGGACAACTGCCTGAAGCGGGAATCCCCAGCACTTGCAGAGAGCAGTGCCCTTGTGAATGGGTTACACCTTTTTAAATGCTTTAGATTATTCATCAAATCACACAAACTAAAATTGTAAAAGACCTATCGGATCATCCAGTCCATCTCCCTGTCAAGACAGCATTGTTCCCCACCATACAGTTTCTAGGGTCTGCTCAGTCTAGTTTTAAAAGTCCTGAGGAATGGGGCTTCCCTTCCTTCCTCAAAGGAGAACATTGAACAGTTTAATGGCTCTCACTGTCAGGTAGAACACATAGATGATGTTGGCAGTTCAAAAAAGGTTGGGCGCCCAACTGTTTAACTGGTTCTATTCAGTAACCTCACAATCATTTCTGGAATGATTCAAATGTGGGAGAATTGTTCTAGAGCAACTTGAAAATCTTGTTAGATGTGACTACATGCAAGATTTCCAGACACAGCAAGCTAAATGTCAACTTACTTGTGTAACTTCCAAGTTTAGGATGAACAATGTTCACTTTGGCATATTTCTCTGCCTCCTTAGCTGCCTTTGCTGACCAAGCTCCAGTAACCACATAATCTGCACATCTTCCTTCTTTTAGTCCAATAAGGTTAAGTGGAACAGCACTGAACTGACCAGACCCACCCCCTTGGAGGAAAATGACTTTGTAGTTTTCTGGAATATTTCTGTGTAAAAGAAGGAAATTAGTTTTCTATTTCAAACAAAATTATGCACAGGACTTAGTACACTCTTTGCTATTACACTTGCTGCAAAAGTCTTGAGAGAGTTATATCAGTTTTAGATAGGGTCATTTCAAAGACATTAAAGCAAAAAGTTAACAGTTTGGTATTGGTTTGATCTAGGTATGAGGAGCCATTTCATTGGTCAATACAAAACATTAAGATGATGTCACAAAAAAACCTTGCTTGTTTCTGACACTAACAATAAACAAAGCCATTCACTAGTACTAATTCTATTGTAGCATGTATAAACCACAAGTAAGATGGTGTATACATACAACAGAATTAATGTTCATGAATAGCCCACAGAAAATCATATTTTTTCATTTATTTTAATATATAATTTCAATGTCAGAAACAATCTGTTTAGAAAAAAGAATGGACTCCTGAAGGCAAAGATTTACAGATTGGTCTATTGTTACGGTAGATGTATGCTAAAAGTGTACAATTAATGAGCTTAAAAGTGGAGTTTAACTTTGAGACCAAATTTTAAAAACTTGCATGTACAATTGTATCTAACAGGGTTGCTGTCCTTTATGAGGTCTATATCCATGATAGATTGGAGTTTTAAAAACATACTATTTTGAGTTAATAAGATTTTATAAAACCTAATAAAAACACTTTAGGCATACTCAGATAAAACAAAAACTAGCAAATGGAAGATCAATTTCAGTCCCAAATTTATATATTTTATTATCGCTATAGTATCTGAAAAACAGGTGCTTTGATGTGAAGGGCTTTCACATTAATCATTGAGTTAGTTAAAAATACCCAAAACTTACAGCAATTCACGTAAGAGATTTTCAGCTGTGTTTATAATTTTTGAGAAATCAGATGTCCTATGGCTCATTTCTATAGGGTGGAAAAAAATAGAGATAATATGAAAGAAAACCATAGCACAAACTTGACTTTATAAAACAGCTGGATAAGCGGCAAAGCCTTCTGTAAGCCAGCTGTCCCTGATATAAACCACAATGCTTAATATTTTAATAATACTTTGCTCACATAGTTCCCAACTCAGCAAAGCACTTAATCACATTCGTAAGTCCATCCCTAATTCAGCAAGCAGCCGCTCCAAAACCCACTGAATTCAATGAGCATTGGATCAGGCTCCAAGGCACTAATGCATGTGTTTAAGTGCTTTGCTGAATCAGGGCATGGTGCCTTTCTGCTGAAGAACATGAACCACACTAAAAAGGATGGTATGTATTATTCCCATTTTATAAAAATAAACTGAGACACAGAGACATTAAGGCCCAATTTTTCAAACACGGAAGCTTAGCCGAATAAGGGGCTGGACTTTCAGATGTGACATACATCTGTAGCTCCAGTTAAGTTTCATCCCACACATGGGTGCTCTACACCTCTGAAATTCAGAGCAATTTTTAAGATATCTAAACATGGCACTAACCATCTAAGTTTGAAATCTGGTGCCAGGGATTTGCCTAATACTTCAAAGCAGACAGAGGCAGAATTTGGATTAAAACCCAGGTCTCCAGCCAGACTCCCAGGCCCATGCTCTAACTCCCTCCCTTTTAATTCTGTTTTTGGTAACAATCCAAGTATATTTTCCCTTTTATCATTTTAACATCTCAGTATAGAGCTGCTCTGTAACCAAAGTGTAGTTTTTAAGGGGCTTCTTTGTTCAATAATCCTGTTGAAGAGCTAAGAATCATTAATATTAATCCTCATTATCAGACCTTTACTCACTCTATTTGTAGAAGTTTATGACTTATTACAAAATAAGGCCCTGATCCCGTAGAGCAGGACTGCTAAGTGCATTGCATAAACTTTCTTTTCTTCCTTTCTTTTTTTGTTTTGCAAGTTTGGGCTCTGAAGAGTGAAACAGACATGCATGTGGCACAAAAGACAGCAAACAGGACCCCATATTTCCTTCTTAAATGTAAATGTGGCTTCATATAAATTTGGAAGATTTATACAATATAGATAAATATAATATAGGGGCATTAAAAAGGCATTTATTCTCCACTGACAAAATTAACGAACAAACATCTTTTGCAAAGATCCAGAAGCACTAGCTATGATTTGTTGTGTTCCTTGCCTCTGGGCCTCAGTGTAGGATCAATATAAAATAAATAAAAATATAAAATCTCTGTCCACATGTCACTTCATAACCTTCTAGTGGATGATTAGTGTAGAGAAGAAAACAATGTGTAAGCAGATCCTCAGGACTCAGAGACGCCTTCCAGAGGTTAAAGGGGTAAGAAATTTTAAAAGGAAATGTGACGATTGAAATCTACAGCTCAAAATTTCTTATACTTATTTCATAATCCAGCTAAACTTCTAAACTCCGTAAAACACAGAATAATTTTAAAAAAGCCTTACCAAGTACACTTATACCAAGTCCTTTGTAGTCCACCAATTCTTTCTGTGCTTCTAGCAATACCTACCCAAAAAAAAAAAAATAATACTAATCAATTTGTCATCATTGTGTGCCAGTGTTGAAGCATAAACATCCCAGCTACTGCATATTGTGGCAATGTGACATTTCTCAGTCCATTGTAAAATTACTGAAATTTCAGATACTACTACTACAACTTCACCTTATCTACTAGCTTGTCATATGACAGGATAATCAAATCATGTGCCCACTGTGGGTATTCTTCATCTCAAGTCATAGTCCTATGGTTCAGTGTCCGGACTATTACAGTGTTTGCATGGTTTTGCTGGACCTTTCCACCTCCTTTGTGCTGATTTAACAACAACAAAACTTGGAGCATATATTAGCTCCTTCTATCTGTAGATCACCAATTTGCTACAGTATACAGATGGGGAAACTGAGGTTCTGAGAGTTATGGCCAGAAGCAAACTTGTGAATTCTGAGTGGCTTACCTGGAGGCAACTTAAAGTGGTTTGATTTTCAGAGCACAGGTGCTCAACTCTTCCTGATAATCAGATTTCTTTAAGGTGTCTCAAGTTGGACTCCCAAAAATAAATAAATAAAATGATGTGCCCCCCAAAAAATTCACTGGTCACTTTTGAAAGTCTAGGCCTAAGTGAATAGATGCCCCAGCATGTCCTCTCCTGTTGCTATCATACACCAATGAGCTGCACTCAGGGTCTAACCATTAAACCATGTTGCCCACAACTGGAATAATTCTTAGCTCACAAAATGAAAATAATATTCTCTGTCTCCCCTCAAAGGAGCGAGGAGAGTGAAGAACTCAACAAAGAGCTCTCCTTGGCAAACATAAGCACACCATTTATGGATTTGCCAAGGAATCATATGCTCTGAAGAATTGCACAAACTAAGTGTGACATGTGACCAGAAAGGGTTAAGCATCCTGCAGGATGAATGACTCAAATTCAACCCTTAAAGAAATATGGGGAGATAATGTTGGTGTTTTTGTATTTACATATATATCGGTAGGGGTCAACAATGTAATCAGTCCCTGTCTATGCTGTATTCTGTTAATTCAGAGATCAAAAGAACATCTTAACATTTAAATGAACTGTAAACATAGGATGTCTGTATTCATCTCTCTTTGAAATGTATAGCAAATCATCTGCAAATGGTGGAAAGACAGGCAATTACCTTATGTCAGGGATGGCCAACCTGAGCATGAGAAGGAGCCAGAATTTACCAATGTACATTGCCAAAGAGCCACAGTAATAAGTCAGCAGCCCCCCATCTGCTCCCCCACCCACCCCCTGCTCCCAGCACCTCCCACCCACCAGCAGCCCTGCCAGTCAGCACCTCCTCCTCCCTCCCCACACCTCTTGATCAGCTGTTTCGTGACATGCAGGAGACTCTGGGGGGAGGGGAGAGGAACAAGGGCATGGCAGGCTCAGGGGAGGGGGAGGGAAGGGGTGGAGTGGGGGCAGGGCCTGTGGCAGAGCCAGGGGTTGAGCCGTGAGTGCACACACACACACACACACCCCGGCACAGTGGAAAGTTGGCACCTGTAGCTCCAGCCCCGGAGTCGGTGCCTATACAAGGAGCCACATATTAACTTCTGAAGAGCCGCATGTGGCTCCGGAGCCACAGGTTGGCCACCCCTGCCTTGTGTTAATCTGTGTGAATGATTACCGGGTGATGCTTAGGAAGTAAACCTACTTCAAAGTCACCCTGATTGCCTATTGTTTACCCAGGACTCTATAGTCATGTGGATGCTAGAACATTGTATAAAAGACCCTTGGGTCCTGATCCTGTCATCTCAGATCTGCTTAAGCTTCATTAGGGGAAGTTTGAGTCACAAGATTGAGATCCCAGTTAAGCTGGTACACCCTGAATATGATATTGGACATTGGACTATAATCTATGGGCTAAATTCTAAAAGAACTCTTTGCAACTACAAAGCTCACCATCTCTGCTACGAATCTGAACCTCAAGAATTGAACTCATGTCTATGAATGTTGATCTTTTAACCATGCTCTCGCTCTCTTTTCTTTTTTAAAAAATTTTAGTTTAGTTAATAAGAATTTGCTGTAAGCGTGTATTTGGGTACGATCTGGAACATTCATTAACCTGGGAGGTAATGTGTTCGATCCTTTGGGGTTGGTAGAACCTTTTCTTTTTTATATGATGAAATAAGATTTTCAGAAATCATCATTCTTGACTTGGGTATCTGGGTGGAGGACTGAGGCTGGGTTACTTTAAGGGAACTGTGTGGTTGGGTTCTGGGCAACCAGTGAGGTAAAAAAGAAGCTGTTTGTGCTCACTTGGTAAATCTAAGTATTGGAATATCCCCCAGCTTTGGGGATTGTCTGCCCCATTCTTTGCAGTTCACCCTAACTGAGTGACCTCAGCTGGCTCCCCTGGGATCCCCATCACAGTAAGTAAACTGCCTTCCCAATAAGAAATCTGCATGACCTGTTGAGGGAACCAGGTGGTCACCACCTGACTGATCTGGAAAGAGTGTCACTTTTGACATCTGCAGACTGTGAACTTTGGACTAGTGGACAGCACATGCAGATTGGCTCAGGAGGGAAAAGATTATCAAAACACAAGCAAGATACAAAGATCTCTTAAGAATTGAATTAAAAACAGTATTATGTGTTAGTAACATTGTTTCAGGGGAATTTGTAATTAAAAAAAGGGAGGGAGGAGGAGATTACTTTTACAAAAGAATGTGCTTCTTCCTCTCACACACTAACAATCCCCCTCTCCCAAGTCTTAAAACAAAATGTGCAAAAGTCAACAGCTCCTGGCATTCCTTTGTTTCAATGGGAGTTTGGGGAATGCAAGGAAAGCAGGATTAGACCCTACTAAAACTGAAGTGAAACATTCCATTGCAAGAGTATTGCAATTTCCAAACAAGGGGGGCAAAAACAAACTAACGAATTGTAGAGCCTGATCCTGTCCTCCCTCGCTTACAAAAATAGTCCTTAGTCACACAAGTAATCCCATATAGGTCACATGACTACTAATACTTCGCAATTAAATGATTGCAGGATTAGACATTAGAGCAGCACCCATGAAAGAGTGCTTTCCTGTCTAAATGCTTTGTTAGAAAACACAAGTTTATTTGCAATATAACCTACAAAATATTTCCAGAAAATTCGCTGGATGCCGCTCAATAGACACCTGACTGAGAAAGAACAGCAGCCACGTAACAAGAATATATTAGAACAAACCCAGACACAGAAGTCCTAAAAACAAAAAATGCTGACAGTACATAACCATTGTGTGGAAAATTGGAAGCTTTAAATTAAAGCATGAGCCACTCCTCCACCCAGATGTAATTGGATAACTGATAGCTGCTGATGCAACTTTCCAAAGGATTGAGTCTATACTTTAGACATTATCATTTTTTCCATATAAAAGTGATTAAAGATTGCTCCTTCACTTAGCTCTAGCTTTAATTTGCTGTAGTTACACTAACGAATCTGGAAATATCTCCCTTACTGAAAGTGGTGTAAGTATCCAACAATTAATTACAAAATTATCAGGTTTTGCAGTTAGGAGAACTAGATTACTTTGACCTTTTATTTTCCCCGGCAGTAAGGGCAAGTTTTATTTCTAGAAAGAAAACTCACTGATGTGTTAATAGTATGGATTTTTTTAAGCTTAATATTTTCCACAGTCTGCAGATCTGCAATGACAATAGCCAAATGGGAAAATGCCATTTCAGCCAAATGCCTTTTCTCAAACCGGCAATATGCCACATAAAACTGACAGTGAGAATTACCTAACATGCCAATGAGTTATACCTGAAAGCAATGCACTAAGTCTCTAGCCTTGGAACAAAATGAATTACAGATGACCAACATGCTTCAGGTTTAGCAGTTAAGGGGAGAGGACTAGTAGATACCTACTTGGGTTAACAGTAAAACAAGTCCCCTGCAATGCAGGCACTGCTTTAACCGTAGGTACTGGAGCGAGCATCCCGAGAGGGGCGTTAACCTAAACCACAGTCTGAGCTTCAGGAGAAAGATCCCTGGTTTCAAACTGGAGTTTGACCTGTCACAGACCCTGGTAACACTGACCCCGGGCAGGACTTCGAGCCTGCATCTGCGGTGCCGAGCTGAGAATACTTTTAACAGGAGAAGCAGCCAGACAACCAGTGCCAGCACGCCCGCAGATTTAGCTGACTTTAGCAGCACCCAGCCTCTGCTTTACCCATTTCAATCCTTACCCCTCTCTTTCTCCCCAGGGCACACCGCCTCCCCCGGCCCGCGCTGAGCGATCGGCGGCGGGGCGGGGGTCTGCCAGCCTGAATCACCCCAACCCAATTCCAGACGAGCCGGATTTACCCCCGTGCTAAACGCCGCTGAGTCCATCTCCCCCCATCTCCGGTGCAAGCCCGAGCGCTCCCGCTGCAACAGCGTCTTGTTCCATTCCCGGGGCGGGGGGAGCTGCTTTCCTCCCCCTGCCAAGCCCCGGCGCAAACTCCCGTTCCCAGAGCAAGCCGGGTCCCCCCGCCAGGCTGCCGCAATTCCCGCGGCCGCGGACTCCCGGGTACTCACCGAGCGCGGTAGCTTAGCGGGTCCCGCGCCGAAGTTAACCACCTGCCTCTTTGCGTCCATGGCCGAAAGATACTGCTCCAGCCGCCTGCGGGCCCAGCTAGAGCACGGGGCAATAATCACACTCAGCGGCCTGGTTTCCTATTGGCCCCTGTCACATGGGTGTGTTTATACCCACGCTCTGATTGGCCGCTGGGCTGAGAGTCGCGCAGTCATTGGCCCAGTCGCCACGAGCCCGCAGCGTGATCGTTCCACCCCCCCAGATGCAAGGTAGAGCCGAGATTGCGACATTCTGCCGCTGCAAACTGGAGGAGGCGAGGATGGAGCCTGGGACGACGCTCTGCGAGTCAGTGCTAGCCCTAGCCTTGCTCCCCTGCCACACCCCCTCTCCAGTAAGATGGAGGGAATGCATCCAAATGCAGGGCTACAGGAGATGCCTTAGATGAGACTCATGCTTCTGACATGCAATTTCACAATTATCCTGTATGTCTCCCATGCTGAACTTTACCCATGGGCTGCCAGTTCTTGATCCAAATGTCCAATTTCTTGTTTTCAGGAAACAAGACATTTTAACAACCACGTGTATAAACATTTTGAGTAAAACATAGCACCACATTTTTTTGTGAAAAAATTTCAGCTTAGGTAAAAGTCCATCTTTTTATTAAAAATACGTTCATTCAAAAAATATTGATCAACTGTATTTAATGTGCAGCTGCAGTCAAAAAAGCAAACATCATGTTGGGAATTATTAAGGGATAAATAAGACAGAAAATATCATATTGCCTCTATATAAACAGGGCCGGCTCCAGGGTTTTGGCTGCCCCAAGCAGCCAAACAAAAACAAACAAAAACAAAAAAAAAGCCGCGATCGCGATCTGCGGCGGCAATTCAGTGGGAGGTCCTTCGCTCCGAGCAGGAGTGAGGGACCGTCTGCCGAATTGCTGCCGAACAGCTGGACGTGCCGCCCCTCTCCAAAGTGGCCGCCCCAAGCACCTGCTTGGTAAGCTGGTGCCTGGAGCCAGCCCTGTATATAAATCCATGGTGCGCCCACATCTTGAATACTGCATGCAGATGTGGTCTCCCATCTCAAAAAAGGTATATTGGAATTGGAAAAGGTTCAGAAAGGGCAACAAGAATGATTAGTGGTATGGAACAGCTGCCAAATGAGGAGAGATTAAAAAGTCTGGGACTTTTCAGCTTGGAAAAGAGATAACTAAGGGGGGATATGATAGAGCTCTATAAAATCATGAGTGGTGTGGAGAAAGTAAATAAGGAAGTTTCACTCCTTGCATCTGAAGAAGTGAGGTTTTTTACCCACAAAAGTTTATGCCCAAATAAATCTGTTAGTCTTTAAAGTGCCACCAAACTCCTTGTTGTTTTTGTGGATACAAACTAACACGGCTACCCCCGATAAATAAGGAAGTGTTATTTACTCCTTATAACACAAGAACTAGGGGTCACCAAATGAAATTAATAGGCAGCAGGTTTTAAACAAACAAAAGGAAGTATGTTTTCACACAATTTTTTCTACTTGAGATGTATCCAAAAATCTCTCTAATGAATTTTTACCAGGCTCAGTATGATAAATACGATCCTGGAAGGGAAGACTTATATTGACTATTGCCGGAAAAGAATCAACCCATCCAAGGAAACAGTGTGGGCAGAGTATCTGGCAGGTAATGATAATGGGCAAACTAATGTTATTATTAAAGGACAAATACTGTTGAGTACATAGCACCCTGGCAGTTATTTCATGGGACTGTTGAGAAAGATCTGAAATTAGGACCATAAACCATTGAATCTGGAAAATTCTGCTGAAACTTGAAATCATAGGTGTTGACTCAGTGGGTGCTCCAGGACAGGAGCACCCAGGGGAAAAAAATGGTGGGTGCTGAGCACCCACCGGCAGCCCCCTATCAGCACTTCCCCCCCTCCCCGCACTGCCCTCCCATCACAATCAGCCGTTTCACAGCATGCAGGAGGCTGGGGAGGGGAGAGGGAGGAGCGAGGATGTGGCACGTTTCGGGGAGGAGCTGGAACGGGGTGGGAAAACATGGAGCAGGGGTGGGAAGAGGTGGGGTGGAGGCAGGGCAGGGGTGTGGCCTTGAGGGAAGGGGTGGAGTGGGGGCGGGGCCTGGGGCACAGCTGGTGCTGATCGAGCACCCCCCGGCACAATGGAAAGTCGATGCCTGTGCATGCAGGAACAGAGCCCTCTGCATGCGACTCTTACCTAGGCCATATAGAAGTGTGTCGGGTGAGATGAGGTGCCATGGAGTCAGATGCTTTTGCACACCGGCTGTATTGCTTTTCTTTCAGGAAATCGTCTATCATCTGGAAGTATCTTTTCAGTTTCAGGCTGGTGAGCAGGAGGTTCTCCTGGGTAGGTTATCTCCTTTCCCTTCTCAGCACTAAAACACATCACCACGTTCTCAATCTGCTGGTGACGACCGTTTTGGAATTCCTTTATGGAAGTCCCATTCCAGGCAGCTTGGGTGAGATTGTTGGTAAAGATATGGAAGAGCTCTTGGAGGATCTGCTGGATGGCTACCTTGGCATTCTCTTGCTGGGACAGTCGGATCTTGAGGATATCTCTGGTCTTGAAAGCTGTCCTTTCATTTAGACATTGAAAGGGAAAGTTTCCACCCATTTTCTCCAGATGCTCTAAACTCTCGCTGTTCATTCTGGTTTGTAGAACATAAATCCTGTTACAGTCCAGACATGAGATTTCACTAGAGAAAAGCAGCATGAGGCAACATTGCAGCAACCACCTGCTGATCATGATGATGTCTTAGATTCCTTGTGTTTGTGTAGAACTTGAGCAAGTTCAAGGTCTTTCGTAGACTTTTGTGTTTTCGACCCATGTCTCTGAATGTAAGTATTCCATAGGAAAAGATTTTTCTTTTCTTTTGCTTGAGGTTTTCACTTTCAGTTTCCTTCTTTTTATTTAGTGGAAGTGAACAAGTCATTAGAAGAACAAAACCACAGTCATTACCTTTTTTAATATTAAAGAATCCCTACATTTCTTTCCTTAGGTCCCCCCTGCTCTCTTAGATAAAGAAAATTTAAAGACTAAGAAGAGTATGATGATTAACAGTGTCATCCAGTTACAGGTTACAGTAGGGACTTGTCTGTCTACTCCCAAATTCCTGTAGTTAGCACTGCTAGACAGGTCTGAATGTCTGTTACGGCAGCAAGACTATCCATGCTTTTAAGTGATAACAATCAATTTTGGCCGATGGGCGGCGGGGGGGGAATTACTGCAGAGCTTTTTGCTAGACTCTGCAGATAACAGCAGTGAAGTGATGTGTAAAGCTGCTGTTCCTTCACTTTGCCAGCAGATGGAAAACTTTCCCTCTCTGGTGTCGCACTCAAAATCAGAAAACCCTGCTATGCTCTGGCTGCCTCATTTCCTCCTTCCAACCTAATATTATAGGGACCTCTTAAAATGTGATAAGCATGGAAAAAATTCCTATGAGAGATTGGGGCCAGACAAGTCTCTATTAATCTCACGCAATTTCCTGGCCATTTGAAATATGGGAGAGGAAAACCCATGTGTGTAGGGAATACCAGAGGATGGACAGAGGGCACTGAGAAACTGGGAGGTTTACTTAAGAACCCGATACCAGCTGTGAAAAGCCCAAGGAACAGGTACAGTCGAAGGGTATGAACATGTTGTCTTCTCGGGCACTTCTGAGTAGTTCCCAGTGATGCAGTGTAGTGACATGGAAGGGAGTTGTCCAAAGAGATTGTGTGGTTGGTAATAAATATGCCAGAGCGACTGACATAAATGAATGTCCCTTTCAAATGTGTTTGCCTTTTCACCATTCAAGCTTTATTCTTTTTTCAATGTGCATTTCACTGAGCTTGGACATTGAAATTCAAGTGGTCTGATGAATGAAGTGTGCATCCTGTAGCAAGTTTCACTTTCTGTTTGTCATACCATAGCACTAGGCTGTCAGTCTGGAGTTTCCATCGGTGAAGGGGAACAGTTTTCAACCCAAAAATTGAAAAGGAATTTTCATATTAATTAAAAAAAAAGGAAAAGAAGAAAACAAACATATCTGTTCATGTCACTTCTTTTACATCTCTCTGCCCCATCACCTCAAGCACTTTCTTTAATCATAATCTAGAGTTTTGCCTAAACTGTTTGGAAGTGTCATTTTAAAGAATGCAGTGTCACTTTAAAGGGATCCACTCATACCAGAGGCTCTGCACCCCAATCTTGCATTCACTCTAGTGGGAGTTCTCTGTGTGCATTTCCTGGCAAGTTGAAGCTTCAGGAGATAATATTTATATGAAAGAGAGAGAAATTTTAAAATCTGAATCTTAACAAGAAAAGCTAAAATAAGAAAGTAATGCTGGGCAGGGGTTAGCTGGTCTGAGAGGGGAATTGATTCCGGCGAAGGGCCGCCCCATCTCAGGGAATAGATCCACGAGGGGGTCATCTCTCTGCTCCTCCCACTGGCCACACACAGTCAGTACCAAATTCTCCCTGTCAAAGTATGGCTTCATCATGTTGAAATGGTACCCATTGGCTGTGAGCCCAGTTAGACAGTTCCACTACATAGTTTACCTCATTCAGCTGCTTCTTGATGACCTTAAAGGGCTCATCCCAGGCAGCCTGTAGTTTCTTCCGTGGATGTGATGAAGTAGGGTTTTATTTATCTTGTTATGTTGCATGTGAGTCTTACTGTCCTATACAGTACTAATATTGCGTGTACCTTAGTTTCCCAGTGTACTACACCAATACTTAGCTAGTGGGAACTGGGTGTGTGATTTTGCTTCTGCCCAGCTACTTGCACCTATGTAACTTGAGACCCAGGCAGGGGGTGCGACCAGGTGACACCTTTGGCCCGGGAAGCGAGACAAAGAGAAGGAGGAGGGGCAGCAGGGGGGTGTCAGAGGTTGGGTGGCTGGAGGCCAGCAGTCTGCGTGGGGGGACTGGAAAAGGGGAATCCAGGGCATCTGGCCCAGGATTCCCAAGATGGACTTGGCTGAAAGTCACTGATGTCTGTAATAGCAAGCTCTGTTCTACGCTGTATTCCCGTCGATGAATAAACCTTCTGTTTTACGCTGGCTAAGAATCATGTCTTAGCTAGGGTGACCAGACATCCCGATTTTATCGGGACTGTCCCGATATTTGCTTATTTGTCCCGTGTCCCGACCAATGTTTGGCAGGAGGCGCCGCGGGGAGGGCAGCGCGCGCGGCCGGGGCCTGCTAATGCCTCAGGTCCCTTTTAAACTCCCCCCTTTTTTTTTTTTTTGCCCCCCCCCCTTTTTTTTTGCTTCCCCCCATCCCGATATTTTATACTGCTGATCTGGTCACCCTAGTCTTAGCGGAGACGGGTGCAGGGACCTCTGGCTTCCCCAGAAGTCCTGCCTGTGCGGACTTGCTGTGGGAAGCGCACGGTGTGAAAAGGGGATGCTGAATGCTCTAAGGTCAGACCCAAGAAGGTCAAAGCTGTGTAAGCTTCTTGCCCTGGAGACAGTATGCTCAAAGAAAGGAGGCATGCTCCCCCAGAGTTCTGACCAGGGCCGGCTCCAGGCACCAGCGAAGGAAGCAGGTGCCTGGGGCGGCCAATAGAAGGGGGTGGCACTCCATTCTTTATTGAGGCGGCACGTCCGGGTCTTCGGCAGCAATTCGGCAGTGGGTCCTTCACTCCCTTTCTTCCTCTTCGCCGGCATTTCGGCGGCAGCTCAATCAGGTTTTTCTTTTTTTCCCTTCCTCTTCACCGCTTGGGGTGGCAAAAAAGCTGGAGCCGGCCCTGGTCCTGACTGGCTTCGGATGGAGTAGTTCCAGAGCATGGCCCGGTGATTCCGTGACAACTGGTGGCAGAGGTGGGATCAAACTGCACCACATGGACAGAGCATCCTGCAGTAAGTGACTGGGAAGCAGTAAAACAAAGAGGGATTAGCGAGACATGGGCATGCTGGAGGCTCCGAGAGGTGCGGTTCCAGGAGGTGGAGGAGTCTACGGCTTAATCCCCGAGAGAGAGTGGACCCCCCAAGAAGGGCTGTTGCACTGAAGGGGTTCCTCCCAGGGATCGTGGGGAGCTGAGAAAGCACAGGCCTGTGAGTCTGTGACCCCTTGGGAACAGCATGGAGATGGCTTATAACCATCTCCTTAAGAAGGACATTGTAGAGCTGTGCAGAGAGAGAGAGAGGGCTGCGCAATGGAAAATTCACCAAGGCACAACTGATTGCCCCGTTGGAAGAGAATGATCGCTCTAAGGAGCCGGTTCCTGAGCCAGCTGGGGCCACGAGAGAGGCTGGGAGCAGCCAGGCAGCCCCAGGGGTCATCCCAGCCACTGACCCAACCGGGGATGCGGGAGGGGCTGAAAGCAGCCAGGTAGCCCCAGGATTCACCTACCTGACCAGCAGGGGATCTTCCCGACTGAGTTCCCCGTTGGTGGAGCTGAGATGGTTGGAGTTGGAAATGGGACTGAAACTGAAAGAGCTGGAGGACCATGAGACGGAATGGCAGGACTGTGAGAGAGAGAGGCAGCATGAACTGGTGATGGCGGAGCTGAGAAGCAGAGAGACCCCTACTGTGGTGAGCAGGGATGGGCCCAGGGTGACTAAGCCCACAGGGAACTCTGATATAAAAGTGCTGCCTCAGTTTAAGGAAGGGGATGATATAGATGCCTTCCTCACTGCCTTTGAGAAGGCCTGCAATGTGCACCAGGTGGACCCTGCAGACAGGCTTTGGCATCTCACCCCCTTACTGGGTCCCAAAGCCACAGAGATGTTCAGCCAGATGGATGAGGTGGAAGCAGGGGACTATGAACTGTTCAAACAAGCCCTGCTGTGCAAGTTTGAGCTGACCCCCGAGGCATACAGGAAAAGGTTCCAGGGTGTGCAGGAGACCCAGGCGATGACCTATCTGGAACTGGTCATGCTGACGAGGGAATACACCCGTAAGTGGGTCGATGGGTCCGGGGCCCAGACCAAGGAGGATGTGATTGAACTAATTGGGCTGGAGCGACTATATGAACTCTGTCCCCCTGACCTGAGGATGTGGTTCGTGGACAAGAGGCTGAAGGACCTGTGCCATGCAGAGCTGCTGGCTGACGAGTTTGTAGACAACAGGTCGGGATATGGAATGGAATCCCAGGGGGACAGGCCCACATCACTGCAGAAAGGGGGTCACCCAGGGGCTTCCCTGAAGGGAGTCTCGGATAAATCCCTCCCAAGAGGCACAGCCAATACCAGAGCAGCCCCAGGGGACCAACAGGACCTGAGGTGTAATTACTGTGGGCAGAGGGGCCATAGATGGGCCTGGTGCCAAAAGCTCAGGGACCGGATGAGCAAACCAAGCCCTCAGAGGATTAACGGGGTGGGAGCCCAGCCAGAGGAAGGGTTGGCTCCCCAGGTGGGAGGGGCTGGCAGTTCAACAATGGCCCAAGAGGGAGGAGTGTCCCAGGCCACCTCCTCGGGGAGGCTTGATGCTCTGGATTCAAAGTTCTCAGTCTACAGGGTGGGTGTGGGGCAGCCCCTGAGGAGCGAGTGCCTCATTCCCCTGGAGGTGGATGGGAAGCAGGTCACTATGTACTGGGACACAGGTGCTGAGGTGACGCTGGCCCGGCCCGAGGTGGTGGCCCCAACCCAGGTGATGCCCAAGACCTACCTAACCCTGACAGGCATGTGCAGGCCCCCGTTTAAGGTACCCATGGTGAGAGTACATCTGAAATGGGGGGCCAAGGAGAGACCCAAAGATGTGGGGGTGCACCATCAGTTGCCAACCGAGGTGCTGATGGGGGGGTGACCTGGTGGATTGGTTGGGCAGCCCCCAGAGTGGCCTAGTCATCACCCAGAGCCAGAGCAAGTGAAGGGCACCCTGCAGGGGGTGCAGGTCCCTAACCCGGCAGGAAAGGAGTCACTGGGGACAGGACTTAGTGGGGCTGCAGCCTCGGACCCAGCCACTGAGAGGGAGCAGGTCCTCATCCCTTCCCCAGCTGCTGAATTCCAGGCTGAGCTGCAGAAGGATCTCTCCTTAGAGAAGCTAAGGGAACTTGCTGGTCTCAGCTCGGTGAAACCCCTGGGGGAAGGCTGCCGGGAAAGATTCCTGTGGGAGAAGGGATTCCTGTACCGGTAATGGGCTCCCCAAGGGGAAGTGGAACCGTTGATGATCAGGAGATAGCTAGTGGTCCCCCAGAAGTACCGCCGCAGGCTACCGTACCTGGCCCATGATGTCCCTCTCTTGGGACACCAGGGAATCCAACGCACCAGGTAGAGGCTGCTACAGAACTTTTATTGGCCCGGGATCTTTGATGCCGTCCAGCAGTACTGCAGGTCCTGAAACCCCTGCCAGAGGGTGGGGAAGGCCCGGGACAAGGGGAAAGCAGCTTTAAGGCCCCTGCCTATCATAGGGGGAGCCTACCCAGAAGGTGGCCATGGACATAGTGGGACCCCTCAGTAAGGCAATTCAGACAGGGAAAAAAATACATTCTGCTGGTGGTAGATTTCGCTACTCGCTATCCCGAGGCAGTGGCCTTGTCCTCTATTGAGGCAGACATTGTGGCAGACGCCTCCTGACAGTTTTCAGCAGAGTGGGGTTCCCGAAGGAGGTCTTTACAGACCAGGGCTCCAATTTCATGTCAACTCTGCTCCGGTGTTTGTGGGAGAAGTATGGGGTCCGACACACATGGGCCTCAGTGTATCACCCTCAGTCCAATGGGCTGGTGAAGAGGTTTAATGGGACCCTAAAGATGATGCTGAAAACATTTATGAACCAGCACCCACAGGACTGGGACAAGTATTTACCCCACCTGCTGTTCACATACCAGGAAGTGCCCCAGAAATCAACCAGGTTCTCTCCTTTTGAGTTGCTGTATGGGAGGAGAGTGAGGGGACCCCTGGACTTGATGAGGGACGAATGGGAGGGGAAAGCCTCCCTTGATGGAAAATCAGTGGTGGAGTATGTACTGACTTTCCAGGAAAAGCTCGCTGAGCTCATGGACTTGGCTGCGGAGAATTTAGCCAGGGCCCAAGGGAAGCAAATGGTCTGGTACAACCACTCAGCGCGTGCCCGCTCCTATGCTACCGGGGACCAGGTGATGGTTCTCATTTCCGTGAGAAAGAACAAACTACAAGCTGCCTGGGACGGGCCCTTGAAGGTAACCAAGCAGCTAAATGAGGTAAACAATGTAGTGAAACCCTTGCAGCCAGAGTTGGGTGCTGGCACAATGAGAGTCCATGAAAATGTTTCAGAGTAGCAGCCGTGTTAGTCTGTATCCGCAAAAAGAACAGGAGTACTTGTGGCACCTTAGAGACTAACAAATTTATTTGAGCATAAGCTTTTGTGGGCTACAGCCCACTTCATCGGATGCATAGAATGGAACATATAGTAAGGAGATATATATACACACATACAGAGAACATGAAAAGGTGGGAGTTGTCCTACTTACCAACTCTAAGAGGCTAATTAATTAAGAGAAAAAACTTTTGTAGTGATAATCAAGGTAGCCCATTACAGACGGTTTGACAAGAGGTGTGAGGATACCTAACATGGGGAAATAGATTCAATGTGTGTAATGGCTCAGCCATTCCCAGTCTCTATTCAAGCCTAAATTGATAGGGTCTAATTTGCATATTAATTCAAGTTCAGCAGTTTCTCATTGGAGTCTGTTTTTGAAGCTTTTCTGTTGCAAAATTGCCACCTTTAGGTCTGTTACTGAGTGGCCAGAGAGGTAGAAGTGTTCTCCTACTGGTTTTTGAATGTATTTGTGTCCATTTATTCTTTTGCGTAGAGACTGTCCAGTTTGGTCAATGTACATGGCAGAGGGGCATTGCTGGCACATGATGGCATATATCACACTGGTAGATGTGCAGGTGAACGAGCCCCTGATCACGTGGCTGATGTGATTACATTTCTTCTGGGACGATTAGATCCTCAATAGCTGAACACATCTTTTTGAAACTTATTCAACGCAAGAATGGCCATACTGGGTCAGACCAAAGGTCCATCTAGCTCAGTACCCTGTCTTCCGACAGTGGCCAATGCCAGGTGCTTCAGAGGGAATGAAGAGAACAGGTAATCATAACATGATCCACCCCATCGCCCATTCCCAGCTTTGGGCAAACAGAGGCTAGGGACACCATCCCTCTTTCCAACAGATTTTGCAATTTAAAGCAGATTCACCTAGTCCCTTAACTGTCATCATAAAGACACATGTACATATGCTGGACATAGACGTTAGAGAAGCAATCTGCTACAAATAAGTGGAACAACTTTTACATTTCTATCTTTCTTGTATGACTCTCAGGGCCAAATGTTTAACAGACTTCCTTAAAGGCTTCTTCAACATTTGTAGGCAGATTTATTTGCATGGCAAATCGGTCAGTTACATGTAGTTTCTGGATTTGCATAAGACTTTGTGCAAATGCCGAGGTTTGGCCCTAAAAGATCTGTTAGCTAGCACTCAAACAGGAATCTAAAACCTACTTCTAAAGCAGATAGGTAATTTATTTATTGGCTTTGAAATATTGGCTCTACCTCTTCAGTATCTACTGCCTGTCCATTAGTCCTTCCCAGAAGGTCAGTAACCATAATATCCACTTTTATAAATAAGATATTTGCATGCCAAGAAGGGACACCATCAAGGTGAGTTGTCCTAACTCCCTACAAGAAGTTATCATGTTGTAGCAGACCATGGACTCACCGGCACAGCGCCTCCTGCTGGTCATCCAGGAATTAGCTCGGAGCGCCCTCTGCTGGCCGCTGTCGCGCTTGCCTCAGGCCCCCACGTCCCTCCTGGACCCCGGTGGTGCCCCTTACCTCGGGATTCTGTCCCCAGCAGTCCCCACACTCTGGGTCTCCCCTCCCAGGGGAACCCCCTCCCCCTATGCTCACCTTGCCTCAGTGGCTACTTCCAGTCATTATCTAGCCCCCGTTCTCTGGAGCAGACTGCAGTCTGTAATAGTCACTCATCACTGGCAAGGGGGTCGGACCAGCTGCTTCTGCCTATCCCTAGGCTACACCTCTCCAGCCCCAGTACCTCTTTAGGCCTTAAACAAGGCCTCAGCCTGGGGAGTTGCCAGGCTGGAGCTCCCCAGCTCCTCTTGCCTTGCCCCAGCCCTGCTCTGCATCAGGTACCCTCTGTTCCCAAGCAGCTAGGCCTTTCCCACTCCAAGGCTGGAGTGAGACTGACCTAGCTCCTCCCTGAGCCCTTTTAACTAGGGTTACCATACGTCTGGATTTTCCCGGACATGTCCGGCTTTTTGGTCCTCAAATCCCCATCCGGGGGGAATTGCCACAAAGCCAAACATGTCCGGGAAAATGCCGGCATCCCTGCCCCAGTCCCCTGCTTACCTGAGCAGTTCCGGCAGGCTGCGAGCTGCAGGCGGATTCCCCGCTGCAGCGGCGGCTGCTGCTGCTCCCCCCAGACACCTCAGCTCTGTGCAGCTGAAGAGCCGAGCTGCCCGAGCGCTACCGGCTTCACGGTTTGCCGGGCAGCCCCCAGACCTCCAGACCCGCTGTGCCCCCGGCCGGGCGCTTCCCCAGCGCAGCCAGAGCCCGGGAGGGGAAGCGCCCAGGAGCGGGGTAACTCCCCCGCTACACATGTGTATGTTAAATTGAGGGGAAAACAGTTGATAAAGAAACAGATTTTTGTTTTATACTTCAGGTATGCACAACAGAAACAGGAAACAACCCCATCCCAGATGAAGCCCTGGCTGCAACAATACATGCCTTTATCTTCCACTTAACTTCCTCAATCAGCCCAATCTAGATGAAGCTTCATCTGGTCCAGGATGCTGGAACAACTCCTGACAGCATCACCTTGGCAACAGCTTATTATGCCATGCTCAATGCACTGCAGTGTCTCCCCAGTGCAGGATTTGCTTTGAGGTCCTAGCCCTAATCTATAAAGCCCCAATAATGTGAGCTAGATCAGGGGCTCTGTGCAACCCTTCAAGAATATACCAATCCACACAAGAAATATGACTAGCAGAGCTTGGAGGGGAAAAAACAACACTCACTGCTCAAGTTACACTTTCCTCTGGAGCTGAGAGCCCTCATCTGTGGAGCATCCCTCTGCTGGAGCTCAGGAAGAGCCCATATATTTTACAAAATAAAATGCTGGAACATCCTTGAAGTTTTAGCGATTTTAGCGCTACTACCCTTGCCGGGGAGGAGTACAGAAGTCGATTTTAAGAGCGGAACGGGGACGCATTCATTTTAAAATCAACCTAAGGCAGCTAAATTTGGCCTAACCCTGTAGTGTAGACCAGGGCTTAGGGTTAAGCCCTTTCTTTGAAGTTTTTCCTTGACCTGAAATGAAAACAAATTTAGACTGAAGAGTATGTTTTACTCTGTGAGTATGAGCATGAAAAACATCATTCCTGTGACTTGGAATCACCTTTGCCATAGCCTGTGGAGGTTCTTTACCTTGTGTAAGTTTTTGTGTTTAGGTAACAACTGTAGCACCTGTCTTGTCTATTTATGTTCTTCTGCTTGTACGTCAGTCTGTGTTGTGATCCTGTGTGTCATATCAGTGCACTTACATTTTCTCATACATTATACAAGAAGTATCTGACAGATGTTCAAGGAGCAGATTTATACCACACAGATTTATACATGGGGAGAATTGATGCATTCTGAATTGTATATTTAGTATGTGTTTTTGAAAGTCATAACATTTCAATATAGAAGATACTTTAACATTATCTTGCAAATGTCAGTTGCATACATGCTGCAATCATCTGTGCATTTGACCATCACCAGCATGAATACACAGTCTAGTAATTGAAAACAATCACCCCACTAGATATGAAATTGTTCTTTTGTGAAAGGAGTTGTGCTGAAGGGTTGCCACGTTGTCAGAAGTTCAGACGAATATAGGTCAAGATGAGCTTGTCTTTTAGATAAAAAGCTCCCCAAAGTTGGAAAGCCTCTCAAGGGAAATTAACTTTTCATGAAGAAACTATGAAAACATTTTTGTGCATATTAATTTGTTTAAGTCTCCCAAGTCTTTCTTTTTATAAGAAATCTGAGATTTTTGCTTCAAAATTTTGAAAGACTCTCTGCAAAGCAAAGAAAGCAGACTTACCAGAGCCCTCAGATTGTTATGGGCTATGCTCCCCATTCTCCCATGACTTTCCAGGGGTGTTGGGCATCTGTATTCCACACCAGGGTGAAATCCCAGGGGAAGATGTTGCAGGGTATTGAAAGCAAATGAACAAAACTGCAAATCCAGTATATGAAAGAGACCATTCTTTTGGTTGCTCTTATTGAAGTTTCACACCCCCAGCACCCATTGTTCCAGACTGGGGCAGCCCTGGCAGGGTGGCTGTAATAGAACCACGCTGATAGGGACCAGAAGGCAGGTCTGACAAAGCCCTAGAAGTGATGCAGACCGTCAGGTGCTCTGTGTGGAAAGTTTTTGTGTTCCGTGCAGAAGCCATCGGGTCATCTATTTCTATGATGAAAGCGGGGCAAACTGTTTCCTCCTGCCTGCTAGTGAGATGATAAGGGTGAGCTTAAGTGGGGATATATTAGTGGTGTTTTCCTCCCTTTTTATCTACCTGTGGTTGGCTTTCCCACAGGAAGACCTAAAGTCATAGATGATGGATAACATCAAATGGCTCTTAAGTAAATTAAAAGATTCTTCCACGTAGCACATCTTAAAAACAATATGATGGAATGATTGTCAGGAAGTTCTCCTCTGCATTATAGGGGTAATGAAGAAGTTAGACTTGAGGAAGCGTTTGTATGGCTCCCAGGTGCAATACGACCAGGTCAAGGCCCCTCTCCAGCCACTCCCCATAATTGAGATTCCATTTCAGCATGTAGCTGTGGATATTCTGGGTCCTTTCCCTAAGAAGACACCCAGAGGAAAGCTGTACATACTGACTTGCTTGGCCGTAAGGCCAGGGCCGGCGCCACCTCTGGCCACAAGTTTCCTAAAGATGTGTTCAGCTATTGAGGATCTAATCCTCCCAGAAGAAATGTAACATTTTCATGGACTCTCATTGGGCTGCTGCCGACTGTGGCCACAAGGCCAGGGCTGGTGTTGATGGTGGCCACAAGGCCAGGGCCGGCGCCAACTATGGCCGCAAGTTTCATAAAGATGTGTTCAGCTATTGATGATCTAATCCTCCCCCCAAAAATGTAACATTTTCATGGACTCTCATTGTGCTGGCGCCAACTCTGGCCCCTGGGCCAGGGCCGCCACCGACTCTGGCCGTCAGTTTCATAAAGATGTGTTCAGCTATTGAGGGTCTAATCCTCCCAGAAGAAATGTAACATTTTCATGGTGTGATGTTCTGTACCTCCACCACTCAGGCAGTGCAGCTGCCCCCCACTCTTAGAGGCATAACTGTGTCCCACATGTATATATTTGTTATAACATTGCATTGGCCAGGAAGCATCACTTTATATTGCACATGCTACATTGTACATGTACATTATACATAAAATCATATTTCCTTTTGTAAAGATGTAACCACCTTATGTAAAATTGAGCAAAATGCTTAAAACTGTTCAAGCACATTATGTGAGGAAAAGATACACACTGAAAATGCGTTGCAGTTACTGAAGTATTTCCCAGGCCTAGCTCCTTAAGTTCTGCATCTCAGGATATAAGATACTCTAGACCGGCTGTACAAAGGGAGACTGTCTCTACAATGTAAATAGGTGAAGTGGTCTAAGACATACTTGCTTTTCTTGGGCAAGACCTTGTAAAATCAGATTACATGTCCTTCAATTTTGCTCAGTTTTGCTGTGTAAAAGAATGAAAGCTGGCACCTCCTAGAGTAGAAAATCTCCCAAACATTTTAGAAACTAATCAACCACTATATTAAGTCACACGTTCTGCCCTACCCTCTGTTTATATACAAAACCAGAATACAAGAAGAATAGCTGTACTGTGCTGAGAGCAGGGTGTGTGCTGGGAAGTCTCTATGCCCCTTGGACGCTGTCATGCCTTTCTTTGCAACAGAATGGAGGGCTGCGGGTGTAGCCACTAGACAAGTCTGTGCTGCAGTAGGTGACAACCAATGTATGAGGTGTATAGGAACCCCAAGTTTTTCCTTTTTAATTTCAGTGAAAATAGTTTTCTTGTTGAATTTCCCTGCCATGATGGAAACTCCAGCACAACAGTCTGTGCTAGGGCTTGAAAACCAGAAAATGAACCGTGACCACAGGAAGTGAAGAGAATTAAACAAACTAGAAGAATTTCCCTGCCCAAGCTGAGGAGAAGGCAAATGTTAAAAGAGAAGGAACCAGCAAAAATGGTGAACATTGAATTTGATTTTTTTTAAATGATTTGAATTCTTTCATTCCAGGGACACAACTGGTTAAAACAAACAAACAAACAAACAAACAAAAAACCATAATGTGACTTCTCTGCATAAACTCCTTCTGACCACATTGTAAATCATAGTCATCCATGTGGGTACCTCTCTAGCATGTGTTACTATACTAATTTCTCATCCTATTTTATGAATTATTCTCACTTTTTCACTATTGTCAGCTACTTGGAGTGATCAACAGGACATGATATTCACACCTTTCAACTGCATCTATTCCTCAGCTACAGTATGTATATAAAGACCTGGAAATAGAATGCTCTGAGAAAATGAAACCTTAACTCATTGTTTATCTCCTGTGGTTTCACAGAAGGAAGATACTGATGGTTTGTGCTGTCTACATTTTAAATGTGCCTTCTAAATTGGAAGAAATGGTTAAAGTTGAGATTTGCCAATATTTTTGGGAGGCCTAACCCTTTCCTCCCACATTTACTTCCTCCATGCCTAGCAAACTTTAAATATTCCTCAACTATTTCTGTCTCTCAAATGAAGGAAGTTATGAATGGGAAGTGCACTGACTGACAAATTGGAGGTCTTTTCCATACCACTTTGGAATTTTGGATGATCTTCTTAAATTATAGAAATTAATGTATGATAAAAAGCCTGTATGTATGTGGATCCAACATGAGTTAACAGGGTTGTGTATTGTCATGCGTGGTCACTTTCACAAAAAAATAAACAAATAAAGGAGGAAATGTGGTAAAAGAACTAGAAAACAGCAAGAAAAACAGAAAGAAAAACTCTGAAACCTCCAAGAAGGAAAATCTTGTAAATAGTAAATGGTCAAAGAAACATTCTCCAACCAAATACTTAAATTCAGAGACATACAGGAAAGACACAGCAGTCTATGTAGGACCCTCAACAAACTCCAGGGTCAAGGTTCCACACAAAGAAAAGGAGTGTATAAACATCACCATGACCACCAGGTGATTGCAGCATGTTTGCCTCATACTGCTCTTCTCCACTGAAATCTCATCTCGGCTCAGTACTGTGCTTCACTTCTAGCAGGGCAAAATGAACAAAGAGAGCTTGGAGCTTCTGCAGAAAATGAGCAGAAATTTCCCCTCAAAATGCATAAATGAAAGTGCAGCTTTCAAGCCCACCCAGGATGTTGTCCAACTTTCAGGGTCCCAAAAGGAGAATGCCAAGGTGGCAATTCAAGAGATCCTTCAAGAGATCTTCAACATCTTTAGCAAAAACCTCACCCAAAGTGCCTGGGATGGGACTTCCATAGTCAGGTTCCAAAGTGGACTTTACCAGCAAATTCAGCGGCTGGAGGCATGTGAGAGCACAGATGGAGAAGGAATTAACCAACCCAGAAAGTGAGGACCTCCAGATCACCAGTTGGAGAGTGAAAAAATACTTTCAGGGGATAGATGCTTTCCTGAAAGAAAAGCAATACAGCCTGTGTGCCTGGGAGATCATTTGCATGGAAATACCCAGATGTTTTGTACTGATTAACAACCTCACTAGAAGCCTTAGTAACTAAGGTACAGTACAAATCTTTTCCTTGGAGTAAATGAATTAATATTAGTGTCAATCATACAGCTGAACAGAGATAGCAGATATTTTATAACTCTGCTTATATCGGGCCTGATCCTCTTCTACAGGATCAGTGGCCAAATAGCAACTGATTTCCATGGCAGCAGCTTCCGGCTCTTCCTGTTGTGTGCTGGAAATGGATTTGCAATTACATGGATTTCTTTTCCTGTGTTTCTACTTTTATTTAGGTTTGCGATTCTTCATAATCTCCCACATATCAGGTGCTGTTATGTATTACATAATTGGCAGTCCATGCAACGAAGCACATATATTTTGAATCCTTAGCCACCTCACCAGTACTTTGGTCATCAAATAATGATACTTCCCCTCCACCCCCAAAGTACTCTGACTTCTACATATGTAGTGTGTTTCTGTTAAGACCAGGGTTGCTATTTATTAATCTGTCCTCATCATATACCACAGCTTGAGAAGTTTCCTAGAGACATTTTTTAAAAATATGAACATAGCGTAAGACTTGTGAGATTATGAGGTGTAGAAAAGATATTTTCATTTAATTAATTGACATTAATACAATGGAAAATTTATTTTTCCCTTTGTGTTTCAACCAAATATTATTTCATTCCAGCTGAGGATGCAGTGACTACAGAGGTTAAAACAGTTGGATGAAATTGTACCATGCGGTGGATTCCCTCCTCTCTACTGATCCTTCCCACAGTGACTTCTAAGACTCCATAATGCTTGACCTTCTATTATGGAATATGCTCACTCCATAATGAAATTCCAACTGCCCATATTACAATTTATGTGATAATACGCTGTGATTTACTCAAAGTTTAAATTGCAAAATGAAGGATATTGATGCAAAAAAGTTACAAGAAAATTAAGAAAGGGTTAGACCTTAAACATTGTTGACATTATGTGTTTGCTATATAGTTCTGTGGTTCAACTCTTCTCTGATTAAATCTCATCTCTGAACTGTAACATGCAGCTTAACCACAGTATAACAGCATAACAAATGTGAACTGGAAAAACTTTCAAACAAAAAAGATGTGCATAATTTTCCTCTAATGTCAGAACGAAGAGAGACATTTCAGATGTCCCCAAGAGGTTTTCAAGCCTCGAGTGTCCCTGAAGGGGAATGTCAAGGTGGCAATCCAGGAAATCTTCCAACATATTTCCTGCCGCTTTTGCAAAAATCTCTCCGAAACTACCTGAGGTGGGAGTTCCATTCAGAGATTCCAACATAGACTCATCAGCAAGTTGGGCATCTGGAGACATATTTGGTTGCTGTGATGGAAAATGGGACACTCTGACCAGGAGGTAAGGACCTACAGTTTCCCAGGCTGAAAGTGAAGAGATACCAATTATTTCATAAAAGACTAGCAGTTCAGCCTCAGGGCTAGCAGGAGAATCCATGTGGAATTATGGGGTTTTCAAATATAGGACAAACTCACAATGAAGTTTAGAAATTTAAATACCAACATTTTTAGAAGTACTAACCAAAATCAAGTAATATTTTATACATGATTTAAAATGAGATGCAGTGGAATTTTAAAAGCTGTTGTTACTATTTATTCTATCTATGCACTGTGAAAATATTTTCAGATCTTTTTACGATATTTGTAACAGGATATTTATGTCAGTCTATTATTTATTTATTTATTTACCATAGATATTTGTTACTTATAAATAAATAATTATTTTATATAAAATGGCAACCTAGAGTAGTAATGATTTGAATTAAATACCTATTGAACCAAAAAGAAAGAAAAGGAGAATTAAAAAAAAAACACCTGTAATTGTTCAGCCTTAAAACCCCAATTCCAGAGAGTACTTATGCACATGACTAACTTAAAGTATGTGAGCCATCCCATTGATGTCAGTGCTTCCATTTAGGAACATGCTTAAATACATTGATGAATCAGTGTCCCAGTTCGCAGTAATTCCATATTAAAAATAATCATTACAGAATGATAATTAGTGTTTCCATTCAAACAGACCACACACCACACCTGAACTCTGCCACCTTTCACTATTCTACTTTTTACCTGGTTACTTTTCCCCCAAAAAACTTGTCAATTTGGATGTTTGGTGTAGTAGACGGTTGTGTTGGAAGAGGCTAGATTGGTGCCCTTTCCCCCAGTAAGCAAGATTGCACGCACCCCTTAACACACACCAACTGTTAGTTGGTAATTAGCCTGCCTATATCCCATCAATCAGGTTTATGTGCATTCACATACCTTTTCCCTCCACCAAAATCAAATCAGGTTTGTACGTATTTAATCCAGCACCTACCTACAATACATTTACTAGCACTGCCCCCAATATTAAGTCTGTGCTCACATGCACTCTTATCAGGTTTGTGTTCCCACCGCCTGATCCCATTATTTCTGTGCACGCCCAGGCTAAATTCATTCTTGGGCATACACCACAAACAAAATTACATGTGAATAATGAGAGCAGGAATAGGCCATTTTGTATTAGGATTATCAAAGTTTCTCATTGTCACCTCTAAAATGCAGCTCCCCATTTGGTGGAATACGTCAGTCAGAAACTACCCAGGAAAAATATGGAATTCTTCTGAAAAAGTCTAACAACCCCAAACCTATTCAGTGCTGGGGGAAAACTGTTCCCCTTCATTCCATCACACCTTTAATAAAAAAGGGGGAATGCTGAACGCAGTGTTCAGTTGAGCTCTTTGACAATACCACCCGTATCATAAGGAGTAGCCATGCCTGTGGGGAATCCCAGCTCGCATTTCTTAAAAGAGAGGAAAAAATTTGTAAATATCTTCCTCAGAGATTCTCCCACAGCCTTCCACTCATGGGCAGGAGGAAGGAGGGGCAGAAACCACAGAATCTGCTGAGTCTGGAGATGGAACGACAGCCACTTCCATGAGGAAGTCTACGGATGAACCTGCCCCTCCTTCCTCCTGGAGCAGGGGTGGGAAGAGGTGGGGTGGAGGCAGGGCAGGGGTGTGGCCTTGAGGGAAGGGATGGAGTGGGGGCGGGGCCTGGGGCGCAGCTGATGCTGGTCGAGCACCCCCCTGACAAAATGGAAAGTCGTCGCCTGTGCTTGAAATAGGATTCAGAGAATTCACCCAAAGAGCTTTCCTGATCAGATATTCTGTTATTGGCTCCAGCATTATGTATTACAGTTGTGAAATGTATATAAGAGCTTCAGATTCCAAATGAAGGAGACAAAAAGGCTTAAGAGACTGATATGTAAGTAGTTCAGTAATATGTGGCAAAAAGTCAATGTATTGATTTCAGACTTTTGCCATATCAAACATGAAAACTACAAACAAACATGTAAAACATTAACAACCAGCAAGAGTTTGAAGTAGACAGTCTGTACCCAAATCCAAAATGCATAATGAATTTGCATGCACATTCACAATATTAATAGTTTTATACACCCTCCCCACAAAAAAACTCCTTTGTTAACTTAAAGTTAAGGTTTCTAAACTTCATTTCTTAAACACTTTTTCCAAAAAATATTGAAAATCTCATTTCCTTAATACCCAGTGAGACAGATACAGCAGTTTCCTGCAATATCTTTAAGAGATCTTATTTAATTAAGTTTCAATAGTTTTGGGAATCCATTGAACTATAAATGCAAAGTTTATGTGTTATTGTGGGATTATATGTAACCCCAAGAAGTGTTATGAGATTCAAAGGACCATTTTAAACAATGAACCAAACAAGAAGGAACTCACAAAGTTCAGTGGGTTTCCTAGCAAATGCCTGGGAGGAGGGGAACGCAAATTCCCACAGTTGGATCCAACCTTTTGAAGCTATGCCCTGAGGAGAGCACCATTGTCTAACTGATTACATATTCATGGTCTCTGAAGATCCCAGACCCAATCTGTATAAAGGAAAGGCTAATCTACATATATGGGTTCTAGTTGTGAGCAAAAAGTGGTTATGAACTTGGAACCACAGAAGAAAAACCTGTGTGGGGCTTGAAGGACTGACCACCTACCAGATCCATTGTGGGAGTTGGGGGTGATCTCTGGAAAGCTTATTAGCATGCATCATTTTATTATTTTTAATATATTTTCTCTGTGAGGCTTTCACCTTAAGAATAAAAGTGCTTGCTTAGAATGGGCCGTGTGGTAACTTATAACTGTGAGCAGTTATGCTGTTTGTAGCTTTGGGAGAGAAAGCAAAATGGAGACACTGGCTGTTTGGGCCGTCTAGCTTATTAGGGAACTCACAATATAGGCAGGGAACTGTGCAACCTGGAAAAAACCAACCCAGTGAGGAGTAGGGTGACCAGACAGGAAGTGTGAAAAATTGGGACGGGGGTGGGGGGATAATAGGCCTCTATATAAGAAAAAGCCCCAAATATCAGGACTGTCCCTATAAAATCGGGACATCTGGTCACCCTAGTGAGGAGGGAGAGAGATGCAGGTCTCCACCCGAGAGGTGATGGCTGAGGAGCTGGGAACCTAGATCAGGTGCCCTTACTGGACCACGAGGGGGAAATATAGGTGCAGTTGTCCTCAGCTGTGACACCCAGTCATCCCTAATTCACTTAATTTACCTCTCAGACACCTTTATACTCACCTTCTCCTTTACAGTTCCAACATACAGTCCCAACAACACACATATCTAGTTTCTTACAATTATACTCATCCACACAACCTTAGCTCTGGCCTCAGCAAGATTAAAATTCTTTATTGACTAAAATATATTTAAAGAGTTTAGAGTGCGTTATTAGTACAGAAAGATCAGAATAACACAGGCACATGTAAAAGCTGAGTATTATATATAGACTACAGATCATGTGGTGGATCATGCGGATCTGGCTCTTGCTGCCGTTAAGCAATGAACGCAAAGGTGTTTGTAGTTGTAAGGGATCAGGGAGTAGATGGGCTGGTCTAGCAGTCACAGCTGGGCTGGTGTCACCAACTCACAGATGGTCACAAGACAGTAGTCAGTGCACAGAATCAGAGTAATCACTGGAGCTAGGATCCATAGGCGCCTTCTCCCTTCTACAAAATATAAACCTTTGAAAGAGGTCAAAAAGTTATAATAATTTTTAGTCAATTTGGTTTTAATGATCTTTGACGCAATGTACAAACTACTTTAAAATAAGACATCAAAATACTTACTGTAAGATATAGGCTAGGGTATTTGTGCCACCAGGTTATAGACACACATATATACAATACCTTTGGTACCTCACAATGAGATCTTATAGTGCAGTTAAGTAAATCGAAAGCTTAGTTCCCCAGATCTAAATATCATTTTAAAATAGTAATTTTCTCCACCACTACACAGCTCTTAATATTAGAATCCAGAGTCTCAGTGAAGATGCCTTTTACTGTGAAGCAATAATCTTTGCAATTAATGTTTTTGCTGCAGTAATACCAACATGAGGGGGAAGGGGGGAATCACACCCTTAATTGAACCATGAGATAAAGTAATAAACTAGGAGACACCTTGGGCCAGAACCTCTACCAGCCTATCACATATGTGTACTTCCTAAGCTGATTGTTAGGAGTCTCTCATCATATGGGGAAAATGGCAGGATAATTCCCTTGGCATTTCAAGATAGATAGCAAGTATTATTTACTTTTAATTTTTGGAAAGAATTATAAAATGTATATAGATGACATACTGTAACTAACTATGTAATAGCACATTTAGCAACAGAACTTAGATCTTGTAAGATTTGGAGGGAGGTTTTATGCTATTTTGCCCAATGGGACAAAATGCTATTGGGAAGGTTTAAAGTAAGGCCCTGTCTACACTGTCAAATTTCTGCACAGTAAAGCAGCTTTCTGTGCTGTAACTCCCAAGGTGTACACACTACCAAGCCACTTAGTGCGCAGAAACTGCGCACTTGTAGCGCTCTAAAAAAAACACCCCAATGAGAGGCGTAGAGCTTTCTGTGCTGGGGCTACAGCACTGCGGTGCCAATGTATACACCATGGTCAATTACAGCACTGCGATTGGCCTCCAGGAGGTGTCCCACAATGCCCGTTCTCATCTCTCTGGTCATTGGTTTGAACTCTACTGCCCTGCCCTCAGGTGACCAACCATCAACCCCACCCTGTAAATTCCTTTGGAATTTTGAAAGTTCCCTTCCTATTTGCTCGCTGATGCGTGCAGATGTCTCAGCGCATCTTTCCGGGTGGCCATGCCTGATCCACGCACCAGGTGATCCCCCACTTGGAGCAATGCCAAACTGCTGGACCTCATCAGCATTTCGGGAGAGGAGGTGGTGCAGCCACAGCTGCGCTCCAACTGTCGGAATTATGATACCCATGGACAGATTTCACGGTGCATGACAGAAAGGGGCCATGACCGGGACACATTGCAGTGCAGGGTCAAAGTGAAGGAGCTGCGGAATGACTACCACAAGGTGCGGGAGGCAAACCGCTGCTCCGGGGCTGCGCCCACGAGCTGCTGGTTCTACAAAGAGCTGGACATGATACTCGGCAGCAACCCCACCTCCACCGTGAAGACTACTGTGGATATTTCGGTGGCTCGCATGCCACTCGAGAGTAGACCGAGCCATTTGGAGGAAATCTTGAATGAGGATATGGCGGGGGACCTAGAGGCAGAGGATGACTCAGAGGTCAGAGATGCATGCAACCAGGTGCTCTTTTCTACCCCAGAGGAGGCTAGCCAGTCACAGTGAAGCGCAAAGAGGAAAGGATGCCCCTGGTAAGTGGATCTGGTTTTGGGAATTGCTGAAGCGATTTGTTGGGGGCAGGAGGGTTGCAGAAAGCAGGCTTGTCTCCTACTGCATGCCTAATCTGAGCGGCGGAACAGGCTGTTGATAGACTCCCTCGCTTCATGGGAATCTCCCTCAGAGATCTCCAGGAAACTCTCATGGAGTTACTGGGCAATCCGCTGCCACAGGTTCTTCGGCTAGGGTGACCAGACAGCAAATGTGAAAAATCGGGATGGGGTGGGGGGTAATAGGAGCCTATATAAGAAAAAGACCCAAAAATCGGGACTGTCCCTATAAATTGGGACATCTGGTCACCCTATCTTCGGCAGAGCTGCTTTGTTTCTTGCCCCATTAACAGTAACTTTCCCACGCCACTGTGCTGTCACAGGGTGGGGGGTGGAGGGACCATTGCTGCACACAGGCGAGCCACATAGGGGCCAGAGTGGAAGCCGCAGTCTTGGAGAAGACCCTCCCTTGATTCCCTGCTCACCCTCAGCAGCAAGATATCTTCCACAATGATCACATCCTGTGGAAAGTGTGGGGAAAGGAATGATTATCAGGCCCCCCCTACAGTGCTAGCTCTCCCCAAGAGCCACGTGCCCAGTGTACAGCAGGGCCTGGGAAGAGTGATTTACCCTGTCCCTGTGGCTACTCACCATTTTGGGGGTCTTGTGGCTCATGTGTGCTTGCCTGGGGTCAGCCATTTAGTGACAGGTGTGAGAGTACTGGCGGTGTTTTAAATCACTGAATCAGTGTTGGGTGTGTTGCGAACAATACTGCTTCTGTAAAATGTTGTGTTTAAACTTCACAGAGATGACCTTGGGAGCCCAGCCTCCCTCTTTGCTATCGACGGCTGAACGGCTGCGCAGAATTAGAAAGTGGTCAAGAAGAACCAAGGAGGACTTTCTGTGTGATGTTATGATGCACTCCGCTGCCAAGAAACAGGAATTGAAGGAGTGGCGGAACAGCGAGAAGAGGGACCAAAAGGGGAATGCAGCACACCAGAATGAAGCCACGGAGCAGCTTTTAAAGGTTAAGCAGACACACTCTAGCTGATACTAGCTCTTCAAACCGAGCAGCTCCGCACCCGCCCTCCCCTGTAGCCGCTGTCAGAAAACTCTTTCCTATGAGCCCCCCAGACACCGCCAACACACTCTTACCAACCTCCTGGCTCCAGTCTCTACCTGCAGCATTCCACTCCTCCCTCCTCACAGTTGAGCACTGTGGACTCCCACTACCCAATGCACACAGCACCCATCCCTCTGCAGTTTGGCCCTGCTGAGGTACAGTACCTGCTGCATTGTACTCAGGGCCGGCTCCAGGGTTTTGGCCGCCCCAAGCAGCCAAAAAAAAAAAAAAGCTGCGATCGCGATCTGCGGCGGCAATTTGGCGGGAGGTCCTTCGCTCCGAGCGGGAGTGATGGACCGTCCGCCGAATTGCCGCCGAATAGCTGGACCTGCCGCCCCTCTCCGAAGAGGCCGCCCCAAGCACCTGCTTGCCAAGCTGGTGCCTGGAGCCGGCCCTGATTGTACTCCAAAGAAGGTTGGATATGATTCCTGGACATACACAAATCTTTAGCTGTTCCGGGACCCCTCCTCATCCTGCGACCTTCCCTTCCCCCACCCTCCCTCACTGCTGCTGTTTTTGTTGTTTGACTCTCTCCTCCAGGTGTTGTCTTTTATTAAAAGAATTGTGTTGGTTTGAAAGCAATCTTTATTCTATTAATTGAAAGCAAAAAGAGCCCTGCAAAGCAACATACAGTTATGTTAAACCCACATATTGCATCATGTGCACCAATCACCTCCTAGCACTGCATTTCAGAGCATATCAACAAATATTAGTGGCTTTCAGCTTCAAATTGCTGCCTCAAGGCATCCCTGATCTTTGTGGGCCCCCCGCTGTGCCTCTCTAATAGCCTTGGTCTCTGGCTGTTCAAACTCAGCCTCCAGGTGCTGAGCCTCTGCGGTTCAGCCCTGAGTGAAGCTTTCACACTTCCCTTCACAAATATTATGGAGCGTACAGCACGTGGCTATAAGCATAGGAATATTGTCATCGGCCAGGTCCAGCTTCCCGTAGAGGCAGCGCCAGCAGGTTTTTAAATGGCCAAAAGCACACTCAACAGTCATTCTCCACTTGCTCAGCCTGTTGTTGAACCGCTCCTTGCTGCTGTCTAGTTGCCCCGTGTATGGCTTCATAAGCCACGGCATTAAGGGGTAGGTGGGGTCTCCCAAGATCACAATGGGCATTTCAACTTCCCCTACGGTGATCTTCTGGTCTGAGAAGAAAGTCCCTGCTTGCAGCTTCCTGAACAGGCCAGTGTTTCGAAAGATGCGTGCGTCATGCATCTTTCCGGACCAGCCTGTGTTAATGTCTGTGAAACGCCCACGGTTATCCACAAGCGCCTGGAGAACCATTGAGAAATACCCCCTTACGATTAAATGTAGTCAATGGCTAGGTGGTCTGGTGCCAGAATTGGAATATGCGTGCCATCTATTGCCCCTCCACAGTTAGGGAAGCTCATTTGTGCAAAGCCATCTACAATGTCACGCACGTTGCCCAGAGTCACAGTCTTTTGGAGCAGGATGCGATTAATGGCCCTGCACACTTCCGTCAACACGAGTCCAACGGTCAACTTTCCCACTCCAAACTGGTTTGCAAGCGATTGGTAGCAGTCTGGAGTAGCCAGTTTCCACAGTGCAATTGCCACATGCTTCTCCAACGTCAGGGAAGGTCTCATTCTCGTGTCCTTGCGCCGCAGGGCTGGGGCAAGCTCATCAGTCCCATGAATGTGGCTTTCCTCATCCGAAAGTTCTGCAGCCACTGTTCGTCATCCCAGATGTACATCACAATGTGACCCCCATCACTCAGTGCTTGTTCCCCGAGCCCAAAAGCAGTGTTCCATTGTGGTCAGCACCTCTATGAATGCCACAAGTAATCTCATGTCATAGCTACTACACTTGGCGAGATCAATGTCGCACTCCTCTTGCATTTGTAGTTTAAGGAATAACTCCACTGCCACTTGTGACGTGTTGGTCAGAGTGAGCAGCATACAGGTCCACAGTTCAAGATCCATTCCTGCAGCCCAAAGAGGCAGGGCGCACAGTACACAAACCATTGAAAGATGGTACCAAATGTGGACAGAAGCACAGGGATTGCTGGGATGCAAAGCAATGCATCACGGGTCATTAGGACAGGACCCAGGATGCCCCACAACCCCCCTTCCCACACGTCTTAGTGGCAGAAGGGAAAAAGGTGCTCTGTTTGATAGCTGCCCAGAGTGCATCGCTCTGAATACTGCTGCAAGTGCTGCAAGTTATAAGTAACATGATATTGCGCAGGCAGCTGACTGTGTGAACATACAACAGCGGTTTCCCTTCAGGGCTCTCTGAGTGGCGCTGTAACTCTGCCAATGTAGGCATGCCTTAAGTCTTTCTTGCTAACTGTAAAGTCACGTGTATGCAAATATTTCTACAAATCTGTTTCGTATTCTGCAAGATTATTGAGCCTGCTGACGTTTCTCACTGAGAAATTAAATCAAGATATGCAGTAAAATGCTTTTATCACTTCAAGATTAGACTATTGTAATGCAGTCTGAGGGCTTGTCTACACTTAAAACGCTGCATCTACACCGCTATAGTGTTTCATTGAAGATACTATGCTGATGGGAGGGCTTCTTTTGTCACCTCCCGAAAAGACAGTAGCTAGGTTACCAGGAGAATTCTTCTGTTGATCTAGTGCGGTCTATAGTAGGGGTAAGGTCAGTTTAATGGCATCATTCAGGGGTGTGGATTTTTCACATCCCTGTTCTAACAGAATTTCCTAGTGTAGATCAGGCCTAAGTGGGGCTACATGTTAGATTTGGAAGCTGGCAGTGGTGCAAAAGCAGCCATCCACTAGATAAATGGGATATGCTATAAAGAGCACATGACACCTAGGACCTGTGAACTTCTGGATAGATTTCAAGGTGCTATCTTTGATCTATCAAACCCTTAAAGTGCTAGTACTAGCCTACCTAAGACCACCTCTCCTCTTAATATACTGCTAAACTTGCAGTCAGCGGAAGAGCGGATTCTAAATTCCCATTGATATGAGAAGTGGCTTGTTGCCAGGATCACACTAAGGATATTGGGATGTCAGGAACATTCCTCCTACTCCTGGTCCAATACAGCTTACATCTGCTGACTTTCAGGACATGGTGAAGGACCCATTTGTTTCAACTGGCTTTTGAGGAGAGTTTGGTCAGCATTTCAGTTCTCCCTAAATACTAGGTGGTATTGGTATTTAGACCTGTTCAGATGGAGCAAGCTGATTGACATTTGTGTTTTGTTTTTGTAATTTGAATAATTGGCAAGGTGCACAGATAGTTTATACAAGTGTGTTTTATTGCTCTGAATTGAAAGAAAAATAATAAATGTAACTGAGACACTGCTAGTACCACATCCTGTTACCTGATGCTTATTTTGTCCCCAGTACTCTCTGTATGCCAAAAGTTGTGGCATCTCTTGGAAGCAAGCATGTAGCTTCTCTTTACCCAGTTACCACGTCTCTCATACCACTCTACCTGGTGTATGCCAGAGAAACAGGATAATGTCCTCTTCAATGTCATATGACTTTTTCTTCAATAAATCAACTACTACAGGTCACTTTTGATTAACTAGAAACATCAGTATGAAATTATTAGATAGATACAGAAAATTAACAATTTGAAAATATTAAGTATTACTCGGGGTCTAAACAATCTGATAAAACTATTATACAGTTTTGTCATATACTGCTTATTACCTACTACAAAGCATGTTTAAGAACCTGTTGTCAAAGACATCATCTGTCTCCCTTTAACCATAACAGTATGCATGACCTTTTCTTAGGGAAATGTGACCGCTTACAGAAGCCAGATATAGCCCAATTCTTCTGTAAAGGTTTATCCATACATCAAGGACCAGCTGCTTTCTTCACACTATAGTCTTGCTGACATTTCATTATTATTCATCCTGTGTTGATATAGTCACTTGGCCCTGTCAACACCAACAGGTAAAGGCATTTGCTTGAAAGCCATCATGATCTAGCAGATTAGACATTAATTTGTGGTGCTAAACCTTGTTCTGTGACCTTTTCCATAACCTCTGATAATCAGTTTTCCCATCAGTGAAGTCAGGGTAAATGATCAACCTACTGTATAATTAAATGATGACTGTAAAAGTGCTATTTAAATGTGCAGGAGTAAGCAAAGTTAGTGACAAGGTGGAAATAGATTTTAGTACCTCCTTTCTCCTAGCTCTGTGCATAATTCACTAATCCATATGGCTTTGGGGGACTAACAGCATCACTTCCACCTCCTCAAGAGTGAATTCTTTTAAAAATATGAACAGCTGAGCTATCAGATGCATGCATTGTTTAAAAAAAAAGAAAAAAGTTCAATTTTCCACAGAAAAATTTCCAACTTTTGAAAATAATTGCTTGCTTTACAATCTTGAAAAAAGCCATACTTCAACACATATATGTTGTCTAGATCTCTCTTCATTACAGCCATTATTCCTTTTTGTCAATAACTGAACACAGTAATTAAAAATAATATTTTGGACACTTCATTTTTTTCAGTTAGCAGTGGTCTTGGTTCTCTCATATTCTCTCTTTAGGAGGACATATTACAGATGGTTCTGGTTATAAAGCAGTTGCTGTTCATTATGTGTACAAGAGTCCCCTCAAGATGGAATAGCTAGATGATCTCAGAGGGGTCCTTTCTAATATTCACAAACCTACACTTTTTCCACTAGAAATCTCATGACAAAAGGACAAGAATGCTTTATTCTTTACAAACTTTATTTTAAAAATATTTACATAATGTTTCTATTTAAAGTATTCTTCTGGATTCATCTCCCACAAATCTATCAAGAATATTAGGCAGAAATAATTCAAGAGGAATGTCCAGAGACGGAGGGAGGGAGGGAGGGAGAGAGAGAGAGATCAAGTAGACTTTTTTCAGCCCATTCAGTATCTGCAGAAGTTTATTTAAAATTTAAATAAATAAAATAAAAAGTGTTAATTTCAATATTATGCAGTCGATTTAAGCCTAGAACAAAATCTTGAATTAGTAATTTTGTTTTATATGTTTCAAACTCAGAGGGTACAAAGAAATTAGAAGTTTAAGGTTAATTGCTACAGATAGTTTAAAACTAAAAAATTTTAAGGAAACCATTGCTTCAACAACATACTACATATTTATCATTAACTAGAAAGCTAGATAACACCCACAAGATACATAATGGGTTTTTCATTGAAAATAAGAAATTTTCCTGGCTTACAGAAAAGTATCTTATTTCTAGCCATTAGTAGAACCAGCTCATGATTTCTGCTGTGAAAGGAAACAAAGTTTCATCCAGACTTCCATAGTCTTTCAATATTTTTCCATTTTCCACTAGAAGCAGTTCCCCATATAAGGTTAAACAATTTTGCTGGAAAATAGGTTCAATTTTGTTGTTCTTTTAAATTCAAGAAACTTCAGTCTCTAGGGCTGTCAATCTTTCATAATCACTGAAATTTCATATTTCTTCATTAAATGGACTGAAAGGATCCCCACTGTCCGAACCAGAGTGCCTCAATGCTGTTCTGGAGGGTCCTCTAGGACAGGGGTGGCCAACCTGTGGCTCCGGAGCCACATGCGGCTCTTCAGAAGTTAATATGTGGCTCCTTGTATAGGCACCGACTCTGGGGCTGGAGCTACAGACACCAACTTTCCAATGTGCCGGGGGGTGCTCACTGCTCAACCCCTGGCTCTGCCACAGGCCCTGCCCCCACTCCACCCCTTCCTGCCACCTCCCCTGCCGTGCCCTTGCTCCCCCCTCCCCCCCGAGCCTCCTGTACGCCACAAAACAGCTAATCGGGAGGTGCAGGGAGGGAGGGGGAGGTGCTGATTGGCAGGGCTGCCGGTGGGTGAGAGGCTCTGGGAGGGGGGGTGTGTGCTGATGGGGGGCTGCTGATGTATTACTGTGGCTCTTTGGAAATGTACATTGGTGAATTCTGGCTCCTTCTCAGGCTCAGGTTGGCCACCCCTGCTCTAGGGTAAGGAGGTAGTTCCATCTTCCTAGGTATTTTTATCAGAGGGGTAGCCGTGTTAGTCTGGATCTGTAAAAAGCGACAAAGAGTCCTGTGGCACCTTATAGACTAACAGACGTATTGCAGCATAAGCTTTCGTGGGTGAATACCCACTTTGTATTTTTGTTACTCTCAGCAGCATCAAAATCTGATTTTTCAGGCTCTATGTTCATTCTGTCATTGGCATCACTGCTAAGATTACCAACAAGAGGACACATTAGATATAATATGAATTTTTGTGATAAGGGCACTTGTCCACTAAGAACTGGACCAACACAATTAATTAAAAAGACCATTTAACAGCCATTTGATAGTAATGATTTCACTAGCTAGTCTTAACCAGCAAGCAGGAAATGATCCCAATACTAAACCTCTTAGCCACCTCTATGAAGCCAAATCAAATTGGTTTCACTATTTCAGAATAACCATCACCATCTCAGAAACTAAAATTTCAAGTGGGACATGCTAATGATAGAATGCAATCAATAACTGTCTTAATACAAAAACAGAATCACCGTACCTAATATAGGCTGATTAAATAGAGATACACTCCACTGTCTGAAAACAACAAAAATGCTTGACATTTTCAATTGAGCCAGTAAGAGTTATGGCTTACATTCTATAATAAAAAAGAAGAAAACAAATCACTTAAATAAAATTACTGTAATTTCAATTCACGTGTTACTGTCAAAGATATACAAAACCACTATTGTGTCTATAACTATGAAACAAGAACATACTTTAATAAACAATATTAACTAGCAAGGGGTTTAGACTCACCCTTGATTTTCCCAATAATAATGGGAGCTATGCATAAACAATGAAGGAAGAATATACCATATTGTCTTAGGCACCAATGGATATGTAATTACAACTAAACAATGGTTTGAAATATGATCAACTGAAAATGCAAATCATAATTAGTACTGTCTCATTCATTTTATTTGCTTAAAACTTTATTATTTAATAAATCTATATTCATTTGTACTGCACAGCAAATCAAACACCCCTCTGCATCACATCACTGCCTTTCTAAACTCAGACAACATTGACAGGTACCATTCTGTTGATGTTTCATTTGGTTTCGCTAAAAACTGTGTAATGAAAAAAAGATTACGGTTATATGAAACAGAAACAGTAAAGAGTGTGAAAAGTTTTACAAAGTTTTCAAAGCATACATTTCTCTCTCTCTCTCTCTCTCAAAAAAAAAAACACCTATGGACATTTTTTATTCTACACATGTGGAAAACAATCTGAACTTTCTTTTTAGACTCATTTCAAATGCTTTTCATGGAATGGATACTTTCTTGTATTTCAGAATCAAATCCTTCTGTGTCATTTCTAGAATGATCTGCTGTTTGGTGTTTACTTTGATCTCCTCGGACTGCAACATTTGCAATTCCAGTTTCATTTGTTCTGTAGATGTGTTTTTTTGAGGAACATTTTTGGCTGTCTTCACTAGAAGTGGCACTGAATGGTTTGCTACCCTTATTCTTCAGATTTACATTGGAATCAGAGAATGAACACTGACTAGTAGCTGATTGCTTTGAAGAATGACCTTTTGTCTGTTCACTTAATTTGACACTCTTCTCAGAGGATGATGGCCTGCTATTTTTGGATGTTTCCTCTTCCTTTCTTTGATTATCCATTTGAGCTTCGGTTTCTCCCAATAAACCTTGCTGCTGTTGAACAGTGACCTGAAATTCTTGTATTTCTCTGGGAATGGCACAGGTATTCACAAGGACCTGAGAATGGATGAGGCCTGGAAGAGAAACTTTGATGTCTCCACCAACATTCTGAAGCAAAAAAGATTCAAAATAAAATCAAAATTTCTTAATGAAGCCAGGAAACCACTAATTTAATTTACTGTACTATTACACAGTCAACTTTGTAAAATACATATGTAATGAAATTGGATGAGGGTACATTTTTAGAACGTCCTTTACTTTTTCCAGAAAATTCAATTTAGGAAAGAGGGTGATACTGAGAGTGGTTAGGGAAAACCAGTGTAGAAGAAATAGGCATATTACAACAGTTTCGCTTGCCCCATTTATTTTGGGCCTTGTCTACAGCTTAAAATTGAACCAGTTGCACTGAACCAGTTAAAGCACATATGAGTTAATAAAGCCAAACTAGTCATGCGGAATTATTTAAGAACCATTACAGGCTTGCCTTGTGTCCACACTAGTGTTGTCCTAAATTAGGCCTCTACCCCAATATAACGCGGCCCAATATAACATGAATTCGGATATAACATGGTAAAGCAGCGCTCCGGGGGGGGCGGGGGGGGGGGGCTGCGCACTCAAAGCAAGTTCGATATAACGTGGTTTCACCTATAACGCGGTAAGATTTTTTGGCTCCTGAGGACAGCGTTATATCGGGGTAGAGGTGTATTTAAATTGCAATGCCTTCTTAATACCTATCCCACAATCTGTTCTGTGTTTGTACAGCCTCTAGCACAATCATGTCCTGGTCCATGACTGGGGCTCCTCATTGCCATGGTAATACAAATAATAATCTCTAGCTCCCGATAGCAGCGCATGGTGGGAGATTTTCCGAAGCCACTGGTGTACTGTGGACAGCAGTGGAAAGATTAGATGAACCCTTCAGTTAGTCTGCAGTCACATCGGCACTAACACCCTCCAGGGTGAAAATGTTCAGATAAAAACAAACATACATTTAGCCCGGGGGGGGAGAGGGGGGGGGAGAGAGAGGAGGGAAGGAAAAATAATCAGGCCTTCCTATAATGGGTTAAGTTTCAAAAAAGATTCAAACCAGCTTTAAAATCAGTTGGAGACAGCATAGATGAGGCTCCAGAGGCCAGAACCACAACTAAATCAGTCACAAAAACAATTCTAGCAACAAGATCCTCATCTACAGTAACACTCCAACTAGTTTTAAAGCTCATTCAGCTTAACTAATATTAAAACTGATTTGATTTAGTCAGAGAGTGTAGACCAGTCCTCATAATTCCACAGTGTCCTGCAGTAAACCATTTGGAGTACTTTTAATGTGGATGCGAAGTGTGTTACAAGCATGCTAGAAGAGGGTTACAATGATATTGTAGCAAAGCAAATTTTTCTGGGGTAGACAAGGTTTTGGATACCCACTCATTTTTTAACCTCACAGTTAAGATCCTCTGGAACACTCAAGCTTACAGCCCCCAGATCTGCACAGTTTTAGAATGGATGTTCTTACTGAAGGGCTCCTGACTCTGGATTTAGTCCAACGACTCAAAAGTTTTAAACAGTTTAATATTGTACACAGCAATGAATGATTGTGAAGCTTGGTTGAGGTGGTGGAGTAAAAGGGTGGAATATTTCTCAGGGAATGCCTTGCTGCTAAATGATGAAGTGGCACTCGGCTGAGCCCTCAAGGGTTAATACGCTGTTGTTAATGTAGCCTCACACTCTACAAGGCAGCATGGACTGAGGCAAGAGGGAGGAAATACAATAGATGCAGGGAAGTAGCTGCAAACACTTCCCTGCAAAAACTGAACATGATGATGAGCCCATGCTATCCAGCTGGAGCGCACCACTCCCTCCTCCTGACAGCACATGCGCTGACTTTCCAAAGTGCTCAGGGGGGGCATACAAGAGTGAGTGAGAGAGCGACGTGCATTGCCCCTTTAAGTACGCTGACCGCACTTCAAGTACATTGCCCTTTTAAGCAGATCAGACAGGAAGCAAAAGCTTCCAGCAAGCTCCCTCCTTTCTGTCCCGGAGCCCTGTCCCCCTCCTCCGCTTTGTGGAGACGGGGTATGGAGCAGGGGGGGTAGAGGGGGTCAGGAGCAGGGGAACATCCTGATATCAGCACCCCTCTCCTACCCTCCCCCAGCAAGCAGGAAGCTCCCGGGAGCAGCTCCAAAGCAGAGGGCAGGTCAGGAGCAGCACCGCGGGGGGAGGGCCACCTGAACTGTTGCTAGGCAGCTGCCGAGCCACATACCTGACAGGGAATTTAGGGGAGCTGATGGAGGACTGCCGGCCCCCCCTGGTTTTAATCTCCACAAGGAGGGGCTGCTCTTCCAGAGAATCCTGCAAGCAGTGGACAAAGCAGGCAGCTGCCAAACAACATTATAAGGGAGCATTGCGCAACTTTAAACTAGCCTGTTCTCTAATAGATCAGCAACGTAACAATGAAACAACGTTAACCAGGGCAACGTTAAGTGAGGAGTTACTGTATATTGCCACAATTATTCTTCCGATTTCCCACACACACACTTACTTTGCTATTCTGTGTTTGTTCTTGTCTTTCTTCTTCATATGATTTCTCCTTTTGTATAATAGCAGGTTTGCTGACAGTAGAATTCATTTGGGGATGGCCCAACAAACCAAAATCAGATTGGTCTATCCCAGCTATTGTAGCAAGTTGCCCAAGTCTGTTAAAAGAATATATGTAAAATGTGATCTTTCCGGAATGAGCAGTAGTTACCTGTACCAGAGGAAGGAAGAGAGCTGTTGCAAAATAAATATTTGTTTAAATTTCCCTTTTAATTTTAGGCTTTTCTAAAGCCTGGGGAGTCCAAGGATAATTAAAAATTATGGCTACTATAAGCTACAGGAGTTGCCCTTCTGCTTTTGCACTACAACTAAGACAACTTCAACTGGGAAGCTAAGAAGCAGTAGAGATGGAAGGGGTGCTGGGAAAGGAAGGGTAGATGCTTCTATCTTATGGGTTACTTTTTCTGCCCAGTACTACCGGGGAGGCAGATTGTGATACTTTTATTAACAATGAATATCTTTCCCTATTAATCCCAGATTCCCAGTGAAATCAATGGGGCTATATATGCAGTCAGATAATATTCAATGTGAGCAAGAAAATCACAGTTTGGCCTAGAGAGAAGAAAACCCTACAGTTTTGCCAAGCAGATCAACTGACATGATTACAATAATATTTTGTGGTTCTAGAATACAAAACAGTCATCTGAGAGGAAAAAATTCAAACGACTGACAAAAATCCCTGTTAACATCGACTAAGTATACAAGGAAGACAGGATAAAAATTAATTTAAAAACATGAAAAAACAGTCATTCTTAAAGAACATTTTTTCCAATAATTAACTTGTCTCAGATTAATCCTATTCTTAATGACAGGAATGACACATACATCAAAGGAACATGCAATACAAGCACACACACACACACACACACACACACACACACACAAAAACAATAGTGAGAAAAAAAAGTACAGTTACTTTAACTTATTCACTATTATCCCTTCCAAAGTACATACCAGCTGATCCACCACTCCTGCGCTGATGGGAAGCAGCAAGTAGTAGGAAATTTCCCTCATCAATGGGGAGTATAAAAATTTCCAACTCAGACTGACTCCATGAAGTATCAGAAACATTTTAATATATTTTATATATTTAAAAATACCAGTATGTTTACTGAAAGAGAGCAAAGGAAGACTAGAGTGCCCTTCATCAAAAAGCTGCTTTTGGCTTGGTCTGATGCATCTGTCTCATAGCACTTAGAAGAGGAATGCGCTGACAACTAAAACAGTTATATTGCAGATCTATTTGGAAGATATGACATACTACACACATGACAGCATTGTCTTGGTACTGTGTGCTTTTACCCCTGCAGAGGAAATCCTTATTGGATAATTTGTAGCTTGATCATTTACTTTATCCTCTCATAGTCACCATACACATGAGAGAGAAATTTTATCATAGTAGACTTAAAAGCTTTGTACCCTCTCTCAAAGACCTCTCTTCCTTCAAGGTTGTGTATGGTGCAAGTCAAATTTCACCTCGTTGGTCTCATACAAAGTATGCAACTGTTTTTCCAAGTTGTGATAGAGTGTAGGACAGGAACAGGTCAGAAAATTGACTGATACAAGTGAAAAGCAAAATTTCTATTGAGAGCAAATTCTGGAGTTAGCCTGACTGGGGGGAGGGGGGGGGGGGAGGGAGAGGAGAAAGCTGCATGTATAACTTTTGGATGGATAATGTCCCCAGCTCAACAACTCATAGGCCAGAAGGGACTATCATGATCCTCGTCTAATCTGACCTCCTGCACATTGCAGGCCACTTCTGTAATAGACCCAGAACCTCTGGCTCAGTTACTGAAGACCTCAAATCATAATTTAAAGACTTCAAGTTACAGAGAGTTACAGAGAATCCAGATGTTTTGGTTTGGTGGTTGAACCAAAAAAATCTGGAACAAAAATTTGGTTCATTTCAAACCAAAAAAAAAACAAAAAAAAAACCCACCTGATATTTTTTGTTTTTCTTGTCAAACAAAAATTTAATTTCAAATAGACATTTTGTTTAGAAAATATCAATTCAAAATGGTTCATTTGGACATTTCTGAATCTTTAACTTTTTTTCTGCCTGAAACTATTTGGCCAAATTCAATAAAGTTCCGGTGCCCTGAAAAATGCATTCACTGAAAAAAAATGTTGCCTAGCTCTAGATTCAATCTGGAAAGGCCCAGAACAAGGCAAACCTCTCTTTTTCACCTCGCCCCCCCCCCCCCCAAAGTGTAGGGGACAGGGGAAATTGCCTCTTTTGCTGGATTTGGAACAATAGTTCCTAGCCAATGAGACTTGTCACTGTCTGGTCAAGCTTGTTGTTTGAGTTCTCAGGAAGGAAAGAAGACAGGAAAATCCAGAGGAGCAGTGTTTAGGGGCTCTATGGACAGTCCCTTCCTAATTGGAGAGTTCACATGTCTGAAGTGTTATCTGCACAGGAGGAAAAAAGTTCTTCAATCTTTCTCCAAGAGCAATGTGTTCATGAGGTAATAGAATTATTTTCTGGAGTAGAAGCCATTTGGAAAGCCACCTCTATCACTGCTGAATCAGGGATTGGGTGATGGACAGAGCTGTGTGAATGAAACTTACAAAAGCCATATTTGCTCATAAGACATGGGAGAATGATCGAAAGCCACTAATTAGTCAACTTTTAATCATCTGGCCTACCAAATCCATTAGAGATTTTTGGATTGAGATTTTCCTGTGTTTAGTGGTCTTGTCTGAGATGAAGAAATAAAGAGCCAATCTTAAGGTCCAAAAATATTTTGACTAACTTGTTCATTTAATTCTGCCATAGCTTTTGTGTGGCCTTGCTTTTCTTTTTTGATTTAGACCTGTAAGTGTATATCTTTTAAGGGTGGAGAGGAAGCCTCCAGGGCATGCTACTCCATTCCAAGGTTATCATGGCAAAGACATACTGTATTTTCTGAGACAAGAAAAAAGCCAGTGGGGGAGAGGAACTGCTCTTGGAAAGACAATAGAAGGTTCAACAAAACAAACTCAGACTGCTGCCTCTAATCAGAGTCTGAGACTGGAGGTCCCATGTGCAGTGGGAGAAGGAACTCCCCTCTCAGCACTAGGATTTCTGAGAGCCATATTTCCAGAGCTGCTGGGAATTGGAGGTGAATCCAGTAAAGAATGCTTGGAAGGAAGGAGAAGAAGCTTCCTTCTCTTAAGAAAAATAAAAAAGAGGAGGGAGTTGGAGATCCTGAAAGTCTATCCTAGAGACAGGTAAGTAAATTTGGATTTGGGTTAGTTTGGGTCATTGGTTCTAATGAGGAAAAAAAGTTGGGAGAAGGGGAAGTTTATTTTCTATTTACTCCTGATAGTGCATGCCTCTCCTCCAAGTTTCTAGGAGACCCATGAGATCCTCCTAGACACCTGAAGGGGAGGCATGCCCTATCAGGAGGAAGATGGGGCAGGAACAGGGGGAAGATATAATAGAAAAAGGTAAAATACTCAGATATTACGATAACCTACCCAGCATCTTTAAGAAGGTCTAAAAAAGCATGAAACTTTTGGAAAGAGGTCTCAATGCTGCCCAGAACACCTTCATCTTCCAGAATCATGTTGGTCACTGACTGTGCATGAAGAACCTCAGACAGAGAGAAGTTTAGATTCCTTAATCGGGCATTTTCAACTTCCAGCTACAAAAAAGGGTGAGAAAAAAGTAAGTATCATAATATTATCACTGAGGATGATAAGCGCCTTGAAAAAGAATGTAAGGCATTTCAAACTGCACTCTTTTAGCTGAAAAAAGTGTTCTGTTAAACACTTTAAACAACCAAGACAGGGTAATCATTATCAACAAAGAGACATCTCTTAGCAAAAGGTTAGTACTCTCTTCATATTTAGTGTTACATGTGTCTAAACCAGATCTCATATTGGGCCAGTACAGTGGCACTTTTCGCCAGCCGCCTTTTTGTGACTGAGAATGTTAGCTTTCATTTAAGAAAAAAAGCAAGTCTGCAGTGTAGCAATGTCCTCCAGAATTTGGAACAATAGCTTTGAAAGTTGTGAACAGTCCCTCATACTTCTTAGTGAGGTCTTAATTCAGATGGGCTCTCCCGTCAACATAATTAAACCATCCGCAACGAGTGGTGGTAGCTATGTCAGTGGGAGAAGCTCTCCTGACAACATAGCACTGTGCACACTACCACTTATGCTGGCGAAACTATGTCACTCGAGGGTGTTCTATTCACACCCCTAAGCAACATAAGCTTTGCCGATGTAATTGGTAGTGTAGACATGGCCTACGTATTTCATTGTTCATGAAAGCATGTAAGAAAGGAGTGGGATTTACAGATCTGCACAATCTACCGTGGGTGGTGTTTGAAAGAGTACCATGATTTATCTTTTTCCTCCCCAAACAAGGGGCTTAGGAGAGTAGAGCATCTGATCCCCATTAAGGGAGAGCCAAGCCAAAAAAGCCCAGCAAGACATCTAAGCACCCCACCAATGGGAAGCCAAGCCCTAGGAGCTCAGCAGTGCCCACAGATATTATTCCAAACCTACTGAGGGACAGCCAAGCTCAAGCTGTTCAATGGAGCCTAGAGTGTACACACAACTATATTTTGGACATCTGCATCCTGTACTGGGAGTGATGCCTCATGGCAACTCACATGGGTTGAGCTTGGAAGAGTACTGCCACATTTAAACCCCAACATTTAACCCCAATCTAAACTCTACATAAGAGCCCAAATCCACTCATACATTCTGTTTCTTTGAAGCTGAGTTTTGTTTAAAGAAATCCTATTTACTTGTTACTCTCTGACCAGGAGAATCTTTCTAGTAACTCCACAGAGAAATAGTTAATTGATTGCCTAGTATAAATCACAAGCAATCAAAGATTAATCACTCTTAACAAAAAAGTGAACAATCCAAGTGGCCTGGAGGCTAGATACTGAAAGCACACTGAAACAGCAGCTGGGCTAAAACTGGAGTTCAAGGCTCTGAAATAGGATCAGCAGTAAGAGACCAAGAGGGCAAACACACATTACTAAATACAAATGTTACCATTTCTCTAAAGCTGGTAAATGACACACATTACTTTGACCTCAGTTATTCACATATTTTCTTAGCTGGGACTACAGCAATGCAATATACCTGGGCATGAAGCCTGCAGCATTTAGGAAACTAACTGGTACAGAATGCTGCAGTGTGTCTCTCAGCAATACAGGCTACTGTGAAGACATCAACCCTGTCCTCTGTGCCACATTGGCTTCCCATAGAATATAAAATCAAGTTCAAGGTATTGGTCCTTATCTTCAAGGTGCTCCAGGATATCTAAAAAAAAATCACCTAAAGCTCCATGATAAAGACCATGGTCAACAATTATGCTCCTATGCCACAATGCAGCTCTTTATAATAAGGGTGAAGCTCATGTGTATGGAAGACAGAACATCCTCAGAAGCCAATCCAAGTCTGTGGAATGAATGCCCTCAGGAACTAAAGACCATCATAAACCTCACCACCTTCATTGCCAAGTGAAATATGCATTTCTTTGACCTTGCCTTCTCTAGCATATAGCAGCATGTATATTAAAAAACAGCATTCTACCTAATGAGTCACTCCCTTGTATGCACTTCTCCGGCGATGGTGAGAGAACAAACATGTGATGGATGTTAGTCATGTCACTTAATACACTACTGGAAAGCATTCAGATATACCAGGCTCATCAATGTACTAAGAGCCTTTATAGAAAAGAATGGAACTAGTCATTTTAAAGCAATTAAAACCCTAGATCTTTTTAAAAAACTAGTTCACATAATTTGGCTTGACCATTATAGAAAACGTTAATGCACACGTAATTGTCATTGATAGTTACTCCAAACTAAACATTTAGATAATACGACGTATGCAGCTATAAAAGCAAATGTGAACTGATGATATTAAATATTAAACAAACAATAACTACCTCCATTATCCGTTCATCGGCCTTTACTCTTGCCCTTCTTTCTTCCTTTAATTTTAATAGACATTCTTCCAACTCTGTCTGTCAGAAAGTAGAATATTATCTTTAAAGTATCAGACACACCTAGAATACTCTATAAATATACTTGTGTTCTAATTGGATGTATACTTTCAGTCCATAACATTATAGATATGATATAGTTGTCTGCAAGAACGTCATTTTTGGTTTACTAATATGTAATTTTGAGGCAGTGGGGCGATTTGATGGTGAAGGAAGGAGAGGGAAGTACTTTTTGTTTTCTAATAAAATGACAATATTTAGCCAGATTAAAATAAAATAGTTTAAATGTGACTAAAATGTATACTTTAAAACTTTAAATGTTATTGCCAACATTTTTCAATATTCTTGTGTCGCCAACTATAAATTCAGGGATCGTTTCTGTTTTTCTTTTTGTCTGTCTTGTTTTAAAAATAAATAAGCCTTCTCCGGCTGGTCAAATAACTGGTCAAATCTCAGAGTGGGGTTAGAAAAAGTAAAATGCATTTTTACTTGATAGCTACATTTATCATCCAGGATTGTGAATGTTTACAGGAATATGAAGATTTCAAAGTTATAGGTGTTACCCTCCAATACTAGATCTTCCCTCAATTGGTTACTTGATTGGATTAAAGAGCTTATTTTAAAATTCTATTTTAATATTTTTATTTTTCAGGACCCCAAACCCTTTGGTAGGGTTAATAAACAATATTTATTAATTATTATTATTATAAGGCAACAAAAGAAAATAAAAAGTCTCAATGAAAATTTACGAATTCAGATAAAAGAAAGCAAGACTAAATTGGAATATGACATTTTGGATTATACTCCTGTTTTATACCATGCTCCAAGACCACCAATGTATGAGAGATTCTTGAATACTGATCAGTGAAGATGGAAAGCTGCACAGGCTAAAAGGAAAGTAGAGCAGAGTTGTAGCAAAGATGTATACGACAAGGGCTGGAGAAGCTAATTGGCTGCCTCTCCTCAAGTGACAGGTCACACATGGAGCTTATTTTGTCAGGATTGGCCAACACTACTATTAGAACCACTTAGAAACAAAGGCTCTTCCATCCGTTATCCCATTTAAGGTACTATAACTAATGCGGTCTTGTGTGGCACCAAAGAAAAAAAACAAAACCAACAGTTGCTTGTCCTTATAACTGTGGTTCTCCCACATGATTACATGCATGGATCCAAAATGTAGGTATTGTGCACAGCCTCTGAACTTTTTGGATAGAAATGTCTTTTGGTGCTACATGTACCATCACTCAAGTTCACATTAGGGAACAGATACACAACTGGCATTCAGTTCCTTCCTCTAATATCAACAATCTATTGTAAGACACCAAAACAGTGGGTAAGAAGGGAAGTTAGTGCACATTGATGCAATCAAATTCCCATGAGCCACAGCTGATCAGAGTGTCAGAGACAGGAGGAATATTAAAAACGATACTCTTGTGGAACTTTAAAAAAATGTCAGCTCTTTTAGGAGGTGGGAGGAATGGATCTAAGGATAAGCAAGAGGTCTATTGCAAGTTCTAGAACACACTTAGTTAAAAAAAGGTGCTGACAGAATTACTCAGTAACAAGTTACAAACAACTCCAAGTCTGGGACTTCAGCTAGGCTTCTCAAGAGTTTCTGGAAAGTCTTGAAATCCTGAGTTAGGGAGGCTGGTGGTTCCAGTGACAGGATCGTTCAGACTAAAAAAAATATGAGAATGGGCTTTCTACAGCCTCATCTTCCTCCAGGTATTCAGAGCCAGAGGAGAGTTTATGCAAGGACAGCTATTGATATGTAGAAAGCCTCACAGAAAATTATCTCAGAGACTGATCTAGCTGGATACAGACTTCTTCCTTCACAAGCGCTAAAGGTACTTGTCTACGGCAGACTTTGTGCCATCACAAAGGGGAGTTGGTCTTCGCTATCACAAATCAAGAAAAAAGGGGACTTGCAGGGGGGGGAAGGGGGAAGTCAGAGATGCTTAGGAAAACATTCCAATAATGCCAAAACTGAAATTTTTTTGCCAATGTGTAACACTACATTAAAAATACCCTAAGAGCATTAAAAAAAAAAAAAAAACCTCAAAGATTTTTCTGAGGGAACAGACAGCAGATGTTACTGCATTCCTGCTTCTTGCCTACATCAGAAGAAATTGCGTAATAGTTGGGGTTGCATCACCTTCGACATTGTCTGATGGGTAGGTGAGGACAACAACAGGATATGCATGTTGATGTGCACCAGAGACACTAGCATCCAGAAAGTTCCATATTTGCATGCTGAGGTGCATACATCGCCTCATCCTGGAATCCAGGCAGGCAATGCTTGAAGAAGAATTTTGGAGTCAGCCATAGATTTTATGGATCTGACTGATACTCAAAGTGCTCTTTGCAACGTCATTTAAGTTTTTCTCTAATGTTACCAAGCAATTCTCTTGTTTTTAGGGTTTTAAAATAGCAATATACTTTTGCACTGGGAAGAAACTTGGTTCAGCATTCAAAGGGTGGCAAAGTTTATTTATTTTAATGTTTGCTGCTCTGGCTAAGTGACTACATTTCTTCCCGGGGCAAAAAAGTTTATAGCACGGTTAAACCCCTGAAAATAGAGGCCTGTAAAAAAAAAAAAATTATAATAAAAAGGATAAACTTTAAAATGGTACTGCAAACAGCCCTACAATAATTCTTTAGGTCTAACAATTTCATGGCCATCTATTACATTATATAATATCAGGTCAATAAATAAATTATTTAACTAGGCTCTGCCGGTTTAATATACCACATGTAACAGACTTCTTAATTATCATTATTACATACTTGTCCATCAAAAGTATATTAGGTCTTATACATTTGCCCAATAATGCAAACACCACTGGCACACTGCTTACTAGTGTTAACAGTCCCAAAGAAATCCCAAAGAAGTGGTAGGCACTACCTCTGAGAGTAAGTGTTTGCAGGATCAGGCCCTTAATTAATTACTAGCAAATAAATGTCTGCACTGCAAACAATTTCTGGTGAATCTCCTCCTAAGTATATTAGAAGCCAAAATTTCAAATGAAGTTGACTTAACTGCACCCATTTGTCATACTAAAACAGGTGTATGTTCCAGGTTTGTTGTGCAGCCTTGGTACTCACTTTTGAAATGTGTCCTTTTGTTAATTTACCCTCTTCTGCAGTCCTTATGCAGAAAATCCTTTTATTTAAGTTTGTCAAGGGAGTTATATCTCCAGACAGTTTCTGACTTGCGTAAGTGAAGCATAGAGAGAAGACTGTCACAAGAGCCTTAAAGAATTCCATGGATACTACTGGGATAGGTTTAAGGAGAAAACAAAATCTGCCCTTAACGCCTTTGCAGTTATGGTTTCACATTAGATCACTAATACTAGATAAATTACCAAACTGATTAGCTTTTAAAAACTAAAAGGAAAAAAAACAGGCTAACTCTTTTCACATATAATATAAATACCTGCAGTGCTTATGTAAAGTTAGAGATTGCACTATGTGGAGGCTGAAGTCCACCATTTAAATCACTATTTACAACTGTATAATCCTTAGGGCTTTCCACTATGCATGAGAGCCAATTCAAGCACTTCTGATTCCCTCTAGTGGAGGGAAGGACTATATCAGTTCCTATTTTAATTTAGTTTTGAAAAACACTGGGGTTTTCATTTAAAATTTCAGAATTGCTTTATATTGTTTCAAAAATGAACTACATTAACTAAAATATTATTTTATTGAACATAAGAATTAAAGAGACTGTAAGCTGCCATTATGGCAAGAAGCATAGGACAAAAGGAAGCAATAAAATTTAAATGCCACATTATGTCACCCTTTTCACATTCAATAGTACTCTGATCCTTGAATAGTAGCATTGAAATAAACCAACTACCCACTGCACCAGGTACTACTTCCTCAATGTGACAGGTATCAGAATCTGGCCCTCAGTTAATAGGAAGGGAAGGACACTATGAAGGCATTTTTCAGATATGTTTCAAAACGTACTGAATTTGTTCACCCTCCAAGAGAAGCTTTGTTCTAAATATTAAAAAAAAACCTACTCCCTTTATCCTCCATCCCCTTTCCCTGTCTAGGATTTTTCAAATAAGACATGTAGTAGGTTCTCCCTTCGCAAGAGAACCTATGTTGAAGTACAGTCATTCTGCTGTCTCCTCCATATCCCAATCATTCTCTATGCTCAGAAAGCATAAATCTGCCACTAAGCTAAATAAGTTAATATTTTATTTCTTTTGATTACATAAAAACTATCTATGTCCTTAGATAAATCTTTAAGAACCTAATCAGTACAATCAGATACAATGAATGATAGGTCAAATGGAGTGATCTGAAGCAAAACCCACTGCAAGTGTGTGGTTTAAAATTATGTTAACTTGGTGGCAAGATATCTTTTGCAAACTAGATTCTCAACGACTAGCATTTCAGTGTCTAGTTATTCTGCCTGAGGGGGAGTGTTTTATAGTAATGCTACTATATTACCATAGCAGTATTACTGAGCCATTAAAACAAACCCTTTATTTTCCTTCTCTTCCACACATCATTATAACACACTCTGTATGAAGATGTTTGTAGCAGCTGTCGGAGTCTTGCTATCACTCTTCATTTTGCTATAGATAGCAAGCAAAGGAATCGGGAAGAATAATGAGGAAATGAAAAAGATGTTACTATAAAGCTCGACTGCAAATGGAGCTTTAAAGTAACTCTAATTTCAATTTACTTTTTAAAACATTTTTGTACAACGTACATTAAAATATTTTAATAAAAAAAAAACTATGTTAAAAATACATTTACTCCCTCTATGAATTTTTAACGAAACAACAGACATAACCACCTCATTATTGCTCTAATAGATTCGTACATCATGAAACATTTTTACAAATACATTAGAAGCAAGAGGAAGACCAAGGACAAGGTAGGCTCATTCCTCAAATGAGAAGTGAAAGACAGTAACAGAAAACACAGCAATAGCTGAAGTGTTAAATGCCTTTGTTTCATTTTCACTAAAAAGGTTCGCAGTGATCAGACAACTAACAGTGAACATCAGTGTAAATGGGGTAGGATCTGAGGCTAGATTAGGGGAAAACACAAATTAAGAATTACTTAAAATGTCTTCAAGTCAGTAGGACTAGAATACTTAAGAACTGGCTGAAAAGATCACTAAGCCATTAGTGATTATCTGTGAGAACTCGTGAAGGACGGGAGAGATCCCAGAAGACTCAAAAATTGCAATATAGTACCTATCTATAGAAAGGGGGCACTAAGGAAAACCCAGGGAGTTATAGACCAGTCAGCTTAACTTCTGTACCCTAAAAGATAACAGAGCAAAAACAACAACAATGACAAATTTGTAAGCATCTAGAAGATAATAAAGTGATAAGTAACAGACAACATGGATTTGTCATGAACAAATCATCTCAAGCCAACCTAATATGCTTCTCTGCCAGAGTAACAAGCCCTGTGGTTGGGGAAAAGAAGTAGACGGGATATATCTAGACTTTATTTAGTAAGGTTTTTGATACTGTCTCACATGACTTTCTCATAAACAAACTAGGGAAATATAGCCTAGACAAACCTATGATAAGGCAGATGTGCAACTGGTTGGAAAACTGTACTCTGACTGTGAATCACTGATTACTCTCTATCTGGAAGGGCATGTCAGGTGGGGTCCTGCAGGGACTTGTCCTGTGTCCAGTTCTCTTCAATATCTTAATAAATTATTTGGATAATGGCACAGCAAGTACTTATAAAGTTTACAGAAGATACCAAAGTGGGAGGAGTTGCAGGCGCTTTGGAGGACAAGATTAAAATTTAAAATGATCTTGACAAACTAGAAAAATGGGCTGAATTAGATAGGATGAAATTCAATAAGGACAAATGCAAAGTATTCCACTTCAGAAGGAATAATCAACTGCACAAACACAAAATGGGAAATGACTGCTTAGGAAGGAGTACTGCAGAAAACAATTTGGGGCTTACAGTGGCTCACAAACTAAATATGCGTAATACTGTCACCAAACAAACAAACAAACAAACCAACCCCGAAAACCATCATTCTAGCATATTATTTAGCTAGAATGTAAGCAAGACATGAAAAGTAATTCTTCTACTCTACTCAGCACTGATAAGGCCTCAGCTGAAGTACTGTGTCCAGTACTGGGCACAACACTTCCAGAAAAAAAAGGACAAATTGAAGGAAGTCCAGAGGAGAGCAACAAAAATGATTACAGGTCTAGAAAACATGACCCGTGAGGAAACACTGAAAAAACTGGGTTTGTTTAGTCTGGAGAAGAGAAGACTGATGGGGGACAGAATAACAGTCTTCAAGTATGTCAAAGGTTGTTGTAAAGAGAAGGGTGATTAACTGTTCTCCTTAACCACGGAGGACAGGAGTTGCTTAAAGTACCCTCTTGAATTGAGGCATATACACCATATAGTATAACAGAAGTATGCAAATATTCAGAGTTCCCTTTCAGTGATTATTTACCCATTTAAATCTAATTCTAAAAACCCATTTTTCTGGAAAAATAGAAGCTCTATGCACTCATCTTTTGAAAAATCTGAAGAACAAAATTATTTCTTCTTACCCGTAATTGCTGATATCGTCTTACATTAGTTTTAACTGGGGATTTTGTCAAATCAGGATCATGCATAATGTCCCCGAAAGCCCCTTCTGTCTCTTCAGTTTCAGATGTAGAAGCACTTTCCACTGTCACTTTCACAGGAATGCCTGTCTGCTTATATGAAATAAGTGAACATAGGAGCATTATTAAACAATGCTTAACAAGGAAATAAGTCATATAATATTAGTGAACACTTCCGATTAGAAGCCGTCATCCACAAAGTTCTCTCTTTTGAATTAGTTATAACATGTTCATTTTAAATAGTTCCACACAATCTAGATATAAGTGTGCATGTGGAAAGAGTATGATAAATCCTTTGCAAATAAATTTCTATGCCAAAATGGAGTAGAGTGTATCACCCGTCAGAAGCTTTTACTTTATTTGTAGCCTCTCTTTATACTTGACTTGAAACATTCTAGTCAACCAGGAAGAGTATTTTTTAAGCACCATAAACTATTAAAATATTAATTGTTTCATTATCATAACAATGGGCACAGAGGTAAATGTTATGCCTGGATGGTAAATTTTTGTTACAATTATGCCAGGGTTCTTCATGTTTGTATGTAAGTACATCTCCACAGAACATACAGTGCATTGGTTGTGAGTGACAACACATTTAGCCTCACTGCTTCAAGAAGATCAAAAACAGCAGTTTGACAGTTGTTATTTTGAAACACTGCAGTGTCAGTGTGTAAGACACCTAATAGTACAAATAAAAACATGGGTAAGGATTCTCCTCTCAGTCCCTGAACTCTGCTGTAACAGAGCATAGGGGCCATAAAAGCCCCTTAGCTGACCAAGGGAGAATTCCCCCTACACACGTACTCCATAAGATAAATCCTAACCACTGTCTTACCCAGAGATCTCCTAAGCTCTGGTATGGCAGGTGGGGGACTGCCTGCCTGCAGGCAGGAGAGGCAGAGATATAGCGCACAGTGCTTCAGTAATTCTGCACAGCTCTGGGTTGCAAAGATGCTCAGAGGTAGCCCAGACAAGATCATAACTAGGAGCAGCTCCCTGAAATGCTAAAATTAAGCTGGAAGCTGCTTTGGTTCCTGATCAGCCCAGATTCCAACTGAGAGCAAAAGTGACGTTATTCCATTAAAATCACACCTAAATATGAGAATGGCAAATTTTGCTGCATCTGTCAGGGTTCTCTGCCCCCTACAGCCAATTTTTTAAAATGACCATCAATAAGATGGTCACGCTTTCAGTAACAGGTGAAATGATGTCAACTTCAAAGCAGGTGATTAGTGCCAGTGATTTCATTAGTATTCTTCCCTCAATATCTTCTATAAAACAATTAACTGAACTCAAAATGTTTTGATTTTTTTAAGCTAATTTAAAAAAAAAAGAAAAAAAGAACTGAGGCCTGTCTACACAAGAACACTGTACTGATTTAGTGAAATCAGTGTAATCCTCTCATGTGGACATTTATTTCCGTTTAAGTCAGTATGGAATTAGTCTTCACAAAGGCTTGAGGGGTGGATAAGATATGTTGTAGCGTGGCGTTTTGGAACCACAAACATCCTTGATAATAAAAAATTCAAAGCCATTCCATCTTAATTATCTTCTTCCAAGTTATGTTTGAGTCTCACAAGTATAAATTTGCTTCATAAAAATAAATAAATAAATAAATAAATAAAATCAGAAAATAGTATTGAAACCACTTATTTGACAATAGAAAAAAAAAAAAAAACCTGACACAAAGGAAGAAAATAAAACCTCAAGTATTGCTTAAAAAAAAAAATTCATCCCAAATGTTAAAGTGTGACCATGAAGTGTTTTCACACACATAGTTTCCATGCTTCCAGGAAGTATTTAAGCCATAAAAAACACTCTCCACTTCTGTTTTGTCACCTTGTGTTTTTATACTGGAAGCTCACTGGATACAATGGATTTTTATTTGTTCAGCATATTATCTACAGTACCGCATCATGTGCCTATCTATTGATATGTAATTGATAATCATACCTGGAACTTCAGTGGTAACTCCTGGATACCATCCACTGGGAATCCCCTACAATGATATGTTTAAATCAAAGTGGTTTTTTTGAGAAAAATATTGTAATTTGTCAACATTGCAATTTCAAGGTATAATTTTGATTTAAGGGTCCTGATCCTACAAACACACATTGCTAAGATATTCAAAAGAAATAAGAGTTAAAACATGGTATAAAAATACTTGACAGGATCCTTTGAACAAACTGTCACTAAAATATCATTCTGCATAACAAAGTAGCTCTACTTTCTAATCAAGATTTAGGCCACGCTTTCAAAACTAGGTGCCTAAAGTTAGGCTTCTAAGTCCATATTTAGATACCTAAATAAGCAGCCTGATGTGGCACCATTGCAGCTGCCTTTGGAGTTTACAAGAGATGCTGTGTGCTTGGCACTTTTGAAAATCAGGTCTTATTTAAATGATTAAATATGGATTTAGGAACCTAACTTTAGGCATCCAGTTCTGCATATGTTGGCCTCTAATTTTATCAATGATTTGTAACTACATGTACAGTTTTTCTGTATGTTTCCTTGGCCAAACCTGCTCATGCAGGAACTACATAAAAATGGTGTTGTGGATTCCAAATGTGTGTCTCAATGCTTGCAAGATCAAAATTATTGCTTAAAATAAAAAAGAAAGAAGAGCTATTTTCACTTGTTAACTAAAAGCCAGACCTGCACCTAGGCTCATAAAGGTAAGCTGCATCCTTTCCTTCTTGTGCATCACCACCAGCAAGAAAGGCTGTGGCAAACCAGATTTTTCCTTCAGTTACACCTGTGCATTCCTAGTGCCTTCAAAGTTATGCTCTCAGTATTTTTAAGCACTTATAAAGCCCTCCTATTGCCCTGGTATCTGAGCACCTTAAAAAAACCAACCAAAAAAAATAAAATAAAAACATAAAAGAAACAACCCAGAAATAGCAACAATTACTCTTTCTTCCTTCCCAATCTCTAGCAGAAATAGCCTGATTATAATATTTTGAAGGGGGACTATGTTTGTGGGTGTGCAAAAATACTTAGAGGCAAAGTAAGTCAAAGAAATGAGTTTTGTATTTAATTCTGAAAGTGGTAAGGTCCATGATCTGTCTTATTCCTCACAGGAGGGAGTGCCTCAAACTAGATCCAGCTCCTGTGAAAGTTCTGTCCCCTGCACTCACAGGCCTCCACCTAACAAACAACTATAAACCAGTGAAATAATTTCACCAACAAACGCAGAAGAAAGAAATAATATTAATGTCTATCTTTAAATATTTGGGAAGCACTCACAGATATGGTGATGGGAGCCATGTCAATTGACAATTTCCTTGTGCTAGAGAAATACAGATACCTTGGGAGGTCATGGTCACAGGTAGGTAGGGCCAATCCCATTGGGGGATTTGAGTATCATGAGAGAAACCCTGAACTGTATTCTATATTCAATGGGGAGCTAATGCAGAAAGCAGAGTCCCAGAATAATATGTTTACAGCAACCTTTGCTGTTATGTTTGTACCAGTTGGAGTTTTTCAGTGTTTGCGGCTTCACTCTTAGACACAAGATGCAATAGAAGTCATGAATGCACAGATCCCTGTGGCCTGGTCTGTGCCCTCTGAAACACTTGCGCAGACCAACTGTCTTCACTAGGTTAGCTCAGGTGTAACCAAAACCGTTTGTAGTATGTCACACAATAGGCCTAAAAACTAGGCAGCAAGGCACCCCTCATGCTGATTGATGTAGCCAAACCACACTGAATTATGCAGCATCATTCATGAGCATCCAATTAACTTTTCAAGTTATGTTTAAGTTAATACTTAATCATAACTTGTGGTTATAATTATGCTAGGGTAGTGGAAGTTCACATTTATTCTGCTATTGTCTGGAGTCAGTTTTGTCACCCAAGGTGGGGTGGGGGAGGAGGAGGGCCAGGCAACTCCTGTAGGGCTTAGGAGCTATGCGTGGCCATTACCTCCTCCTGCAAGCCTCTTCTAACCTGACAAGAACTTTGGCCCATTTCACTGTTTGAGTCCCCAATTCTATCACTCCTCTAACCACATACACACAGTCTCCCATTCTGAGGAGCTGCTCAATTCCACTTATGTACAGCAGATTACAAACTTCTGCATACCTTACCCTGCCTGGATGATGAGGTTCAACAAAGATCCTCCATCACCCAGATCCAGTGATCAATTACAGCCTTTACTGCTGTATCAATTGTGGAAGAATTTCCCACTCTGTCTTTTTAAAAGGTCGCAGAAAGTGAGCAGATGTGGGAAATACAATTAACTCCACATTAGGTGAAAAATACAGCAAATAAAAAGACAGACAGGTAAATAAGCCAAGAAGGAAAGTAGTAAAGAAAGTGGCTGTTGTTTTGTGAATCTGTGTGGCAAAAGCAGACTGATGGGGAAACATTACAAAAAGATAAATTATATGTTTATTTGTATCGTTGCATAAACTGATTGGAACTTAGTAAACAATTCTCTTGATGACGTACAAGAAGGAATAGTACCCTGCTCAGTCTCTCTCAGTTGTGTTAGCACTGCAGAGCTAAAAGGAGTAACAAGCATTAGAAAGTGTTGTCACTAATGCTAGGTGATATGACTCAACAAAAGGAATGGATCAGTTGAATTAGAAGGTACCAAATTTATGATCACTTTTTCAATAGCATTATTCATCTGCTTGGTTTACAAAACCAATTATAACATCTGAAATATTCCATGTTTTTTATTTTAAAAAAGCCCTGTATAAAAACAAAATCTATGTGCAGCTAAGTTTTAGAATTCTTTTGAAACATCCACGTTGTAATTGCTTTGTTTAAATATTGCTGAAGAAGCTAACCAATTGCAGCTAAGGGGCAGACAAGTTATAAAATTCAAGACACAGAAAGAATTATGAATGCAATGTAAAATCTGTTTTGCGTACTCTAATCTGTTTTAAAATGAGTACAGATACGAATTTAGAGCAGTGGTGGGGAACCTACGGCCCGTGGGCCGGATCTGGCCCCTTGCTCATTTTCATCCAGCTCACGAGCCATACATGTTCAACTCACCCGCCAGGAGGTGGGGCAGGGGGGCGGCACGGAGGCTCGGGGCTTCCCTGTGGGGCTGGAGCCGCAGCTGCAGGGGGGAAGCTCTGAGTCTCGGCACCCCCCTGTGGGGCTGGAGCGACGAACACCGGCTGACCCCGCTGCGGGGGTCCCGAGTCCCCGCCCCCGGGCAAGTGAGTTGAACGCGTGTGTCCCGCCATTGATTTTTTTTGGTGGGTCAATGGCCCAATACAAAACAAACAAACAAACAAAAGTTCCTCACCCCTGATTACAGTATGACCTCTGTAAACCACATCGACTTATTCTACTGTAATCCAAGATACAACATGCAGATTCTGTTTTCTTACTCATGCTCTCAATACTTCACCTGCACCTCTTTGCACGCTCTGCAGTACGCCAAGGTAGGAAACCATATGCACCTGGTGGTAATGGTTTTGGTGAAGAGGTATCTTTATCAGATGGACTCTTTCCAGGATGCATGGGCTTTTTAGATGCTAATCCTGTATCGTACAGCAGGGATAGGGAGAGAAGAGAGAGTTCATTACAGTTACAACATGGAGAGACAGCTAAAGTTAAGGTTGTTTAGGCATTTCCATTTTAAGGATCCTCTTTCAGCTGCTCATAACTTTCTCAAACATGCACCTCTCCAGCTGAAATTTTTCAGGGCGAGTTTCTGACTAAGAATGAATTTTTCGTTTTTGAATGCTTGAGTGAAAATAGCTCGGGTATTCTTCAGTCCCAAGAGAGTGAGAATATATCCTTATACCCACTAGCCCAGAGGCGGATTGAGAATACAGTATGGACTGCTCCACATTCCTGACTGTACAGCTAAGTGCCCACCCCACCTTTGGGCTTGCATCAGTTAGAACCCAGCCAGACTCGAGAAGTGCTCATGAAGTTTATATCATTTACCTAGTGAAATGTCGGAATATGAAAATAAATTATTTAACTTCGAGTTATATTTCTCTGGAGAACATCCCATAATCCTGCTAATCTGGTGGGAGTGTAAAAGGACATAACTGATGTTGATGGAATTTCAAATTCCTGGTCACAGTTTAGCAAGTAACTAGGATTAAGGAGAAGGGTTTTTTTTTAAAAATTAGCAGCAGCAGGAATTTTCCTCCCCACCCTCACAACCGCCTCAATTTCAAGCCCTTTGAAACTGATTGTGCACAGTTTGACTTATTATGCTTACCTCTGTGTCTCCAAATCACTGAAGCAAAGATTAAAAAAGATAAACAGCCAAAGAAATGGAATTAAGTATGATTTTAGTAACTTTTACAAATATTTATACTATCATGTGTTTCACTCATTAACAATGTTTAAGAGATACATATTCAAAATAAGAACATTTTGAATAATTTATTCAAATTAGCAGTGACAGGACTGCCATCTATAGATAGAGCCAGATACATCCCATCTTATGCTGGCAATGGAGAGTCTGCTATGGAAAGCCTGAGACATGATAAAAATAGACAACTATCTGCTGCCAAGCCTCCAAGAGCCATAGCAGTTGAAAGAGTGAGTAAAGTATGGTAAGGCCATCCTGGGAGGGAAGGAAAGGGTCTTGCTGATGCAGCACACATCATTCAGAAGTCCCCATGCTTATTTTACTTTTCTACTGATTGTGTGTTATTTGGTGTGAAATGGGATCAGCAGAAGTAGGAATCTGAATCAGGTAGCAATGAGAGAATCTGGAGAACTTTTGTATTTTAGGAAACACATAGAACATTGGGCAAATTTTAGCTATTCTAAAACACATTTTCAGGGCTTTTTTAAGTGTTTATTCTGCTTCGTTTTAGATTGACTCTGGCATTCAGTTGTTGAATCCTAATCTTCAAAATTTCATCTGGTTTTCCACAAAGTGTTCTTGTCTGGCCATGGAGGATCACTGCTTAGGCTGCTCCCAAATTACTGGATCTTTTGCTTTTGTATCTTTGATCACTTCTCAGTTCATTCTGCATGAGCCTAAGTACACAGTCTATTGGAAATATTGCTACCCTCTCAAACAGAAGAGGGAATGGAGCACCAAAAGCACTAATCCAGTGTACATGGAACTGAGAGAACTCACAAAGAATGTTACTAATTCTACCAAGCACCAGGAAAAAGGGGAAGGAAAGAATAAGACCTGGCCTAGACACAGTTTTTGTACCAGCAGAAATATTTTGGTTAGAGTGTCAAATTTTACTGAAATAACTATACCAGTAGAACCCCTCATATGGGCACAATTATACTGGTATAACAGTGCTTCCTGTAAAGGAAGAGGAATAAATTATACTGATAAAAGAACCTTTATACAGATATAACTGCACTAGGGGGGCTTGTACTATTTTGACTATACCAGTAAAGTTAAAGCAATACAAACTTTTGTGTTTAGACAAACCCTGGTCTCTTTTATGCCCCCAACAAGAAGGAAGCAGTGAAATTTAGCAAGAGGGGCTGAAACAATTCAGTTCTATTAAATTCAGTTTTGCCAAACTAAAAGAGGGGAAACTCTACAACTGAGGTTTTCCTACCTATGTTCTACTAGGGAAAGTACTATTAGCTATGTATAATGTCATCAACATAAAAGGTATCCCAGTTAATGACTGGAGTGATGATCAACATAAAAACAGAACAAGAGATCAGCAGCTAGTATTTTAATCTGGGGCATGGCTAGGGGCTAATTGTTGGTGTAAGAATGTAGTTTCAATGGTTATTTCATAACCAAAAGCACTACATCTATTTTCCTCCCACCTGCTGTTCTTCTTCACAAAAAAATCTATTTATTTTTCTCTCACTATTGAGATCAATAACATGTACAGTAAAATCATCATACAGAGCTGAAGTGTTTGTATAAAGTCAATGAAAACTGTGTCATTACAATTTGTATTTGCCATCCTCTTGGGACCAATTTCACTGCCTTCTTTCTAGACAGATAGGGTCATGTAGAAAGCAAGAACTGACAAGCTTAGAAATAACTTTCGATTTCTTTCAAAGAGAAAGGGAAGGCAGTATTACCAATACGAATAGTAGCTTTTCCTTTCCGACCACTTCCTAGGACAATAGTTCTTTTTTTTGATTTAGGTTTGAGAATATTCTTTGAAGAAGGAGATGTCAGCCACTTGTACTAGAACATTAAATAAAAACAAAAACACAAAAATCTAAAAATGTTAACTTCATTTTAGTAACGGATATTTCAGGATGTACTAGCTTTGGAGTTTCATAGCTAATATGCTAAAGATTACTTTTCTATATTGAATATTTTATTTAATAAACTTCATTTATGTAGCCTTGTTAACAATTTGAGTTTTCAATAATCAGGAATGAGTTAAAAATCTTCAAGATTTTTAGAGGGTGTGATTACTTATTATTTAACAAAATAATTTCCAACTTAATTGGATATAAATATAACATCATACTATCTGCAGGCAAATGTTCCCAGAACACCTCTAAAGCACCCCATCCAATTTTTCTTCCTCTGTGCAACAGTTCTCCTTTTATAGTAAGAAAAACAGCACATGCTCTGTAAAAAGGAAAAACTGGCACTTGCTTCCATGCTCCCCTACAGAGCTGACTCGTAGGAATGTCTGGCTCCAGCCAAAGTTCTCCAGCGTAATAAAGACTTTCTAGTAAGATATTATATTACAAATAAAATACAGCTTTTTTTTAAAACGCATCAAGGTTTTTTTGTTTTTTTTCAGTGCTTGCAGTGGTAGGGCATGCCAATAGGGCACATTTATCACAAGAATTCACACTAAAATTGAAGTGTATTGAGATCAAAAGGAAAAGCTGTGCTTTGAATTTACTGTTTTCCTTCAAGGTGACACCGTGCTGCTCTAGAGGATTCTCAAAAAGGACTGGCTCTGACCAGTATTTTTCTAGGTTTATATTCTAAGTATCTATTCCAGTGTTTGTTTGCTTTTTAAAGTATGTGTCTCCATGTTGTAGATATAATGGCACTTGGAAGCCACTGGCTCCAAAAAGCTTGGCATCAGTACAACAGCATTTGTCACATCAGAAAATCCTACCACCGCCCCCCATTGCGTGAAATTATTAAGAGCATTCTGGTAGGATTTTATGATTCTCTCTATTAGTGTGGTGATTATCAGAAAAGAATGTTAATGTAAAAACAGCTTTGTCTTTCTCAGCTGATTCGCCTTCCTTGTATTGAGAGTCAGATTTACATACTTTATGGACAAAAATAAGTTTTTACTACTTTTTACAGCAGAGCCAACAGATTCTAATCTGGCTCATGAGTCAACAGAAAAAAATTCTGCAAATGAAGCTTAATAAAGTAATGACAAAATATAAGCAAGAGTGAACATAGCTGGACTTTCAGAGTCCAGGTTGAATTTGCAGGTCTGACAGTTAGAAAGAGGGGCTACTTGCCATTTACGGTTGTTCTTCGAGAGTCACCTCTGCATTTTCACACTTGTATTCCCATTTGTGGGATATACTATCCCTGGTATTGAGATGTGGAACTGCTTTGAAAAGCTGTGTCCTTTGGGAGATACTTCATATAAGGGTGTGCAATCCCCAACTGTCTCAGTTCCTTCTCCCTACACAGAGACCTGATGCTATATAGAACTATGAGACAGAAGAGAAGGTAGGCAGAGAGAACAAATACACAGACGTAACTCTTGAAGAGCAACAGTCACTGGTAAGTAATCTCTCTCTCTTCTTCAAGGTCTTGTGAGTTTCCCACATATTTCCCATAATGAGATCCATCAGCAGGACAGTGAGCTAGGAGTTTAGTTAAATATGGATTGTAGCATAAGTCTCCTAAACTAAGTATTGGAGCACAATGTAAAATCCAAGGAATGGAGTTTAGTGAACACTTTCACCAGACACCAAGTTGCTGCTGTGCTTATCTTCATTAAGAGAACTTGCCTAACGCAATTATGCTGCATTGGCTCTCCTGGAGTGTGTATTTTATAGCAGGGTGCGCTAGTTTCCCCACCTGAGATGTAACGTTTCATACATCTCCTAATCCAGTGAGAGCCTCTAGTAAACAGGTCCCTGACATCTCCCCAAATGCTACAAATAACCTACTGGATTGTATAAAAGGTTTGGTATTTTCCAAGTAAGAGCAGAACACTCTATTTACACTTGGGGTCGGGAGACAAGATTCCCATTGGTGGGAATGGGGTCTGGAGAAGAACACAGGGAGAGAAATACAATCTGAGAACACCTTATGCATAAAGCTGGGATGGGGCCTCATAATGACTTTGACCTTGTGTACCACAGTACAAGATGGTGTGGCCATCAAAGCTGAGGGCTGTCCCAAAGGGTACCAGTGAGGTAAAAAGATCTCCAATAACTGTACACCGGGCGCACAATGGACAAGTGCAATCACTCGAAGAAGAATTTAATTCACTGATTTAAAAAAACAACATATTTTTAGGTTAGGTGTTATTTTCCTAACCTAGGGAATTAGGAACACAAACAAAGAACTGCTTTACTGAGACATTAAGATTGACCAATTAAAGACCACTAAACATCAAAACTTCCAACAACATTTTTAACTTTATGTTGTACATATGCACTGTTTTCTATTTTTCTTATTAAATATCTAATTCCTGTTTTATTAGTTTACGTTGTAAACTACACAAAATATACACGATGTTCAATGTGGCATAGTTAATGCTGCTGCTGGTGCTTTAACTTTTGCGATTTTTAACTGCAACCTGAACATACACTTAATTTAATATTAAATAAAAAGAGTTATACTAATCTGTACAGAATCACGTGGTGTCATAATATCATGGTTTGTTTTAAATCCAAATACAGACAAACAAAAGTCATTCCAGAATGCCTGAAACATACCTCTGAACTGATACTGTTTCCATTCATGAGAACTCTTTCAATAAGTTTTTTCATCAAAGTGTGATCTAGAGTGAAAAAAATAAATACATTCATTTCATTAATTTCAATATTAGATTATTTTTGATAAAATATTCACTAGGGCTGTCAAGCAATTTAAAAAAATTAATCGCGGTTAATCATGCTGTTAAACAATAATAGAATACCATTTATTTAAACATTTTTGAATGTTTTCTACATTTTCAAATATACTGATTTCAATTACAACACAGAATACAAAGTGTACAGTGCTCACTTTATATTTATTTTTGATTACAAGTATTTGCACTGTAAAAAAAACCCAAAAGAAATAGCATCAGAGAGGTAGCCATGTTAGTCTGTATCCACAAAACCAACGAGGAGTCCGGCGGCACCTTAAAGGCTAACAGATTTATTTGGGCATAAGCTTTCGTGGGTAAAAAACCCACTTCTTCAGATGCATGGAGTGAAAATTACAGATGCAGGCATAAATATTCTGACACATGACAAATATATTGACACACTCCCTTCTCTTCATGTGTCAGTATATTTATGCCTGCATCTGTAATTTTCACTCCATGCAAAAGAAATAGTATTTTTCAATTCACCTAATACAAGTACTGTAGTGCAATATTTCTTTTATCATTTTTACAGTGCAAATATTTGTAATAAAAAATATACACTTTGATTTCAATTGTAACACAGAATACAATATATATGAAAATGTAGAAAAAAATCCAAAATATTTATTACATTTCAATTGTTATTCTATTGTTTAATAGTGCAATTAAAACTGTGATTAGTCGCGATTAATTTTTTTTGAGTTAATCGTGTGAGTTAACTGTGATTAATCGACAGCCCTAATATTCATACAAACAGAGCGAGATAAAACAAGTCAACATCTCCCTTTATTTAAAATGTAGTTGGCAAATATTCAGTAAAATCTGGTTTAATTTTTCTGAAAATGCTACATTTTTCAAAAGTTATAAATGAAAAATCTTTGTTTTTTAATCAGAATGGAAGGATAGATAAAAGTACATACCAATTAATGGATTTTTTCTTACATCCAATATCACTAGAGTTGTATTAGTTTGAAAAGCATCTAACAATGATTTTGCCCCATCGTTGGAAATTCCACACTGCTGCATGTCAAGTGCTGAAATGTTTAAAAAGGTTAAACTTTACTCAGTTGCATCACTTGAACTAATAATTCAAATAATGAAAACATCCACATGCATGTACTTAAGAGTCTTGCAAGTAACCAAAAATAAAGAAAGAAAGAAAGAAAGAAAGAAAGAAAGAAAGAAAGAAAGAAAGAAAGAAAGAAAGAAAGAAAGAAAGAAAGAGTATTCTCAGCTCTACCCAAGGGAGAGCTAAGGTAATATTTTAAATGCAGGATGGAGATTAACATTTAAGTCATTATCAGATATCAAAGTTTCAAGATATAGCTGCTGGCAGTGTTCCCTCTAATTTTTCCCACCCATGTGCGAAATTAATTTTGTTATGTGCACCAATATGGAGGTGATGTGTAACTAAATTAAAAATCCCTACCACATCATCATCTCATACACTCAGTTATATTTATGATGGGTTTTGAAAATTGCTAACTTGAACAGCAGTGAAGCAAGGTCTAATATGCAAGGCAATATTAAATGTAATGGTGCTGAACACCAACCAACAGCTGCTGGGAGAAAATAAATAAATAAATTCAATAACTTAGGTTTTAAATACTGGCTTCAGTATTTCACGGGGGAGGGGGGGGAACACATCACTATGCAGATAATTGTATTATCCAATACTTTTAAACTTGCTGTAGCTTTGCCATTTCTTGCAATATTCTTTCATGTTGTACAGCCACAGTATTTTCCCAGATGTGGTCCACAGTCAAACATACTGAAAGGTAAAATAAGTTCTACAACCAATAAATTACTCCAGATTACAGAGCTGTAAGAAAGCCAAGACATCTGGAATTCTATAGCCACCTTAGAGTTTATGTACAGTAGAATAGTAGATGAAGACCCTTATAAGATGAACAAATTTTGGTGGCAAAGCGTTTCACAAAATTACAGTTACCAAAATTAGAATTAAATACCAAGTAGTGTCTAACTAATCACCACGAAAACATTATTTCTTCTTCTATAAAACCTCTCCACATATTGGCTACTAGCTTTATATTTTGTAACTGTTATCCCTACCTTGTTAAATACTTAAACTTAAAAATGTATTACCTATACATCTATTACAGATGCAAATCAGCTACGGTTAAGACTACTTCTAATGTGCCTTAGAAGTAGGGTGACCACACATCTCGTTTTGGCTGGGAAAGTTCACTTTTTAAGCCCTGTCCCAGGGGTCTCGATTTTTTTGGCATAACTGGGAATTTGTCCCATTTTCTCTTGCCATCTGATCATCACTTGTCAAGAGCAAATGGGACAAATGCCCAGTTTTGCCAAAAAAAGGGGGGCATGCCTCCCACTGGGACATGGAGTAACGTGCGGGGGGACGGGGGAAGAGAGCAGCAACACCAGCCCCGCACAGCAGGGCTTGGGTGAGCAGTGACACTCGCCCAAGCCCCTCCCGGTCTCCCGTTTTACCTTTGGGAAATATGGTCACCCTACTTAGAAGCACAGAACAATTTACCATACCTTTCAGCCACAGGTCCTCTCCAAGACATTCTGCAAAGGCTCTAGCTCCTCGATCACCAACAAGTGCATTACAGTTGAGAGTGATACGCCTCAAACCTGCCATGCAGTCAAGATCAGGTCTCCTATAGCGTAGGCTTTCAGCCCAAGCTTCACCATGTCTTTTCATTGCCTGATGCTTTGAAAACAAAACAAGTTAACATTAGTGGTGAGGTGAAGCCATCAACACTGATGCAAAGAAGATTAATTAAAATAATGATTCAATTACAATTACTATTATTGAAATGAAATAAAACCCAACTACAATGTTACTGAATTTAAGAAATACACACAATCATGCTCTTACACATTAACTCTCATTCTTATTACTGATAAATTATTTCATGAAGTAAAATATAAACCAGGTTCAGAGAATTCCTTAGGAATCTCCCTGCCTGCTTGTTATCAAGCAGAGACAGATATAGCCTCTTTGACACTTGTGTCTTAACTAACAGACACTCGCTAAAATGTTTTGTTTCTTATTATTTTCACAAAGACCAATACTTCAGTTTAAACACACCTTATAGTTCTACCATATTCTCCTCTATTACTGAAAAAATATTTAAATAGTTTTAATCATTATGAGCTTGTTGTGCATGAAATGTTCACTGTAAGTCTTGAATTGCAAACTTGATTTGCTCATTAATCCAAGAAACGTAGGGCTGGAAGGGACCTCAAAGGGTCATCTACCTCACTTTCCCCAGCAGAAGAATTGACTACCTAGACTATCCCTGAGAGATGTCTGTCTAACCTGTCCTTAAAAAACACCAATGACAGGGATTCCACAGCCCCAAGGTAACCAGTTCCAGAGCTTAACATTCCTTATAGTTAGAAAGTTATTCCTAATAGCCAACCTAAATCTCCCTTGCAGAAAATTAGACGGATTACTTCATGTCCAACCCTCACTGAACATGGAGAACAACTGATCGTCCTCTTTATAATAACCTTTCACATATTTGTAAAAAGCAACAGAGGGTCCTGTGGCACCTTTAAGACTAACAGAAGTATTGGGAGCATAAGCTTTCGTGGGTAAGAACCTCACTTCTTCAGATGCAAGTGAGGTTCTTACCCACGAAAGCTTATGCTCCCAATACTTCTGTTAGTCTTAAAGGTGCCACAGGACCCTCTGTTGCTTTTTACAGATTCAGACTAACACGGCTACCCCTCTGATACTTTTCACATATTTGAAGACCATTACCTGGTCCCCTCTCGGGTCTTACCTTCTCAAGACTAAACATGGCCAATTCTTTCAATCTTTTCTCATAGGTCATGTTATCTAAACCTCTTATGTTTCTTGATCTCCTCTGGACTTTCTTCAATTGGTCCACATCCTTCTTAAAGCGTAGTGCCCAAAACTGGATGCAGTTCTCCAGGTGAGATGTCACCAGTGCCAAATGTCATTCTTGTGTATGACATTCCTGTTTAAATATCGCTGAATGACACTTGCCTTTTTTTGCAACAGTATCATATTGTTGACTAATATCCAATTTGTGATCCACTATAACCTCAGTCTTTTTTCTGCAAACAACTGCCTAGCCAGTTATTCCCCATTTTATATTTGTGCATTTGATTTTGCCTTCTTAAGTGCAGTACCTTACAACTGTCTGAATTTCATCTTGTTGATTTTACGCCAATTCTTCAATTTATCAAGATCGTTTTGAATTCTAATCCTGTTCGTCGAAGCACTTGCAACCTCTCCCATCTTGGTATCATTCGCAAATTTTATGAGCATTACTCTCCGCTCCATCATCCAAGTCATTAATGAAAATACATTACAAACAAAAACACAGGCCAGATCCCTGCAGGACCCCATTTGATATGTCCTCCTACTTTAACTGAAAATCACTGGTAACTGCCCTTTGAGAAAGGTCTTTCATATACATATAACATACCTAATGCAAAAAGCGCAAAAGCAAGGAAGAGATAAGCCATCTAGCAAGTTTATAGCCTCTTCACCTTCTCCCAGATACACCAATTTCCCAAACAGCACACCCACTATATACCACTCATCATTGCTGGGTAGACAGGGAACAGTGTCATTCTTCATGTCCTACTCTTGTTTTTAAACCAAAATGTATAGTACAAAGGAAAACAACAATTAAGCCTCAGAACTGGCATTCTAGCACTTTTAAGGTAGGTGCTGATGTTTTTCCATCAGTAAAAGGATACCAGCCCCACAACTGTCTTTATGAATAAAGACTTTTTATAAAGACTTCTTCCTGGGAAGCAGTAACTCAGAGACTTCAGGGTCACGGTGGATAATCAAATGAACACAAGCTTCCAGTTCAACACTGTGACCAAAGGCCTAATATGATCCTTGGATGCATAAACAGGTGGATCTCAAGTAGGAATACAGAAATTATATTACTTCTGTATTTGGGATTGGTGTGACTACTGCTGGAACACTGCATCCAATTCTGATGTCCACAATTTAAGAAGGATGTTGATATATTGGAGAAAGTTCAAAAAGCCACAAGAATTATTAAAGTACTGGAAAACATGTTTCAGAATGATTGAGCTTCTTGAGTCTATTATTTAGCTCAACAAAGAGAAAGTTAAGGGGTGACTTGATCAGAGTCTATACGTACCTACATGGGATACAGGTGCTTGATAATGGGATCTTTAATCTAGCAAACAAAGGCAGAACAAGATCCAATAACTGCAAACTGAAGCTAGACAAATCGAACTGGAAATAAGGCACGTAGTTTTTAAGGGTAATTAATCCTTGAAAAAATGTACCAAGAGTTGTGGAGGAGTCTTCATCATTGGCAATTTATTTATTTATTTATTTATTCTTTAACACAGCTAATATATATAACAGAGATGACAAAGAAAAGAAAGGTATCTAAATTGGAATAGAGAGACATCATCAGATTATACAACAAGATAGATAATACAAGTAAAATCAAACTATTCTCCAGAATCACTTCTTTAGAAAGGGGGAAAAAAGAAAAAAAGAAGGAAAAAAGGGTATTGAAAGTGAAGAGAGGACCAAAGAAAAGCTTGAAAGGTAAGTAAAAAAGAATAAGAGAAAAATGATAGAACACAGAGGAAAGAGCGGCGGAGTAGGGGGGATACAAGAGGTGGAAGGAATAGAATATGAGCGGTAGCTAGGGTCTTGGAGGGCACTGCAAACAAGGTTACCCTATGGGGAATTAAATTGATTATTCCAATACTTTCAAAAATGCAGACTAGATAGATAGATAGATAGATGTTCATCTTGGTTGTTACTATTGCAAAACATTATTTATTGCACTGCCGGCAGGCTAACCATGGCAGAGTACCAATCTTTGGTAGCTGGGCACCTTTGGAACTTCCACCATTGTAGAATTAGACATTTGGCGACGATCAGAGCTCTACCCAGTCAAAGTTTTTCAAAGGATTTCAGTTTCCAAGACAGACTGCATAGGTGAGGAAAGGGCATGATGGAATCATTTTCAATTATGTGGTTTATGCTCAAAATCTCTTTTTAATCCTATCAGGCCAAAGAATAGGTCTATGGGCAGTTACATTTTTCAAGTTATCCCAAATTAAAGACAATGTAATAAAGGATGATATTTAAACTCAGAAGCAACCAGACACCAGGCTTTCCTAGCAGCAAAACTGTGACTGATTTCTCCCTAAAAAAGGGTAGAAGTCTAAGTTTGGGACTAATTCTGGTGGTAGTGGGATGACAATTCCCTCCTCCATGCACAACTGGGGCTGGAGAAGATGGGAATTAATATGAGAACTGAAAGGTGGGTAAGGAACTGATTAAAGGGGAGACTAAAGGGGATCATGCTGAAAGATGAACTGTCAGGAAGGAGGGTAATTACTAGTGGTATTCCTCAGGGATCATTCATGGGACTACTCTTATTTAATATTTTCATTAATGACTTGGCACAAAAAGTGGGAGTGTGCTAATAAAATATGCATATGACACACAGTTGAGAGGTATTGCTGGTATGGAGGAGGACTGGAATATCACACAAGAAGATTTGGACGACCTTGAAAACAGGAGTAATAAAAATGGGATGAAAACTAATAGCACTAAGTGCAAGGTCATGCACTTAGGGACTAACAACAAGACTTATCAATGATAGAGGAGGGACAGAGGAGGAAAAAAAGCTGGGTATACTGGTCAATTATAGGATGACTACGAGCTGCCAAGGTGATGTAGCTGTAAAAGAGGCAAATGCAATCCTACAATGTATCAAGTGAGGTATTTCCAGTAGAGTTAGGGAAGTGTATTACTACTATACAAGGCACGGGTGAGACCTCATCTAGAATACTGTGTGCTATTCTGGTCTCCCATGTTTAAGAAAGAAATTCAAACTGGTCTAGAGAAGGGCTACTAGGAGGATCAGAGGAATGGAGAAGAAGGAGGTTGGCTTGTTTAGCCTAGCCCAGTGATTCTCAAACTTTTGTACTCGTGACCCCTTTCATATAGCAAGCTTCTCAGTGCGACCCCCCCTTATACATTAAAAAACACTTTTTAATATATTTAACACCATTATAAATGCTGGAGGCAAAGCAGGGTTTGGAGTGGAGGCTGACAGCTTGTGATTCCCCCCCCCCCTTCCCATGTAATAACCTCCCGACCCCCTGAGAGGTCCCAACCCCCAGTTTGAGAACCCCTGGCCTAACCAAATGAAGGCTAAGGGGAGATATGATTATCCCTCTGATATATTTATAGGGAGCAAACACCAGGGAGGGAAAGAAGTTATTTAAGTTAAGGGCCAGTACTGGCACAAGAACAAATGGATATAAGCAGGCCATCAACAAGTTTAGGCTGAAAATTAGACAAAAGTTTCTAACCATCAAAGGAGTAAAGTTCCAAGGAGAATAATGAGGACAAAATCCTACACTGGCTTCAAGACTGAGCTTAATACGTTTATGGAGGAGATGGTTGCCTACAGTGGCAGATGGCCCAGCCGCAATTGCTATTAGCGAATATCTCCAGCAGTCAGAGATGGATCATCAGATGGGGAGGGCTCTGAGTTATTACAGAGAACTCTTTCGTAGGTGTCTGCTCAGGGACTAACTAATCACTGTACTTGAAGTTGGGAAGGATTTTCCCCCCATATCAGATAGGCAGAGATCCTTAGGGTTTTTCATTTGCCTCTGCAGCATGGGGGCCCGGGTCACTTGCTGGTTTGGACTAGAGTAAATGATGGATTCTCTGTAACACGAAGTCTTTACATCAATATTTGAGGATTTCAGTAACTCAGACAGAGGTTATGGACTTATTACAGGAATGGGTGGGTGAGATTCTGTGGCCAGCGATGTGCAGGAGGTCAGACGAGATGATCACGATGGTCCCTTCTGGCCTTAAAGTCTATGACAGGCTGGGTGTCGGGGGGAGGGACACTCCATTGTGTTGCCTTCCTCATGATTGAGGATACATAGTAAAGCCTAAGGTTGGGTAGACCAATGCCTCCTGATTTAAAAGGCAGTTGCATTTTTTCAAAGGATAATCTGGGCTTGTTGCCCATACCCCACAAGGAGCTCTTAAAAGTGTTATTAATTTTGAAAAGAAACAGAGCAAGGAGCTAAGAACAAGAAGAAGTCACAGGAGAACATTTGTTTTTAATATTCTAACTCTGCCTGGATAGAGGGAGGGCTTGACATCTATGTAAATCCAAAACCATCTGTGTGATAAAAGAATTGAAATTAATTTTGACTATTTTTCTTAGGTCTCTGGAAAAGAGGACTCCTAACTACCTGATTTCCACCTGCTGCCAATGAAAACTATAAATCTGAGAGGGCAAAGTTAAGCGCCCCGAGAGATACTGAGAGCTGCCAAACTGTGCCAATTTATTTTCTACCCTGAAATTTTCCCGAACAATTCAGCGGTTTGTAATATTGGGGATGGTCAGAAGGGGGTTGGTAGTGAATAAAAATATATAATCAGCATGTAGGCATATTTTCATCTCTTGGGAACCCTAGGTATTCGAATTTGTATTTGACTCCAAAGCCAAATCAAACAGGGAGGAGGAGAGGGGACATCCCTGTCTTGTACCAAGGAGGGGAGATGATGTGATTGGTTACAACAGAAGCTAGGACTGGAGTACAAAAGTCTAATCCAGGAAATGAAAGAGGGACCAAATCCAAATTTTTGTAGAATGAGGAACAAAGACTTTTTCTACGTGTGACAGAACAGTTCTGAAGGGTTTTAATAGTAGGACAGTGCAGAGAAGCTGACGAGTGTTGTCTGACCCACATCTCTTTTGTAAAAATCCTATGTAAGCAGCGTTACGTTCCTCATTATTTTTTCTAGTCATTCAGGTAGAATTTTAGACAAGTAATGTCAGAGTTCATTAAGGGTATTGGGCAAAAGCTAGCACATTCTTGGGCATCTTTGCCAGGCTTAAAGCTTGACAGAAACTAGGGATTCATTCACTAAAGAAGGTAGAGAGTCTTTAACAAAAGCCTCTGTGTATACTTCAGACAGTCTGGGAGCCAGGCTCTCTTTGATTCGGGCCTAAATTTCAGCTAGAAAGCCATCTAGACAATATTTTTAATTATGCAGCTCTAATTTAAGCACATCTGTTTTTCTTTCATGCTTTAACAGCTTCCAAATGATCGAATACAGCCCATAAGGCCAAGAGTCCTGATCCAAGCCCACTGAACTCAGTGGAAAGGCTTCCATTTTCTTCCATGGGCATTGGATCAGGACTTCAATGCTTGGGATAGAAGAGGAGGTTGTATTGCCAAAAGTACAATCATTTTCCTTGAGCTACTGATGTGCATAAGCTTAGCTTGTTTCTTTATCAACAAAAAGAAGACAGCAGCTAAAGTGTAGTGCAAACAATTAAAATTAGAATGACTATTTGTGCTCTCATAGGCCCTAATCCTGGGTGGTATAGAAGCATATATGTAACTTTAAGCATGCAAAGAGTCACATTGACTTCACTGCTTGAAGTTATGCAGATGCTGAAGTACTTTGTTTAATTGGGGCCCACGTCACCCTAATCAAACCAGGATATGTAGAACTATGATTACATTAATGTGCTGAGCTATATTATCGGAGTCTTAAACATTCATATGACATGAACTATTTCTCGTCATATAACCCTATATTATTTTCACGGATGTAATAGAAAATAGCCATATATGCATATCTTGCTAGCAGCAGTTATCTCACTGAAGAGATATCATCTTAAGAGGAATATTGGGAACCCAATGTGACACTAGCAGTAAATTACACTAGGGCTTTTCCTATAGTATCAGAATGTCATTAATATTAAAATATGTAAATAAATTGTGTTTACATCCTAGACTCAGCTATGAATCACAATGTATATACATTATATTAATCCACTTAAATATTTGTCTTTACAAAAGGCAGGTTACCTTTAAGACATTGGCCAAGTGTTCTGCTCCCCGCCAGGTCAAACTACATCCTGTAAAATTTATAGATTTGATGTTGGCGGAGTTTCTCACACTTTGACAGATTGCTGAAGTTAAAAAGATAAAAAAATTACAGTCAGATCATTAAAATGAATAATACTTACCATGTTTCTTACGGTGGTGTTATAAAGGCATAATTAGCATTTGGAAAGAACCTAGATCCTTGAATGAAGAACTACTGTAGAACAGCGATGTATATTATTTATTTTAAATAAAAATATGTTAACTGTTCCATAACTTTTTGCATACAAACATGAAATATCTTTAAAATAGGTATATTTCAGAACTGCTTTATATTTCATGTTAAAGCAGTTTAGATATTCCACTTGATATAAATGTTAGCTAATGTATTTCATGACTTGTAAACATTTATAAAAAGGAACTTTTTAACATAAGAGTTTGCTTGCTTGCAGCATACAGTAGGGTACTACTTTATTTCAGTGTGAAGATTGCTCAAAACCAAACACAAAAAAAAGAAAAAGATAGATAGTCACAGCAATGACAAGTCTTGCACTTCACACGCAAAATTTCACAGTGTTCAAAGTGAACATGATTGTTTTCTGTTATAATCAATACAGATTTAAATAGGGATAGAACAATGAGATTTTTTTAAAAGGTATTTTAAAAGCAATAACACAAAAGACACAGATCACCTTAGGCTATTTCTTTTAAATTTCAAAACTTACTTTCCAATCCTCCATCTCCAATTGGACAATGTGCTAATGACAAGCTCTCCAAAGATGATGTCTTGGCCAACCCCTTCAAAATAAAAATCATTGAAAACATTTTTTAAAATGCTTGAATAACAATATTTTAATAGCACATATCTGAAGAAAAAGTAGTGGTCCTCACTCCCACTATGGATCCTTTATGCATGTAAAAGGGCCAGAATGGTGCAAAGGGGCCCTAAAAGCCTTATTTGTGTCTGAGGGAGGATTCTCCTAGTGCAGAAACTGTGGAAGACAGCTGTAAATCTGCCTTCTAAGCACTCCCTCTTAAGCCCCAGTGAAGGGGGCATGCCAGGGTAGTGCTGGGATGACATGTCAGAGGGAGGGCTGCAACATGCCAGACAACCTGAAGAGACTGCAGTAACTTTGAGAGGTCCCCAGATCTGTCTAAGTTACACTAGGGGCCTCTCCAACCCTGAAAATAATCAAGGGCAAAAGAAGCTTAAATCTACCATAGCTCCACCAACATCTGTGGTAAACCTTCAAGAAGTACAAAATAGAATCTCACCCAACATCTTTATTGCTAAATGTATACATTTGTGTGTGTGTGTCTGTGTGTGTGTGTGTGTATCTGAAGTCTTACCTTTGTTAAAAATATTAGATCTCGCTCTCTTAGAAGCAGTCCCTCAAGTTCCAAATTTTTTAGAGCACTTGACATATTCAGACAACCTCTGATGGCTTTACATAATTGAGTAGTCATGTCTTTTGATCGAATTGCTGGAATTCGTCTTCTAAAGTAGGTTTTAGGTCTGTCAGCCCCTAATAAACAACAAAAGTGAATTACTGATAACATCCGGGCCCCACTGAATCAGTGGGATTTTTGCCATTGCAGTAAGTGGGGCCAGAATTTCTCCTTATTTCTTTGTTTTATGATTGTGATATCTGAAGAATTATTCCTTTTTTCCGCCATACACACACCAATTGCTATATTGGATCAGAACAGTCGTTCATTTAATCCAGTATCCTATCTCCCACAGAAGCCAAAACCCAGAAGGGGGGGGGGGGGGAGAATCCCCTAACAGACATAAATAAACTGGCCATTGGGAAGGTTTTTCCTATCCCCAAGAAGTAATGCCTGAAATTTCGTTTTTATACCTCTTGGATTTTTTATCACCACCACCTAGTGGACCATTAAAAGGAAATGAGAGAGCTCCACTAAGTGTCTCCAGCTGATGTTATTCATACCACACAATCCTATGTTGTGATAACTCAGCTTTCAACACAAGATTGGTCTATTGTGCTTTAACTAAGAGGACATGATGGTAAACCATTTTAAAAAAACTCCCAGTTTTCCTGTAATGAATTCCCATCTAGACAGATATAATAAAGATCTCAAGTGGTCATTACAAACCTGATTCTCCAAGACCCTGTTGATGAAAGCTTCTTATTACAATAGAAGTCAAAGTCTTATTATGCCTGATAGCATTCAGAAGTGGTGCCCAGTCAGGAGCCTTGAGGCGATCTGCATTTAGCTCAAGAATGCCCTGATTCACATTAGCTTTCACAGTTTTTAGTGGGACAGAGCCTTGAACGGCACAGAGAAATTCATAGTGAGAGTAAAAATCCAAGGTGCTCTGTCTCCTTATTTTGACTGAGTCAATCATTTCTATTCACGTGCTGAGGTTCTCTCTAAACTGCGTGAGAAAGAAAAAAAATAAAAGACTGATTCCATTGAACAGTAGATTTAATGTTACATGCTTTCAATATTAACATACGGGCACACAATATTAAAAAAGCCAGAATAAAGCTTACATTCGAACAATTCACTAAATTCAGCACATATACAAAGACAATATTATGTTTAAAGTACTATACCCAACTGAATGAGATGGAAGGAAAGAAAAACCCTTACACTGATACCTTCACAGATGTAGTCAACGTGCTAACTACTATAAAGCTAACCTTTCAAGGCTCCATGCTCCCACATGCTGGGTTCTTCTTGTGGAACGCTCAATGCCTTAAGCTGGTGCTGACTTACGTCCTGATCCAGCAATGAGATACATACAGGGAGATCCTTGCTCCTAGGACTGCTCACATATTCCAAGTTAAGCACCTGCTCAGGTGCTTTGCTGGACAGGAATCTAATCTACTACTATGGGATAGTCCAACTATAGAAAATAATCAAAACCAGAACTTGTCAGTTGCAGCCACTGAGAAACTGCTTCACTGACTGCAGGCAAAACAGAAATTGAGTGTTCTTATTCTAAAAGAATTGGAGTAATCATCTCACTGTTACCCTGTGCTTCCTCTATGTACCAGTGTCTCTCATCTTAGAATGAGAAGAGCTTACGATCGAAGTATTTCTGTTATGTGTTGTATAGCACCTAGCACAATGGGGCCTTAATCCATGGTTAGGGTCTCTAGCCTGCTGTAACAGGGTGGATAAAAATCAGTGATTTAAAGAAAAAAAAACTGATTTTTTTTTTAATCGGATTTTTTTGATAAAATGCTTTTTGAGGAAAAAAACCTATCTAAAGTTCATTTTAATTAAGATACATTACAGCTCAAAGATATGTCATCATGGAATAGGGATTATAAATTCTAATTCTATAGTATGAGACAATATATTCATGTATTGTTTAAAAAAAGTTTTGTAAATGAGTTCCAGTAGTTCATGGATTAGGGACCCAATCTTATGAGGTTCCAGGGGCTTCTGTATAGATTATTTAAATTAATCTTTCCATCTACCCAATGGGACTCAGTGCTCAGTCTAGAAGATGCCATCAGAGATGCTTAGTTTTGCAGTTCTCAAACTGTGGATTTGTGTCTCCAGAGGTAACATGCTTGTTAACAGCAAAAATGTTTTTAAATAAATAAATAATATATAGAGGTGAGAAATAACAGACCTCAACCCTATCGTCCCTCTGCAAATTTGTGTACACAGAGTTAATCCCTTACCTCTCTCTAAAAGTGCAAAGTTTCAAAAAGTTCAATGAATAGAAGATTGTTGGGGGCAAAATAGATCTGGACAAGGAAGTCTGGAGATAAATGTGAGAAGGGAGGGACAGGCAGTAGAAACAAAAGTGAAATTGTTTGAGCAGCATATTCCAGAAGTCTTGAGGTCTTTCTGATTGTAGCCTCCATTGATTTGAGATCTACCATACCATTCTCTCACTAGACGGGAAAACCTACAATGGCAGCAGGCAGTAAAAGAGACCCAGTTTGGGAATATTTTAATGAAGTTCCTCTACCTGTGGGTAAGACAGGCATGCCTGCAAAATGCAAACAGTGCAACAAAAAAATGCAAGGCCTGGCTGCCCGAATGAAACAACATCATGAGAAGTGTTTCTTCTCAGGAGGAAGCTGCGTTGAAAATGATGAAAGAAACATGTCTGACCATTCAGGATCTTCAGGTTGGTAAACTTTTTTATTTCATACTTCTTTCTTAAGGACTGCCTGGCTTCCTTCTGGACTATTCTTGAATTCTCACATTTGAGCAAAAATATAGTTGTTACTCTATGGTACTATCATTTTAGATGCAGTTGTGATAAAAAAATAAATAGCTGAAATAGGCAGATCTTCCTTTTACAATTTCACCTTTAAAGTAGTACTGAGTGTCCGTGAATGCAATGAGTAATACTAAAGGAGCAGCATGGTAATAATTAAATAACTGCATTGACTTATTTTGTTTAGGAGAATCCATCCTCAACATACAGGATTCTGAAGACTATCCACCTTCAAGATCACCATCATTTTCTATAGTTTCAGAGTTATTTGCCAATGACAGTGTTTCAGTCACATCATGTATGTCACATAGCCACAGTATATCACCTGTAGCAAAAAGAAGAAAAAAAACCGCTATCATCCAGAAACAACCATGGATAAGTTTGTGATAAGAACCAGCAGATTAGAAAAAGAGGTAATTGATGAAAAAATTGCCTGGTTTGTTTATGCAACATATTCTCCTTTCCATATGATTGAGAACCCACACTTCATTAACATGGTTCAGTCATTAAGACTAGGATACAGTCCACCCAACAGAGCAGATGTCGTAGGCAAATTGCTGGATAAAGTGTATGAAGGAGAAATTGAGCAGTGTGCAAAAGGTCTAGAGCAGGGGTGGGCAAACTACGGCCCGTGGGCCGGATCCAGCCCCTCAGGGCTTTGGATCCAGCCCGCAAAATTGCCACCCCCGTGGCGCTGCGCGCCACGCACTGCTCGGGGAAGCGGCCGGCACCACATCCCTGCGGCCCGTGGGGGAGGAGGGGGGCAGAGGACTCTGCACGCTGCCCTTGCCTGTGGGCACCTCCCCCGACGTTCCCATTGGCCAGAAAATAAAAGAGATGAGCAACATAGCTTTAGGAAGGGAAGGAATACTATAGATACAGTATTTATTGGAAAGAACTGAGTGAGATCTTAAAAAGAGAAATATGCAATGACAGAGTTAAATTACAAGCATTAAAAAAACAAATGGGACAAGCACTATCTGCAGCTCATTTTCTTGCAAATATTCTCAATACTCGGTACCAGGGTCAAACCTTAACTGCTGAAGAAGAGGAGTTGGCCATGACATGGACATCCAGCAATCATCCCTCCATAATGCCAACTATAATAAACTTCAGAGCGAAGGGTGAACCATTCAAGAAATATGTGTTTGCTGATGATGTTTTAAAGAAAGTCACACCAGTGAACTGGTGGAAATCACTTAAGCACTTGGAGTCTGAGACTATTGAAGTGATAATCTCACTTTTAACAGCAGTAGCTTCTTCTGCCAGTGTAGAAAGAATATTTTCTTCCTTTAGACTAATTCATTCCAAATTGAGAAATCGTTTGGGACCTGAAAAGGCAGGAAAGCTTGTTTTTCTTTTCTTTTCTTTTCCAGATTATGAACAAACAGGAAAATGAAAGTGAAGACGACGGAGTTAGCTGCAGAAGCCAATATTTTAAGTTTCTCATGTTGACCTGGCTGACATAGTCGATTTAATTTTAACTTAACTATTTTAGTTAAAAATAATTTTAACAAAAACAAACCTGATTTTAAAAAACTTGAATGTTTAACTAAATTCAAAAGTTCATATGCTTGTTTTGTTAAAATATTATATGTTTGCTGTTGAAGAAAAAAATTCAGAATACATAACATTGTTGTTTTATTTAAATAAAACAATTTAAAATGTCTGTCTGGTGATGTTCTCCTCCTAATACAGCATGGCAAGAAAATCCTCCATATATTAATGATTAACCTGTTGAATTGGAGATATTTATGAAGCCATTGGGAGGTGAACTATCTGCTTCAATTACCTTTGGTAAATGGTATCAGAGGGGTAGCCGTGTTAGTCTGTATCCACAAAAACAACGAGGAGTCCGGTGGCACCTTAAAGACTAACAAATTTATTTGGGCATAAGCATAAGCTTTTGTGCTTTTTACCAACAAAAGCTTATGCCCAAATAAATTCATTAGCCTTTAAGGTGCCACTGGACTCCTCATTGTCTATGATAAATGAAATAACCAAACAATCATTCATTTTCTGATATAGCTGTAAAACTAATCTGAAAAGTTTTCAAAATAAATCACTTAAAAAATGTATTGTGTATACCTTCTAAAAATGAAACCTACATCTATCTCTGAGTTGTGAAGAATATGTATTAAGGTTATAACAACCAACAAGAATGCACTTTTATGTAGAAATCCATGACTAAATCGAGTCTTCCTAGTGATTTAAATCAAATCCACCCTGTACCATAATACAAATAATGAGACCAACAAAAGGTTCTGGGACCATCCTGAGATTGGAGATGCTCAGAGCATCAAAGATTTTAAGAGTTATGGGAATTTTATACATGAATCAAAACTGAGCCTTGATCTACACTACAAACTTACGTCAGTATAATTATGTCACTACACTGAGCAACATAGTAATACCGATCTAACTCCTGATGTAGACAGCACTATGTTGACAGGAGGGCTTCTCCTATCGACATAGCTACTGTCGCTCGGGGAGGTGGAAAACCTACACTGACAGAAGAAGCTCTCCCGACGGCGTAGGCAGAGTCTTCGCTAAGCAGTACAGCGGCTATGCTGCTCCGGCACTGTAAGTGCAAATAAGCCTCAAGTATCCTGTACTGATAGTACCTACAGAAATAATTTGAAAAAGTGTTTGGAAATATAAAAGCTGACTGGACAATTTGTGTGTTGCAATGACATACTTTGCATATATTACATCTCCATCAAGGCGTGAAACTTCTATTTTTCCTAACAGTTCCTCCCGAACTAGAAATTGTGACCAACCATTGCATGAGATTAAGCAAATACTGATGTTTGTATGTGACAAGAAGTTGATGGTTACACACAGACATAGAATATGAACACACTAACCTGGCCTTAAACAAAACAAACACAAGCAAACCCCTATGCTTCCATAACCAATAATACCCAACTGTAAAATCCAACACCATGCCACTACATTGGCTATTCCGAGTGTCAACCACTTCCTCCACTTTTAGATACAATAATCTGATTTTTTTTAAAAACTATTAGGCATATAAAAGTTACACTAAGTCACTGCATCTCTCACACAACCACTTTCTCATATTTCTTGCAAGGAAGAGTCAGGAGTAAGCACAGTCTTCCATTTATTTACTTGTAGGCTGTAAGATTCAGGAAGACTTAGAATCATAGAATCATAGAATATCAGGGTTGGAAGGGACCTCAGGAGGTCATCTAGTCCAACCCCCTGCTCAAAGCAGGACCAATTCCCAACTAAATCATCTCAGCCAGGGCTTTGTCAAGCCGGGCCTTAAAAACCTCCAAGGAAGGAGACTCCTCCACCTCCCTAGGTAACGCATTCCAGTGCTTCACCACCCTCCTAGTGAAATAGTGTTTCCTAATATCCAATCTAGACCTCCCCCACTGCAACTTGAGACCATTGCTCCTTGTTCTGTCATCTGCCACCATTGAGAACAGCCAAGTTCCATCCTCTTTGGAACCCCCCTTCAGGTAGTTGTAGGCTGCTATCAAATCCCCCCTCATTCTTCTCTTCTGGAGACTAAACAATCCCAGTTCCCTCAGCCTCTCCTCATAAGTCATGCACTCCAGACCCCTAATCATTTTTGTTGCCCTCCGCTGGACTCTTTCCAATTTTTCCACATCCTTCTTGTAGTGTGGGGCCCAAAACTGGACACAGTACTCAAGATGAGGCCTCACCAATGTCGAATAAAGGGGAACGATCACGTCCCTCGATCTGCTGTCAATGCCCCAACTTATACAGCCCAAAATGCTGTTAGCCTTCTTGGCAACAAGAGCACACTGTTGACTCATATCCAGCTTCTCGTCCACTGTGACCCCTAGGTCCTTTTCTGCAGAACTGCTACCTAGCCATTCGGTCCCTAGTCTGTAGCTGTGCATGGGATTCTTCCGTCCTAAGTGCAGGACTCTGCACTTGTCCTTGTTGAACCTCATCAGGTTTCTTTTGGCCCAATCCTCTAATTTGTCTAGGTCCCTCTGTATACGATCCCTACCCTCTAGTGTATCTACCACGCCTCCTAGTTTAGTGTCATCGGCAAACTTGCTGAGAGTGCAGTCCACTCCATCCTCCAGATCATTAATAAAGATATTAAACAAAACCGGCCCCAGGACCGACCCTTGGGGCACTCCGCTTGAAACTGGCTGCCAACTAGACATGGAGCCATTGATCACTACCCGTTGAGCCCGACGATCTAGCCAGCTTTCTATCCACCTTACAGTCCATTCATCCAGCCCATACTTCTTTAACTTGGCAGCAAGAATACTGTGGGAGACCGTATCAAAAGCTTTGCTAAAGTCAAGGAATAACACATCCACTGCTTTCCCCTCATCCACAGAGCCAGTTATCTCATCATAGAAGGCAAAAAACAGGGCACTGTATTTTCACATCTGTTTTACTGACAGCTCAGGCACAATCTAATTAAGAAGCACCTTCAGTGGAAACTACAGCTTTATATGCTTCTTTTGGAAAAACTTACTAGGAAGGATTTGAATTGCCTCTTATGACAATTATAAGTGATATCAACAAGAGGGAACATGGTCCAACTTTGCTTCCCTTTCCTCACAGATTGGGTGTTAGTTTTGTAGACAACATAACATAAAATAAGTATATATGTATAAGTGTATCAGGAATTTATTGCCTTGCAGGTTGAAGACATGACTGTAAATGAAGGTAAAGCAGACAGTGGGCTATGATGTATTAAACCTCCCAGGACAAGGACTATTATATACTTCCAATATATATTTTATCAAAGACAACCCTAACATTCTTATCATGGATTTCTTTCTGCCACTGGCCCTTCCCACCCAGCGTTATCATAGGTCTTGATTTTCACAAGTGCTAAACCTTACAACTCCATCTGTAGTCCCTAGACGCTACAGGTGCCCAGGACCTCTGAAAAATGTTCAAAAGTTATGTATGCAAAATGCACTCAAAAGCTAGCATCCCTGCTGTTAAACAAATGTTTGTCTTTTTCCTTGCTGTTAAAAAGATCCTTATAATACTGTATAGTATGCTGAGTTTTATATCATAAGCAAATAATGTATGTAATAAGATCCAATCACAGAAAACTATTCATGTTCTACACGTTCAATGAACTGTTCCAAGTAAATCATTTATTAAAGCAGCATAACTTGAATCTGTATCGTTACAGGCAAAGCCCCAAACCCGAATGTGTGTAGAATGGGATCAGGAAGTGACTGACCTCTGCTTAGGCTGATCCCAGCTTTTCTCTCGTTCTGATCTCACAATACGCCCCTCTCGAGAGCTGTATAAACCTTCACTTCTGAGTGACCTGATTTACTAGCGCCAGCCAGGAACAGAAACACACTGGGAGCCTTTATTCCAGAGTCAAAGAATCACTGCAACCAAACAGCGAGCGCCACCTGCAAGTTCAAAATCAGTCGCAAATATGCACGACTGGCAGAGACCCACCAGGACACACACATGGCCCACACTTAGCGCTGCCAGACATGCGCGCGCCCCCTCACGCTCCCAATAAGCGTGGTCACGGCGACCCCCGGCTCACAGATTTATACCACCCGCCCTCTTGGCGCGCTCACCCCTACTTTCCCCCGTGCCCAGCGCCCACGCGTGCCCCTGCCCTCGGGCCCTATCTCCCCATAGACTCTTCTGTACCGCACTCTCTGCCTCTCCCCCCGCAGCACGCCACCTCCACCGCACGCCCAGCCAGCCGGACTCACCGACCCCGGGTCCCTCCCCCTTCGTAGCTATCAGACAGCGGCGAGCGCGTGGGGAGGTTTCCTTGGTTTCCCAACCGCCCCTTAACACGTGACTACTGGTGCTCGCTCACCCATTGGTTGCTACCACGGTTCAAAATGGCCGCGCCCAACGAGCGGTCTCTGTGGTAAGCGTCACGCGCCGTTACTCAACAGTGGTACCAGCCATTCCTGGGCCGAACTTCCGAATCCAAGGGCAGGATCAAAACGTCCCGCGCCGCCAGCTTCCGGCTCCGCTTCCATCCGGAGGCGGGATTTCACCGAGTCCACGCTCACACCCGCTAAGCTACGCCCCCCTCCCCCCGCGCATCAACCGGCTCAGGGGAGGCGTCACCTAGCTACCCCTCAGCCCCTGGACCCCATCCAAGGGTCCGAGGCCTACGAGGGAAGTACGCCGCCCATTGCCAGACAGTACACAGTCCGCCCCCCCAGCCTTAGACACCCCGCTGCCCCCTTCCAGCAAGGCCTACCTTCACAGCAGACCCAGCACCTAGTGCAGGTAAGGGCAGTACCCACAGCAGAAACCTTTGTTTCTTGACTCCTTTTCCCATTTACATGAGGTTGGAGGTGCCCACCGTTCTTGGCCACTCCTTGGGGTCCAGGGCATGGGTTTGTAGGTGTGGGGATTCCAGTCCTTTTCTCTTCAAAGGTCTCATCATCATATCCTTGGTCTTCCACACTGTTTTTTGGTGTCTTCTATCTCTTATGCTTTCTTTCCTGGTCACTCTCCCATTCTTATCACATGTCCAGCCCACCTCAACCATATGCTTTCATTGGGAGTCCCAAGTCCATCTTCCTCCTACTTGTATACTACTTGTATCCTCTTTTTCTCCGCCATCTCCCTGAGACCCTCCATTTCCAAACCATAGAGCAGGCTGGGACAGACACACACAGCATACAGTTTTCCTTTGTTTGTTACTTAATTGCCAGTTCCACAGTACTCCTGCCAGGGCCGGCTCTAGGCACCAGCAAAACAAGCTAGTGCTTGGGGCGGCACATTTTTAGGGGCGGCATGGCCGGCGCCAGAATGCCGCCTCTGCCGCCCCTAAAAATGTGCCCCGGCCGCCCTAGCTCACCTCCGCTGCTGCCATTCGCGTGCTGCTGCTCGCCCTCCCTCCCAGGCTCTCAAACCTGGGAGGGAGGGGGAGATCCCGAGCGGCTGCGGCGCGCGAATCAGCTGTTTCGCGTGCCGCTGCTCATCCTCCCTCCCAGGTTTGAGAGCCTGGGAAGGAGGGGGAGACTCCGAGTGGCCGCGGCTCCCCCTCCCTCCTAGGCTTGAGAGCCTGGGGGGAGGAGGCAGGGCTGGGGATTTGGGGAAGGGGCGGAGTTGAGGCAGGGCCGGGGTGGGGTAAGAAAAAAACGGGGGGGGGGCGGCCAAAATTGGTTTTGCTTGGGGTGGCAAAAATCCTAGAGCCGGCCCTGACTCCTGCCCCCTTTTTCACTGTTGTCCATGTACATTGGGTTCTTGTTTTAATTTTTTTAAATCTCTGTCTGATGGTACTAAGTGTATTTCCCATGTACTCAATTTTTTTCCTCTGCTTCAACTTGTCTCCTGAAACTTCAATCAACAGCTCTTCTTCTTCTATCTTCCTATTTGCATAACTTCAGTTTTCTTTGTGTTTACCTTCAAATCATGGTCTTCAAACGTACACCCACTCTGATACCATATTTGCCAATTCCTCTTTGCTATTAACCAAAAGGGCCAGATCATCAGCATAGATTAGTTTTCTTTGCCTCTCCACAGGCTTGGTTATCCTACTTAACTCCATAACTAGTATGAAGGTAAGTGGAGTCAGCACGCTCTTGTCTCAATCATGCCACCACATCAAAACTCTGTGAAATTCCATGTACTGTACCACGCTTATTTCAACACCTCTGTCTCCACTTCTTGAAGTCCCCCACCCATTGATCTCAATACTCCAAACACCAGCTTCCACAGAACCATGTCATTTGCTTTCTTCACAGTCAATATATGCTCTAAGTTATGCCTTCCATTTATCATTCTTTCAGACTTCTGTCTTATTGCAAATACTGTCTATAGTATTCCTTCCCTTCCTAAAGCCATGTTGCTCCTCTCTTTTATTTTCCTCCTTGCCCCTCAGTCTTCCCTCCAGAACTCTCTCAAGGACTTTGGGAGATGCACTTAACAGGGTGATGCTCCAATTATTTGCATCACCCTTATCCTTCCAAAGAGGCACAATCAGTCAGGTTCTCCAGTCATCATCTTTGCTTGATCCCGCAAACACATAGTATTCTATGAAACCACTTTACTCCAGTATATTCAACTGCGTTGATCATATCAACTGTTATTTCATCTTCACCAGCTGCTTTGGCATTCATTTTATTTAGTGCTTCTTCTATCTCCCTCACAGATATCAATACCTCTTGAGGGTTCCTCATAATTGCTGGCAGTTCTTGTACTCACAACCCTCTCTTCTCATTTAACAGCCTTTGAAAATATTTTTTCCATACCTTTATCACCTCTTTAGGGTTAGTCACCATACAGTTCCCATCCTTCACACAAAGATCTTTTCATATTTTATTTCAGTGTTCCTCTTTTTTGTCAACCCAAAAACCAATTTCCTGCCATTGTCTTCCTCCAGCTTTCTGTACAATTCCTCTTCACCCTTCATTCTATATGTAACAGGATCTACTGGAGTCAATTCAATATGGGTTTATGGACATGACAAGTAATGGCTAAAGTAGATTGAAACACGAGGGAAAGCGTTTGTTGCACCTGCCAAGGAGAAGGGGCAGCTGTTGAGGAGCTGCTGCTTATTATCCAAGCGAAGGAGAGGTGGCGAGAGTGTTCCGACACCCCATTACTGTAATGCCTGATAAACTGTACAAGTGTTGCCAAAGTGAAAAAGAAGTAATTTTTTATTCCAGATTGTCGAGGAATCTAAGAAATAAAGGTTACAAGTAAAGTGTCTCATGCTTCTGTTTGATATACTTTAATTGCGCAGCTCACACACAACCAGTTTGAGGGCCGGCACAGCTTAGGAGATATGCATCCACTTCCCCATAGGAAAACCCTTAATACAGATATAGCCCTATGAATACAGGTATTTTTCTTTAAGTCTGTAGCAGGTAGTTAGGGAGGAGGGGTTGGGTGAAGGCTCTAGACAGAAACTGCAGTGAAGCAGGAACAAAATATTTATTGTACAGTATTAGAAGAAAGTATCTTTCTGGGACTCTGTACCATTATCATATAACGTCATACACACTATGTATACATGTGCATTAATCCCTGTTTAGTGAGAAATGCTGAAAATATGTAGCCTATGCACTAAGGCTAGATTTTGCAATTCACTCATGGATAGAGAAGCCTGCCTCTTGTGAAAACAATTACTTTACATTTATGGCTGAATTAAATAAGATGTGTGCAGTGCTTTTTATAAATTCCATCAAGCTATGATTCAGTACATTGAGCAAGCTTGTAGGATCTGATGAGACAGCTTAGTGTCCCGTGGAAGATAGTGCCATTGATAGAAGAGCTCTGTACTGGAATGTGCGGAGATGAAGAGGGAGGCACGTGTCAGGACCCTAATGGGGCCCTGGGTGATCACTGCTTCCCACCACCCAACACAGATGTAATGAGGTTGAGTAGTGCCCGTATAAGAAAAATTAAAACGACTGATTATTCCTCAAAAAAGGTTTTAAATGACTTTCGACTATAAAGGCAACACAGACAAAATAAGAAAAGCAAGATTAAAGACCAGCACTGAATAAGGATTAATATAAATGGCAAGTTATACTGAAGATGTCAAGGCTGTATCCCCACTTTGAATTTTAGGGTACAACTGTGGGGGCCTGCATGAAGACTTCTAAGCTTAACTACCAGCTTAGATCTGGTCCGCTGCCACCATTCCCAAAGCTAAATTCCCTTCCCTGGGAAACCTTGAGAAACCTTTCACCAATTCCCTGGTGAATACAGATCCAAACCCCTTGGATCTTAAGACAAGGAGAAATTAACCATCCCCCTCCTTTCTCCCACCAACTCCTGGTGAATACAGATCCAAACCCCTTGGATCTTAAACAAGGAAAAATCAATCAGGTTCTTAAAAAGAAGGCTTTTAATTAAAGAAAAAGGTAAAAATCATCTCTGTAAAATCAGTATGGAAAATAACTTTACAGGGTAATCAAACTTAAAGGGCTCAGAGGACTCCCCTCTAGTCTTAGGTTCAAAGTACAGCAAACAAAGATAAACACTCTAGTAAAAGGTACATTTACAAGTTGAGAAAACAAAGTAAAACTAAGACGCCTTGCCTGGCTTTTTACTTACAAGTTTGAAATATGAGAGACTTGTTTAGAAAGATGGGGAGAACCTGGATTGATGTCTGGTCCCTCTCAGTCCCAAGAGCGAACAACCCCTTAAACAAAGAGCACAAACAAAAGCCTTCCCCCCCCCCCCAAGATTTGAAAGTATCTTGTCCCCTTATTGGTCCTTTGGGTCAGGTGTCAGCCAGGTTACCCGAGCTTCTTAACCCTTTACAGGTAAAAGGATTGTGGAGTCTCTGGCCAGGAGGGATTTTATAGTACTGTACACAGGAGAGCTGTTACCCTTCCCTTTATAGTTACGACAGAAGACAAGCACAAGTACATGTAAAGTTATTATTCATTAGCTATTTACTACTATCTTAACACTATAGTATCGATACAACTTGAGATCAATTCTGCCCAAGCAACCAGACTTCTTTACTCCATAACCTTACCCTGCATTCGCCGAGAATACATTACCCTTCAGTTGGCCGTTTTCCGCACTGGCCAGGTACAGATGGTCGTGAAGTGCACGTCCCTTCGGTTCAGGGGGTGTGGGTCAGGTTTCCTTTATGATCAAAATGCACACACTGTCCCGTGCCTTCGTACTTTTTATCTGATCTGTCCGCCATGTCTTAAAACAGACCGACCAGTTAGGGTTAGCCAAAACTTTATTGTGGTTAGCGCTGTCGCCTTGGCTGTATAATTTATGCTTACTTATCTCCTTGTGTCACTTTGACCGTATAATTTATACTTACTTATTTTCTTGTAGCCAATTGTTGTAGTTGTGAGTTAGACAAGCTGTGCCCGGGGGCACAACTTATCTCCTTTTATAGGAGTTAGAATGTGTTACCTGGTTGCAGCGCGTTTTGACCACAAGTCTTAGCTTACTTCTGCAAAGCTTGCCCTCTTCACCTCTGCAAAGCGTGCCTTTTTTACCTTTGCAAAGTGGAAGTTTGAGGCCTAACACTGACAATACCTTTGTTCATTTTAAGCTTGGCAATACTTTTGCTCAGAGATTAATCACAGAATGGAAAACAGTGTTCAAGTCAACGGCAGATACATGGCATACTTTACTATTTCAATGGGAATTCAACAAGGCTGTGTCCTGTCATCATGGCTGTTCAGCATTCATTGGTTGCTGGATAAGCTTCAGGGGGCAACTGTTAGTAGCATGGAGCTGAATGCCATTTTGCTTTGCAACCTGAATATATCAGTGACTTTGTCTTGTTGGTTCAGTTTGGTGAACGGCTGGAGCTGATGGCCAGGCAGGCAGGCAAGAAGCAGTGGGCACTGGACTATATTAATCTACATCCCTGGCCATTACCATCAAGCAGTCTCCAGTTTCAGATTACAACCAGCTCGTTGTCATATACTTGAGAAACATCATAGCACTGATGTTCAAAAGATGTGGGTGCTTGTATAGCAGCAACCACTGATATGTTCTGTGCCCTTCAGCAGTCACTGTGAAGACACTTTAACCTCAAGTTTATGAAGCTGTGGAGTTAGGTTATGCTAACTCTGTTGTATGGTAGTGAAACATGGGAAGGCTGAAGAGTGGCAGATTGACTTTTCAGTTCTTGTCATCTTTGTCAGCTGCTCCATAGTGAGTAACAGGACAGGATCAGCAATGTGCATATTCAAGCCGAACCCAGCAATCACCTCCATCGGTACTGTTTCAGTTTTGGTAGCTTTCTTGGTATTGCTGTATTAGGATGGAAGACTAACAAATTACATAGCATGTTTACTAAGAAATGCCACTACCTCGCTGGCCACTACATCGTCCCCAGAAGCTTTAGTGACATAAGATCACCAATGATGGACATAGACTGAACATCAGTGGTTCTCAAACTGTGGGTCAGGACCCCAAAGTGGATCGTGACCCCATTTTAATGGGGTCACCAGGGCCAGTATTAGACTTGCTGGGACTCGGGGCAGAAGCTGAAGGCCGAGCTCCACCCCACGTGGGGTTCGGCTGCTGCCTCCTCTCCCCCCACCCTGGGAAGTGAGGCTCAAGCTGCGGCCCCTTCTGCCCCCACCCGGGGTTTGGGCTCTGCCCCACCCCCACCCCTGGGATCTTGTAGTAACTTTGTTGTCAGAAGAGGATAACGGTGCAATGAAGTTTGAGAACCCCTGAGCTAGACCATTTTAAGCACATAGCTAGAGATTTTGATTCAGGTGGTGCCTGATGTAAGCTGGCCTCATCCCTTTGGTATTTGTCTTAATGATGATGTAATATGGGTAAGTGCAATTGCTTATTTTATAAGTTATGTTTGTTGCCTTGCCTAGGGACTGGAGGATCAAACTCTAATGCCAGATATCGTCTAAAGTTAAATGAGCTAAAGCCCCTAGAACATTTGTAGAATACTTTGTTTCCACACAGATTTAATAATACTGGACATCAAAATCTTCATCTATCATCAGAAGATGATCTATGAATACAAGTGCAATCTCAGTGCCCGACCAGTTAGTACCCTGACTAAGAAGCATCCAAGAGACCAGAGGTCACCTTATACTCTGCAAATTGCTTCGCCACCACCTTTTCAATAATTTTAACCAGAAAAGGCAGATGAGATACAAATAGTTGGTCAGACTGCCAACATCAGGTGCTGGTTTGTAGAGTAGAGGCTGTATGGATATTTCCTTCAGAGAAGCTATTAATCAGCCATTCTTTCAGGAAGAATTGACAATCTGTACCAATAAAAGAGGTAGTTCTTCCTTTAAAGCCTTCACTATTCATGGGGTCTGAGCACAAGTCATAGAACAAAATGCCCCCAACACTTGTCATACTTTAGGGGTGCCACTGGCTGAAACACAAGCAAAGAAGACACAGTATTTGTCTTCTCCAGAGCACAGGTGCTCTGGAGAACAGAGCACAGGATGAGATTATATGTAATCTTATTGGGGCGAGATGTGACAGATGTGAGGCCTGGGAGTTTAAATAAGACTACATTGAAAGTTTCAGACAAGTATGGACTTTTGGCATAATAAGTATTAAGTGGAATTCCTGAGGAATCCCTAGGGGAGCAGTAAATACAAATTCCTCAACTCCAGTTATGCAAAAATCCAGCCTTTTGAAGATATGCCTGAGGAGAGACTTACTGATTGCTGATTACCTATTGTAGAAGGCAAACATCCAAGGCTTGAGCTGTATAAAGGAACAGCCAATCTGTCCAGTGGGGGCGGGGGGTCTTCTGGATCTAAGAGGGATGAACTGGTGGCCATAGGGAAAAACTAGTTGTAAGTTTTGAAGGACTAAATCCAACAACAGCTCTAGGATGAAATTGGGGGAGACCTCTAGTAAGCTTTCTAGTGTGCATTTGGATTCTTCTGTTTTTTTAATATGTTTTCTCTATAATGCTTAGAAGCAGATCTGGCGTAACTAATAAATGTGGCCGATACACTGGTCATAATCTTCTGAGAAAAAGCAATGCACAGCCACTGAACTTTTTAGGCAGTCTGGCTTTCTGGGGATATCATAATGTAATTCCAGGTTGCTGTATAGCCTTAAAACCAGTAGTCAGGAGGGAGTGAGATGCAGGTCTCTGCTCAAGAGAGGTGATGGCTGGGAGCCAAAAGTCTTTTAGTGGGTGCCCTCGATGGACCACGGAAAGGGAATGCAGTTGCAGTTACCCTGAAACTGTGACAACTATAACTAGTTTTATACTTACATCTACCAATCAAAGGCATGGGATGATGCAGGCCTTTTCAAATCTCTGTATCCCTCATGTGACTGCTGAAGAATTGTTATGCATTTCTTATTTTCTTGAACTTGTATTTAAACATTGGCTTAACACTTGATAAGATGTTTGAGAAGAAACATCTCAGACAACCATACATGAAAAATAGAAAGTGTAAGATTGGTTTGAGATTCCATAGGAGATAAAGTCTTAGTGAATACAACTGCTATATCTTGGATGGTTTCCAGCCAGGCATTTTGCTGTCAAATTCCTGTCAACTGCAGTGAACTGGGATTTGCAGATGAATTATGAATCTCAGCAACATTGCCATTGACATGTAAATGAAATGAAAAGCTGCTATTTGGTTTTATACTTGGTGCTTTATACACTAGTTCTGTTATCTGTCGAGAATAAGATTGAAGGGTCAGGCTGAGGACAGCCCATAGAGCAGAATCAAGGATGATCAGAATGTAAATATAGCCCTCATTATCTTACAATATGGGGAAAATTTTCTCTAAATTATTCACCAGTGACAGCCTGTAGCTACCTACACATCCTAATAAATCTAGCCAAACATTCTGTAATGCAGCTGTAACTAGAGAGGGATTTGCCTTTTCAGTAAATACAATATGTTGGACTGTAGCTTTAAGGGTGACATTCACCCTATTACTAAGCGTGTAACGGGCTTCACTGGGGGGGGGGGGGCAGCAGGTCTAATGGGCAGGACATGGCTCAACAGTTCCCAGAATTTTGGAATGGCCTTGCTGGGCAAATCCAAGTTAGAGTGCATCAATCCCCCAGGTTCTCCTGATCAGATGAAGCGGGAGGGAAGGGTAAGAGGACCCGGCCTTCCCTCTCCACTGGGCCAGCCAGGGCCCAAGAGGGAAGGGGTAAGAAGAGTCTCCAAGCTCTCTAGCTGATACCCCAATTCACACACACACCCCGGGACACTTTCTGCCTCCCCATGTTCTCTCTTCAGTTTGGAGCAAGGTCACAGCAATCTGCTTCCCTTCCAGCAGGGGCTTGCTCACACACTCTTCACAATTCAGATAGTCAGTTGGGGCTTCCCAGCTCACTTTTCAGTATCCATTTGTTCCCCCTTGTCAGGTGGTGGGGTAGGGAGAAAAAGAGTCAGGCCCCTGCCTTCCCAGTCGGGTCTTACCCACAGTCCAGGCCCTTGCCCTGTGGATGCCTCTGCCCCAGAAGCTACAAACTCGCTTGCTTCCTTCCTGTGGATAGCCTCCCCTTCACACTCCCCTGTATGACTGTCAGAGTCCCCTTTTAAGCAGGGTCTCCATTTGAAGCATGTTCTGCAGCAGATGAGTGGTGCGGCCTTCTTAGCCAAATACTATTCTAACACGTAGCTGGAGTAGCGTAATTTAGGTTGACTTACCCCGCTAGTGAAGACAAGGCCAAAGATTGGCAGAGTGGTAAGTAATGTTGAGGACAGGGCAGCGTTGATCTTCCTGATAGTGAAGACAAACCCTTAGTGTGGGGTCTGTAAACTCATTCACAGAGGGCCTGCACAAAGTCTTCCACACTAAGCGCTCTTTCTATATAAAAAACTGTAGTTTGATTTATTAAAAAATATTGTTTTATTCATTTACATTAAATTATATTTTATTTACTGCAAAAATAGTTTAAATTTTTGCAGTCTTTTTGAGCCAAATCCTGGTCCCTGTGGCACAAACTAACCAAACGGCTGTGTGTTGGAGAGATTATGAGGAGAGATTAAAAAGACTAGGACTTTTCATCTTGGAAAAGAGACAACTAAGGGGGGATATGATACAGGTCGATAAAATCATGAATGGTGTGGAGAAAGTGAATAAAGGAGCGTTAATTTACTCCTTACAAAGCATGAGAATCAGGGGTCACCCAATTAAATTAATAGGCAGGAGTTTAAAACAAACCAAAGGAAGTACTTCTTCATACAATGCACAGTCAACCTGTGGAACACATTGCCAGGGGATGTTGTGAAGGCCAAAACTATAACCAGGTTCAAAAAAGAATTAGATAAATTCATTGAGGATAGGTCCATCTGTAGCTATTAGCCAAGATGGTCAGGGATGCAACCCCATGCTCTGGGTGGCCCTAGCCTCTGACTGCTGGAAGTGGATGATAGGGGATGGATTACTTGATGATTGCCTCTTCTGTTTGTTCCCTCTGAAGCACTTGGCATTGGCCACTGTCAGAAAACAGGATACTGGGCTAGATGGACCATTGGTCTGACTACGTATGGCCATTCTGATGTTCTTATGTTCATGAAGGGTGCAGTAGTATATGTGGTCCACTGTGTGTGCCCTACGTGTAGGCTTTAGCCAGTGGATCTGTGTGTAATGATGAATCCACTGACCATGCCCCTTCCCTGATCTTTCCTCTGTGAATACACAGAGCTGTTGTTCACAGCATACAGGGCCTGTGCAGTACCATTTTATAGCCTCTCCGTGCAATCGAACTACAGAATTCTAAGAAGTCTATAACAAAATATTGCTGATTTTATTAAACATAACAAGATACTTTGAGTCACATCTACAGTAAAAGAGTGTGGGCAAGACTTAGAACATTTCAAACTGCAAAAGTTATATTACACCTGGAGTTCACACATACAAACTGGAGACTATACACAAGAAGCTGAATGTTTACACAGACAGCTAAGGGGCTCATAAAAGTAATCTAGACATTCTATCCCAAAGGAATAGTTGTCACCTATCTCTAATATAATGTAACTTTTGCATCTTATTCCAATTTTTTCCCTTTATTTCTTCTCTTTCTTTATTGGCTAGATACTGGAGGCAGGACTGGATTTCCATTTAGGCACAGTAGGCACATGCCTAAGGGCACCAGCATTCTAGGGGCACCTTACCTCTCTAAAACTGTGTGCAACATGAAGGTTAGCTGTAGGCAGGGCAGGCGCTGAAGATGCTGTGCCCAGGGGCACGTAAATTATAAATCCGGCCTTGACTGGAGGCTTACATAGCCATAAGGAGCTCTCTTTTAGCTTCTAATAACTTCTCAATTAATCTAAGTAGTACATAGCTTTTTTAGTAAAGCCTGTTAGTATTAGTGAAGGGTTTGGGAAAATACTGATTTTATAGTATTTTGGTCTTGTATAGCTGTTCTGACCTCATTCTCTGAGAGTTATGAAAGCAGTTATGTTAAAATTTGGCTTATCAGAGCATTAAAAATGAAAATTCTCTGTGAAGCTTCCCACTACCCATGAGGGTGTGGTCAGGGAGTTTTATGGCAGATTAATCTATTCTTCCACAGGAGCTAGAGTGAGTTTTTACATCCATATTTTAGGAGACTTAAACATTTCTACAGACGTATTGTGCCTCATTATTCTCCCATATCATACAGTGTCACTTAACTACATTGTTTGCTAGTGTTTTATACTCATTTAAAATAAAAATGAGATCCAAAATTTGTACTGTTTTATGTATCCTCTTTGGCTATGTTTCTTATTTTGGGGTAAAGTGTCTAAAGCGTTATAACTGTGGCTATCATAATTACTTACTTTTACAGAGTATTTTGTATTCTGATGATGATTCAGTGAGATGCCACTACGTACATGTTTCTTCTCCAAGAAGACAATCCCTGAGTCCATTTTAACAGGCCCGTCTTTGTGTGTCACTCTGGCAAATTGTGTCTTCTCCCTGAGCCATCATTTTGCTGATTTAGTTGTACTAATTTTTGTTCTAAATGTTTTTTCAAACATCTTTCTAGGCCATACGTTCTGAGGTCTATTTTTAATTTACACCGGTTCTGATTTTAAACACAAAGTCAAATGTATTTCAAAGAGTGCAAGCACTTTGCAAGTTTAACGCTACAGCCGGTGCTAGACTTTCCAGAGGAGGAAGGAAGGGACAAATGAAGATGGGTCTGTGGCTGAAGGAGTCCACTCTGTACACTGTCAAAGGGTCATGTAGCAACTAATCTCTCCTTGCTGCATGAGGCATGACGTGTCTCGGAGCAGTCTCCAGGTTTGATGTGCCTCTACCTTGTCCCTTACTGCATGCTGTTCCTTAAAGGAACAATATAGCTCAGGGGTTCTCAAACTTCATTGTACCGTGACCCCCTTCTGACAAAACAAATTACTTCACAACCCCAGGAGGGGGGACTGAAGCCTGAGCCCACCCAAGCCCCACTGCCCTGGGTGGGGGGGCCAAAGCCCGAGCCTCACCACTCTGGGTAGGAGGGCCAAAGCTGAAGCTCAGGAGCTTCAGCCCCAGGAAGGAGGCCTGCAACCTGAGTCCAGTCACCCAGGGCTGAAGCCTTTGGGCTTCGGCCCTGGTCAGTGGGGCTCGGGCTTCAGCCCTAGGCCCCAGCAAGTCTAAGCCAGCCCTGGCGACACCATTCAAAGGGGATTGCGACCCACTTTGGGATCCCAACCCACAGTTTGAGAACCTCTGATTTAGCTCATAGTTTGGCTTTTCTTTTAAATTTCTTTACTACTGTTCCTACCTTGCCTTTTAAAGTGTGCTTCCAAAAGTCAATTGCTAGCTATTTCTCTCCCTTGTTCTGCAGAAAGCCAGCTGGCATTGAATGCTAGTGGCAAAGGAACAAAAACAAAATTTTCAATGCTATTTGAAAATGTTCTAGGAGCTGCTGCTGAAGCTGTTCTTTATAGCTTTTGTCCCACAGCCTGAGAGGATACTTTTAGGCTGTTGCTAGGTGGCAATGTTCCTTAAGTAAAGAGATACTCATAATGACTGAAACTCTTTTTTTTTTTTTTTTTTTAAAGCAGAATGGAAATAGTGACTTAATGTCATCATTAGGTGGCTTTATCATAGTTTTTTTGGATGCTCACACTGTGACAATCACACAGGATTATTTATTATTCATATAGTGTGTGACAGACCCAGACCAGTGGGGTACAGGAGTCTGGTAGAGGGCAAATATACTGGTCACTGGATGAGTAGTTTTCTGTTCCCTGAGTGACCAGAGAAGGGGCTGCACTAGAGTAATCAGGAACCTGCTAGAACCAGTTAAGGCAGGCAGGCTAATTAGGACACCTGGAGCCAATTAAGAAGAAGCTGCTAGAATCAATTAAGGCAGGCTAATCAGGGCACCTGGGTTTTAAAAGGAGCTCACTTCAGTTTGTGGTGTGAGTGTGAGGAGCTGAGAGCAAGAGGCACAAGGAGCTGAGATTGAGAGGGTGAGGGTGTGCTGCTGGAGGACTGAGGAGCACAAGCGTTATCAGACACCAGGAGGAAGGTCCTGTGGTGAGAATAAGGAAGGTGTTTGGAGGAGGCCATGGGGAAGTAGCCCAGGGAGTTGTAGCTGTCATGCAGCTGTTACAGGAGGCACTATAGACAGCTGCAGTCCACAGGGCCCTGGGCTGGAATCCGGAGTAGAGGGCGGGCCCGGGTTCCCCTCAAACCTCCCAATTGACCTGGACTGTGGGTTCTTCCAAAGGGGAAGGTCTCTGGGCTGTTCCCCAACCCACATGGTGAATCTCTGAGGCAAGAAAATCCGCCAATAAGCGCAGGACCCACCAAGATAGAGGAGGAACTTTGTCACAAGTGCTATAACAAAAAATGGCACTGACACGCTCAAAATACGTGAAACAAATCCCCAAATCTCTGTAAAATAATCAGGGCCATCCAAAAACATGAACTGACTTAGTCAAGTTGAAAAACAAAAACTGGCCTGTGAATTTTATCACTAGTTTACTTTAAGTGATTCAAAGATATAGGGAATTTGGTATAAGTCAGGAGGCTGTTCCAGTCATAAGGTGGAGCATGAAAAAAGGCATAAAGCCTGGAGTGGGAATAGGAGAGGGTGACAAGGTCTGCCTCTGAATGTTAATGGTGCCTAGGGGTCAGTCCATTCATGTGGCATGGCCCTTTACGATTTTGAAAGGTCTGATAGATACACAAGGACTTAGGAGATATTGAGAGAGAAAGTGGTTCTGGGAATAAGTAGGTTTTGGGAGGAAATCCTGTTTCTTTAAGGACCCAAGAACAGCAGCAGCCTTGACAGGGCCTCTGTCTAAGGTGCCCTGGGTTCTAATCACAGCTCTGCCACTGTCTACTGCATGGCCTTGGGCAAGTCATTTCACTTTGCTGTGCCTCTGTTTTCCCTCCTACACTGTTTCTGTCATGTCTGTTTTGAGGGCCGGAATTGTTTCTTATTATGTTTGTACAGCACCTAGCACAATGGAATCCCAGTCTCAGGGTTTTAAGCACAACTATAATACAAATAATAAGTAATAATAACACCCCAAAGTTTTCACAGTCTAAATCAATGTGATGTCAATAAAATCTCTGGGCAAAGGAAGAAGGGAGGATAAGAATCTCATGCAATTGCTCTAGATTACTATATGCATTTTAAGGGTTATCTTTCTTTTTTAAATTTTTGTTTGGTATTTATAAACAACTGTAGTGAGGCGGTGTGGTTCCCTGCCACCCCAGAGACAGACAAGCCACTCCGAACACCAGAGTGGGCAGAGCCAGGGAGCTCTGAGTCCGCCCCCCAGAGAGTCAGGTGTTGCCCCGGAAGTATAAAGGCCCGACCTCAGGGCTCACTGGGGAAGCAGCCGCCGGGGAGGCCAGACGCCTCCAGCCTAGCTCGTGATTAGGAAAGCCCAGCGGCCTGTGGAAAACCCGAGGACTGGCCTGACCTGCCCCGTGCCAGCTACCCAGAGGAGTTGCCGAGCCTGCCCCGCGCCAGCTACCAGAAGGAGGTGCCGAGTCTACACTTGGCCAGCTATCCCAAGGAACCCAGGATGCTGGACCCCTCTGAGGTCACCACCCTGACCCAGGTACCTCAAGAGGGGGAGTCTGGAAGTAGCCCGGGGGCAGCCGACCCTAGTCTGGCTGCAGCACTGCCAGAGCCCACGTCAGTGTGTTGCGGCCAGGATCTCCACTGACTCAGCAGCGGGTCTTCTGCCACTATTAGGGCCCCGGGCTGGGACGCGGTGGAGTGGGAGGGCCTGCGTCCCCCCTGCGACCCAACTCGCAGGTGGCATTCTCCCCATCTCCCAGGCCCTTTGGAACCTAGGGCCTGGGTTTACTGTTATATACTGTTATTGCTCAGCCCCTGCCTGAGGGCCTGACTCACCAGTGCCCCGCCCTGACCCAGGGCCTGGGCTTACTGTGTTTATTTGTACCTTCACTAAGGCCGTAGAGGAAGACTCCCGCGACTGGACTAATTCCCCGCAAGAGTTATTCCCAAAGGTAGTGAGGCGGTGTGTTTCCCTGCTGCCCCGGAGAGAGACAAGCCCTGGCTAGCCTCTCTACATGCAGTGGAGAATGTGGGCACGATCCCTCAACCCCTGTGAGAAGGAGTCTTGGGGAGAACGTACCCCTGAAAGAGCCATGGATATGGACAAACTTATCAAGCTCCTGACTGAGAGCCAGAAACGGCAACATGCGGCCCAGTTCCAGCTCCAGCAGCAGCAGCAGCTCATCCAGCTGCTGGGAGCACAGCAACAGCAGCTGATTCGGGACCTGGGGGTTCAGAACCAGGAACAACAGCAGCAATGCCTGCAGCAGCTGGCGACGGCACTGCCGCGCCCCGCAGAACCCCAGCCAGAAGACACGGCCGGGTCACCCCGCACCACTGCACCAGTGCGACTGACCAAGATGGGACCTGATGACGACCCCGAAGCGTTTTTGGTAACTTTTGAAAGAGTAGCGCTGGTTGCAGGGTGGGCCCCTGACCAATGGGCCACTCTCTTGGCCCGTACTTAACCGGGACAGCCCAAACAGCGTACACAGGGCTGTCTACGAAGGATGCACGGGACTACAACCAGGTAAAGGCAGCAATTCTGGACGCCTTGGACGTCAGCCCGGAAACCTTTTGGCAGCGGTTCCAGAGCCAGACCTACCCCACTGGCACCAGACCCCAGTTGGTGGCCCAAGAGCTGAAGGAAGCGTACAAGCAGTGGCTACAGCCAGAGAGGACGACCGCGGACAAGGTCACGGAACAAATTATTTTAGAACAATTTGTACACATCCTCCCGGCGCAAGGAAGGGCCTGGGTGCTTCGCCATCAGCCAGCGACACTAGCCGCCGCCATCGCTTTGATGGAAGAATTCCTCACGGCCGAAGCGCCAGTGGGGCCATCTACCAGAGCCCACCCCCCAGGACCAGAGTGCCCTAACCCTGAAAAGAAAGGAGGCGCTCAGACCAAAGTGAGGAGTCTCCCCCGCAGGCAAGAGGCTCAGGGCTTCGGGCTAGATGCCCCAAACTCCCACCTCGACAAGGATCCGGGCCCACTCTGTCAAGTGTCCCAAGGACCCATCGGAGTCCCCCCAGGGGCCTGATGGGAGCCCCCACCCGGAGTGGTCGCCCAGAACTCAGGCCCTGCTTTGTATGCGGGAAATATGGACACTTACAGCGTGACTATACTGAGATGGACTGCAGCTTCGGCCACGTTTGTGCGGGAGAGACCCGGGCCCGGCTGCCACAGGTCCCCAAGATCACGGTTCCGGTAATTGTCAGGGACTACCCAACCCTGGCCCTGATCCTAGTCGGGCCTACGGACAACTCGCCTCTGTCGATGGGGGCCGTGATCGACCCCCATTGCACAAATCAGTGGCCCCGGTTTGAGCTACACCATGACCGTCTTTACCGGGTGGAACAAGATCCCCGCACGGGAGAACCTCAGACCCAGCTGCTGGTGCCTCGGTGCCACCGATGAGCAGTAATGAAGGTCGCACACGACATCCCTGCTGCAGGGCACTTGGGCCATGAAAAGACCCTCACCCGGATTTTGACGCGGTTCTTTTGTCCCAGCGTTCACCAGGAGGTGAGGAACAATTGTAGCTCCTACCCGGAGTGCCAATTAGCGGTTCCCTCATGGGTACCTAAGGCCCCTTTGGTTCCCATGCCCATAGTAGAGATGCCATTTGAGTGGGTGACCATGGACCTGGTGGGCCTGCTCCCGAGAAGCGCCATGGGATTCCAGTATGTGCTGGTCATCGTTGATTATGCCACCCGTTTTCCCAAGGCCGTGCCATTGCGGAGCACCACTGCCCGGACCATCGCTAGCGAACTAGTGATGGTCTTCGCTCGAGTGGGTCTGCCCCAGGAAATCCTAATGGACCAGGGCATCCACTTCACCTCACAGCTGTTGCAGCAGGTATGCGAGCTTCTGGGAGTTAAACAGTTATGCACCTCCATCTACCACCCACAGACTGACGGTGGAACAATTTAATCAGACCCTGAAGGAGATGCTGCGCAAGTTCCCAGCAGAGGAGCTACACCGGTGGGACCAGCTACTCCCGACCTTGCTGCTGGCGGTCTGTGAGGTATCCCAGTCATCAACAAAATTTTCCCCATTGGAGCTACTATATAGCCGCCGCCAGCGAGGCCTATTAGACTTAATGCGAGAGACATGGGAGCAGTCTCCGTCTCCAATCCAAGGCCTCCTGGAGTATGTTCTCCAGCTCCAGGAGCACCTCGCTCAGGCCGGAGCCCTAGCACGCAAAAACTTAAAAGCCGCGCAGGATGCCCAGGCACGAACCTATAAACAAGAAGCGCGGGTCCGTGCCTTTGAGCCAGGTGATCGGGTCCTGCACCTCCTACCGTCGAGTGAATCGAAGCTGCTGGCCCATTGGCAGGGACCTTATGAGGTGGCCCAGAAGGTCGGGCCCGTCACCTATGAGATCCACCAGCCCGACTGGTGCAAGAAGATCCAGCTATTGAAACCATGGCAGGAGCAGGAAGATCTATTAAATAACCCTTACCCACTGGAACCAGAGTTGGGTCCCCGCGCACCCCTGACAGAGGACCCCACAGGCCCCCAGCTCAGCAACATGCTCATGGAGGAGCAGCGAAAGCAGGCCCAATGTCTCCTGCAGGCTTTCAGGAGAACCTTTACCGTCCTACTCGGTTACACGACCCTGATCCATCATGCCATCCGGACCGAAACGGGGAAGGTAATCCGGGAGACGACCAGGCCCCTGCCACACCGAATGTGGCACGAGGTCAAAGAGGAAGTACAGGCCATGCTAGCCCTAGGAGTCATCGAGCCGTCACAGAGTGAGTGGCGCAGTCCGGTGGTCTTGGTAACCAAGCCCGATGGAACATGGTGCTTCTGTATAGACTTCCAGCGGGTCAACGAGATCTCAAGGTTCGATGCATATCCTTTGCCCCGTGTGGATGAACTGCTCGGTCGCCTAGGGGAGGCCCATTTCATCACCACCCTTGACCTCAGTAAGGGGGTACTGGCAGATCCCGCTTGACCCCATCTCTAAGGAGAAGACGGCGTTCGTCACCCCAACGGGACTTTACCAGTTTACCCTGATGCCCTTCGGCCTCCATGGGGCCTCAGCGACGTTCCAACGACTAATGGATCGCCTTCTGCGGCCCCATCAAGACTATGCAGCGGCGTATTTGGATGACGTCGTAGTCTACAGCCGCCAGTGGGAGGACCACCTGGAACGCATAGCCACGGTCCTGAGATCCCTGCAAAAGGCGGGACTAATGGCCAATCCAAAAAAGTGTCGCATTGGGTGGCAAGAGGCAACGTACCTTGGATACACCATGGGGGAGGACGAGTGAAACCCCTCATGGGGAAGGTTCAAGCACTGGCAGCCAGCCTGCCTGCCACCCACCACGAAATGCCAAGTATGACAATTCCTGGGGCTTGCTGGCTACTATCAGCGATTCATCCCCCAGTTTGCTTCCATCACAGCCCCTATGACAGGACTTTTGACTAAGGACAGCCCCCGGCACGTGCCATGGACCAAAGAATGTGAAGATGTCTTCCGGACACTCAAGGAGTGCCTCTGTCGGGAGCCGGTCCTACATAGCCCGGACTTCGACCATGACTTTATCCTCCAGATTGGGGTCCCCAACGTGGTGCCTGCGGGTGCCATGGCGCCCGCCGGGGCATCCATGTGCGCCTGCCTACTGGCCGCCGGAAAAGCAGCCGCCGAAATGCCGCCGAGAAGCAGCAACGTCAAGAAGCGCTACCGCCGAACGGCGACGCCTCTTGATGACGCTGCTTCATGGCCGCATTTCAGCAGCGATGCCTCTTGATGTTGCCGCTTCACGAATTTCGGCGGAGACGCCTCTTGACGTTGCTGCTTCACAGCGGCATTTTGGCGGCTGCTTGTCTGGCGGCCACGGTCCTCGGCGGCTAGTCGTCTGGCGCCCGCCCCACAGAAAAGGTTGGGGACCACTGCTCCAGATGGATGCCTCGGAGGTAGGGCTCGGGGCCGTCCTGTCCCAAGAAATGGAGAAGACCACCTGGTCTTATATCTTAGCCGGAAATTATCCCCCCGCGAGAAGAACTACGTGGTAATAGAGAAAGAAGCACTCGCGGTGAAATGGGCCTGTGACGCCCTGCGGTACTACCTCCTCAGGGCCCCATTTACACTAGTCACGGACCATGCCCCACTCCAGTGGTTAACAAGAATGAAAAACAACAACACTAGACTAATGCGCTGGTACCTGGCATTACAGCCCTATGCTTTCACCATTCAGCATAGGGCCGGCAAAGACCATGCAAATGCCAACTTCCTGTCCCGCCTAGGAGGGATGGAAGAGCCTGGCCCCGATGAGTGGGAGCCAGACTTGAGGGGGTGTGTGTGTAGTGAGGCAGTGTGATTCGCTGCCGCCCTGGAGAGATACGAGCCTCTTCGGACACCAGAATGGGCGGAGCCAGGGAGCTCTGAGTCCGCCCCCCAGAGGGTCAGGCGTTGCCCCGGAAGTATAAAGGCCCGACCTCAGGGCTCATTGGGGAAGCAGTCGCCGGGGAGGCCAGACGGATCCAGGCTAGCTTGTGATTGGGAAAGCCCAGCGGCCTGCGGAAAACCCAAGGACTAGCCCGACCTGCCCCGTGCCAACTACCCAGAGGAGTTGCCGAGCCTGCCCCGCGCCAGCTACCAGAAGGAGTTGCCGCATCTACCCTTGGCCAACTATCCCAAGGAACCCATTGTGCTGGACCCACCTGAGGACACCATCCGGACCCCGGTACCTCAAGAGGGGGAGTCTGGAAGTAGCCCGGAGGCAGCCGACCCTAGTCTGGTTGCAGCACTGCCAGAACCCATGTCAGTGTGTTGCGGCCAAGATCCCCACTGAGTCAGCAGCGGGTCTTCTGCCGCTGCTAGGGCCCCGGGCTGGGATGCAGTGGAGTAGGAGGGCCTGCATCCCCCCTGCCACCCAACTCGCGGGTGGCAGTCTCCCCCTCTCCCAGGCCCTTTGGAACCTAGGGCCTGGGTAGGGTTACCATATTTGAACATTCAAAAAAGAGGACACTCCACGGGGGGTGTTGGCCCCACCCACAGTCCACCCCCGCTCCTCCCCCGCTTTGCCCCAGGTCCCGCCACCGCATCCCTCCTCACCCCCTAGCCCGCCGCTGGCTTGCTGCGTCCCTCCTCAGTTCCCCACCTGCCACTCACCTCCTCACTCCCCTGCCAGAAACCCCCATGCCCGCCCCGAGAACCCCTGCCTGCCGCTGGCTCGCCACTTCTTGCCTCCTCACACCGCCCACCCACCCACCCGTCGCTGGCTCCCTCGCCGCTTGCCTCTTCAACCCCTGCTGCCCGCCGCTGGCCTTTTCACCTTCCCCCCCCCCCGGCTCACCTACCTCACCCCTCACCTACTCAACCCCCGCTGCTCTTCACCCCGCCCCGCTCGCCTACTCACCCCTCCTGCCGCAGGTCCCTCTGGCTCCTAGGATCAGGGGCAGCCTCTTGGGTGCAGAGACCACACCATCTCCTGCTTGATGTTTCATGGATCAGCATTAGTTTCAATGTGTTGGGAATTCTCAATTCAAAGCTGAGTGTAAAGCAGAAGTTATTTAAAGAAGTGGGAACTTTTTTCTCTCCTGTCTATCACTGGCATCCTCTCTCTTTCATCTCAAAAGCTGCTTTCTTTGCAGCTCCTATCTGGAACAGCTTTTTTGTATCTCTCCCTCTCATTGTCAGACCCATTTCAGATTTCTACTAAAAACATATCTTTTCTCCTTTGTCTATACATCTTAATATCTCTTTTCCTGTACTATTCTTTTTTTATTTTGATTTTGCAGCTGTGTTTTTTAACGGTGTGGAGCTTGTAGGGATCTAGTTATTAGAAAAGATGGTGTACAAATAAAAAAGTTGTACTAAAATGTGACTCAGATTAAATCTAAAAAGCTATGATTATAATTCTAAAAAGATTTGATATGAGGTAACGCCACACTGAAAACTGAAATAGAAAAATCACAGGACAGAAGTAAGGGATGAAATAAATAATCTGAGCATAGTAAGTGCTGCTGGGGACATGTGAACAAAAATAGTGCTGTCATTTATAATGGTTCTGTTATTTCCGACAGAGTTGAAATGAGGATGATTATTAATCAGATCTGATTTATAATACAATAAATGTTTTAGAAAATGATCCATGTATATTCTAAGAAATTTATTTGAGCATAAGCTTTCGTGGGCTTTAGCCCACAAAAGCTTATGCTCAAATAAATTTCTTAGTCTCTAAGGTGCCACAAGTACTCTTCATTTGTTCGACTAACACAGCTACCACTCTGAAACATGTATATTCTGTTGCTTTAAATCAGTAGAAACACTATAAATATGCTCATTGTGACCTAAACATGAAAAAAGCATGTTTTATGGATGTTTTCATAAGCATGATTCTGTCACATGTTTATAACATTCTCTCATATGGTTTCATCCATACAGGCAAGATCAAACCATCTAATAATAGTTTCCTGCATGGTCAATGCTACTATGTAGTAGATAGGCCCTTAATCCCACCCCTTGCAGAATTTGATAGTCAAAGCCCTAGCCTATACCAAGGAAATGTTTTGAAAAAATCCCACTGGTTAGAAGCAGTGGGAAACAGTGTAGACCAGGGGTCGGCAACCTTTCAGAAGTGGTGTGCCAAATCTTCATTTATCCACTCTAATTTAAGGTTTCGCGTGCCAGTAATACATTTTAACATTTTTAGAAGGGCTCTTTCTATAAGTCTATAATATATAACTAAACTATTGTTGTATGTGAAGTAAATAAGGTTTTTAAAATGTTTAAGAAGCTTCATTTAAAATTAAATTAAAATGCAGAGCCCCCCGGACCGGTGGCCAGGACCCAGGCAGTGTGAGTGCCACTGAAAATCAGCTAACGTGCCGCCTTCGGCAGGCGTGCCATAGGTTGCCTACCCCTGGTGTAGACAAAGGAGAAGCATCCAGAACCATTTTAACCACCTTTTCCGCCAATTTAATTACAGTTGTGGGGAAAATGGTTCTGATCCTCAGACCCTTTTCTATAATGGGATAGAACTGGCTTAAATGTAAAAAATATGGTGTGTCCACTCAATTTTGTCTTGTATCAACACCAGCGCTGTTCTAAACCGTTTCAGTCACTATACCCTTTGGGTATTTATCCCACAGTTCCTGGCACAGCTCCCAGAAGCAGTGGGAGAATTTGAAAGACTGCCAGTATACTTTGGGATGGCAGTGGGAGGGCTCTTTGATCATTTGTGCTATTAAACCAATGACCTCGGTCCACACTGCTACTAAAAAGAAACAGTATGTTATACTCGTATTACATGAGGATGATGACCTACTTTCCATGTCCATTAGTAATTAAAGAGGATGTTAAACAGCAGCTACTCGTGATAAACATTTTTAAATCAGCGGGGCCAGATAACTTGCACTCAAAAATCCCAAAAGAGTTGGTTGAGGAGATCTCTGCCCTGCTGATCTTAACTTCCAATAAGTTTTGGAATACCAGGGAAATTCCAGAAGAATACTAATATGCCAATGTTCAAAAAGGACAAGCAGGATGACAAGGTTAACTAAAGGCCAGTTAGCCTGACCTTGATCCCTGACAAAATAATGGAAAAGCTGTTATGGGATTCAGTCAATAAAGAATTAAAAGATGGGAATATAATTAATACTAGTCAACATGATTTTATGGAAAATAGGATTGGTCAGATAACCCTGATTTCATTTTTTATGAGATAAGTCTGGTTGATAAAGGTAACTGCATAGGTATAACTTAGACTTTTGTAAGGCATTTGACTTAATATCATATTATATTCTGTCTTAAAAAATAGCACTATGCAATATCAATATACCACTCATTAAATGGATTTTGGATCTCTCAGTTAGCCAGTCCTGAAAGATAGTGGTCAATGGGCAATTGTCATCAAATGGGGGTGTTTTGAGTGGGATTGGTAGTAGGCCCAATGCTATTCAACAATTTCATCAATGATCTGGAAGTAAATATAAAATCACTTTCAGGAAAATTTGTGGATGACACAAAGATTGGTGAGGTGGTGAATAATGATGAGGATAAGGCACTCATACAGCATGATCCGGACTGGTTGTTGAAATGGGTCTGTTCAAACAAAACGTGTTTTAATACAGTCAAATGCAAAGTCATACATCTATGAACAAAGAATGCAGACCACACCTATAAAATGGTGTACTAGACTAGAAAGCAGCAACTGAAAAGGATGTAGGAGTCATAGTGGATAAGAAACTCAATATGAGATCCCAGTGCAATGCTGTGGCAAAAAGGGCTAATGCAATCCTTGGCTGTATAAACAAGGGAATAATGAGCAGGAGTAGGCAGGTGGCTTTTGCCTCTGTATATGGCACTGATGAGACTGCTACCAGTTTTGATGTCCACATTTTAAAAACAATGTTGAAAAATTGGAGAGTGCAGAAAAGAGCCACAAACATTATTCCAGGTCTGGAGAAAAGGCCTTACAGTGAGAGATTTAAAGAGCTCAATCTGTTTAGCTTATCAAAAAGAAAACAGAATCACTGCATTATGGTTCTCATTTTCTTATATATTTTCATTCTTTCTCACTAATATGAATTTTCCATATTTTCCATTATATCTTATAGCACATGTGAGCCAGTTTGTTTACTGAAAGAGTTTCAGTAAAATCCACATTTGATTTGACTTCTTAATTTTCAACTGCAGTAATAATCAATGTGAAAAATATTCTCATGGTGCAATTCCTTCAAGTGAGATCTCCAGGATGGAATAAAAGACATTTAGCTCAATTATGAAGCATACTACAACATTGATCATGTCCAGTTAGAGGGTTAAAAAGATTAATACTTCCCATCCTTGTTACAATTCATGGGAATCAAATTGTTATAATATCAATGAGACAGATGAGGTAGGTATCCTTTTTTTTTTTTAACCAGTGTCTGTTGATGGAAGGGACAAGCTTACAAGCTACACTGAGCTTCAATGAACTCACACACAAGAACAATGAAAGACAAAACCACCGTATCACCTGTGGGTGAACACTTTTCACAAAGCAATTGCTTCGTGTCTGACCTCACAGTCCTCATCCTCAAAGGAAACCCTCACAACGCTTTCAAAAGGCAAGCTTGGGAGCTTAAATTCATATCTCTGCTAGACACTAAAAAACATGGACTAAATAGAGACACTGGTTTTATGGCTCATTCAACAATTTGTAATACAGCCTACTGCCTGCTAACCCTTAATTGCCCACTTCATTTTAAGTGATCGCTTACAGCATGTGTGAACCCCTCATGTTTAACAATCTGTCCCAACTTGTGTTTAACTCAGACACTCTGTCGGGTTACCTTCCCCAGACCTGACCAGGTCTATCTATGAAGCTCAAAACCTTGTCCCTTCCACCAACGGAAGATGTTCCAATAAAAGATATTACCTCACCTACTTTGATCCTCTCATACCCTGGAACCAACATGGCTACAACAACACTACAAACATAATATTGGTGAGTAAGCTTTCTATTATTATCTGATGGCATTGCAGTTGGATATCAACACATTAGGAACCCATATGCAGAAATACTCTATGCTAAAGGCAACATCCTTATTAGAGACTTGTATATTAGTTATACATGTTTATGAAGAGCTGCATTTTTTTTTTTTTTTTGGATTAGCTCTTTAATTCATCACATATTTAGCACATTATTACTATACCAGATGTGTTTCTTCTCTTGGGCTTTCACCACCACTGATGAAATTATTTCTGACATTTCATCTATTGTATTATAACTTATTTGCTACCAGCAAACAGGCCTTTCAGGTATATGGGTTCCTCACTTTTATTTTGCTATTAGACAGACTTACGCTACTTTTAATGTACAATCCATTTTTATTATTCATTTATTTATTTAAGCACCACAGGAATACTCACCTGCCTTTCAGGGGTATTGTGAAACTCAGTTAATTGTTTGCAAAGTGCTTAGAGAACCTAAGGTAAAAAAGGTGCTTGTCATGACAATGTGTTTTCTGTTGTTGTGTACTGTCATTTTGATTTTTTCCATTCTGTTATTTTTTTTGAGTTAGGAAACTTTCATTTGGAACTAGGAGAATAGAATTAAGGTTTATCGGCAACCCTGAGAGATTGGCCTGAGTGAAGAGAAAGAATGCAACATTTATGGAGTTAGGCAAGTGGTTCTCCCTTTTGTTTGTGCATTGCAAACTTAGCTGCTCTTCAACAGATTCAGCTTTGAAATGAAGAATGATCTAGTCCAGACAATGTTGGAGCTGGGTGTTATTGAGCACTCCCAGAGCAAATGGCGGAGCCCCATTGTCCTCGTCCCAAAGACAGATGGGAGCCGGCGGTTTTGCATTGACTTCTGGAGAGTAAACGCCATTTTGAAGTTCGACGCCTATCCGATGCCCCGCGTCGACGAACTACTTGACTGGCTCGGGGAGGCCTGCTATATCACCACACTAGATCTCATGAAGGGGTACTGGCAGATCCCCTTGGACCCCAGGTCCAAGGAGAAGACAGCATTCGCCACCCCTTAGGGCTGTACCATTTCACCCGGGTGCCTTTCGGCCTACACCTTGGGCCAAGGGCAAGTACCTTGGGAAAGTCCAAGCACTTCAGGAATATCAGGCACCTACCACAAAGAGGCAGGTGCATCAATTCTTGGGCTTAGCTGGATATTACCAGCGGTTTGTACCCCACTTCGCAACCATTGCCGCCCCTCTGACAGAGCTCCTGACCAAAGACAGCCCCTGCCGAGTTTGCTGGTCCGATAAATGCGAGAAGGCCTTTCGAACCATCAAAGAACGGCTGTGTAGCAAGCCAGTACTCTTCAGCCCTGACTTTCATCATGGATTCATCGTTCAGACCGATTCCCCAGGAGTAGTGCTTGAGGCAGTCCTCTCTCAGGAGGTGAATGGGGAGGAACACCCTATTGTTTACCTCAGTCGGAAGCTGTTCCCCAGAAAAAAGAATTACTCCGTCATTGAGAAAGAGGCCCTAGCAGATAAGTGGGCAAATTCAAATTGTTGAATGAGCCATAAAACCAGTGTCTCGGTGCCCCCTTTATACTGGTTACGGACCATGCACTCCTGAAGTGGCTCAATAAGATGAAGGACTCTAATGTCAGGCTTATGCGGTAGTATCTGGCTGTGCAGCCCTACACCTTCACCATTCACCATCGGGCGCGAAGGGACAATGCCAACGTGGACTTTCTATCTCACTTAGGAGAGGGTGAGGACACCAGCTCTGAAAGTTGGGAGCTGGATTTGATGGGTGGGGTATGTAGGGAGCCAGGGTGGCCTCCCTCCGAACCAGAGGGTAAAGAGCCACTCTCTCCGCCTGAGTGGGCGGGGCCAGGACAAGCTTACTCTACCCCCCAGAAGGGGAGGGGTGGAACAGGAAGTACAAAAGGCAGGGCCCTTAGCCCAGTCAGGGCCGCACCAGGGAGGGAGACAGATGCTGGCTGTTCCCTGCAGACCCTGCTGCTGAGCCAGGGGAGGCCCTGGACTAGGGGAAACCTGACCTTGAGGAAGGACTCGAGCTACCAGGACTGCCGGTCGCAGAGTACCTCGAGGAACTGGAGGAGCCAGGCAGCAACCTGAGCCAGAGTGAGCCTGACGCAGAGGGTGAGCTGGAGTTACCGGGGCTGCCGGTGGCTGAATATCAGGACGAGTTGGAGAAACCAGAGGGACCCAATCGAGAGACCAGGTAGGAAGTAGCCCAGGGGCAGAACTGGACAGTGCGGTGAGCCAGTATTTGGTCAGCGTGTTGTGGACAAATCCCTGCTGACCCAGTGGCGGGACTCTTTCCTCCCGCCACTGTCAGGGCCCTGAACCTGGAGTCGGGTGGACCTGCATTCCCCTACCCCAGTCCACCCCGCCTCAGGTGGCAGAACCCCAATAAAGACCACTGACTCGTGCCAGCGCTCCCCTGCCTGAGGGGCGCGCCACTGACTCTGGCCGGCACACCTCCCTCCGCTAACTCCCCATCAACAGAAAGGTGTGACCAAGGCCTTTCAGCGAGGCAGTGGCTCTCCACTGCCCCCCAGCGGCTGGGCAGCCCAACTGAGACCCTGCTACACACTGGATCTACCTTGTCCACATGCGTGTTGACCCCTCTAAAAATTCTAGTAGATTTGTGAGGCATGATTTCCTTTTACAAAAACCATGCCCCAACAAATCATGTTCATTTGTGTCTGATAATTCTGTTCTTTACTATAGTTTCAACCAATTTGCCTAGTACTGGAGTTGGGCTTACCAGCATGTAATTGCCAGAATCACCTTTGGAGCCTTTTAAAAAAATTGATGTCATATTAGCTATCCTCCAGTCATCTAGTACAGAAGCCAATTTAAATGATAGGTTATATACCACAGTTACTAGCTCTGCAATTTCACATTTGAGCTCCTTCAGAACTCTTGGATGAATACCATATGATCCTTATTACTGTTTAATTTATCAATTTGTTCCCAAACCTCCCCCATTGACAACTCAATCTGGAACAGTTTCTCAGACTTGTCACCTAAAAAGAATGACTCAGGTGTGGGAATCTCCCTTACATCCTCTGCAGTGAAGACTGATGCAAAGAATTCATTTAGCTTCTTTGCAATGGCTGTATCTTCCTTGATTGCTCCTTCAGCACCTCAGTCGTCTAGTGGCCCACTGATTTTTTTTTTTTTTTTTTTTGGGGCCAGCTTCCTGCTTTTGATGTACTTTTAAAAAATTACTATGAGTTTTTGAGTCTTTGGCTAGTTGCTCTTCAAAGTCTTTCTTGGTCTGCCTAATTATACTTTTACACTTCACTTGCCAGAGTTTAGGCTCCTTTCTATTTTCCTCTATAGGATTTAACTTCCATTTTTTAAAAGATGCCTTTTTGCCTCTAACCACTTCTTTTACTTTGGTGTTTAGCCATGGTGGTATTTTTGCGGTCCTCTTACTATGTTTTGTAATTAGGGGTAAACATTTAATTTGAACCTCTATTATGGTGTTTTTAAAAAGTTTCCATGCAGCTTTCAGGCATTTCCCTTTTGTGACTATACCTTTTAATTTCCATTTAACTAGCGTCCTCATTTTTGTATAGTTCCCCTTTCTGAAGTCAAATGCTACTATGATGAGCTTCTTTGGTGTTTCCCACCCTCCAAGGATGTTAAACTTAATTATACTATGGTTGCTGTTATCAGGTTCAGCTATATGCTTGGACCAGATCCTGTGCTTCACTTAGGACTAAATCTAACTATTGTACAAAATATTTTGTGTTCTTGACAGCCAGCTTCAGTATATTAATATAACAACGTGGACTTGGCTGACTTCTCTGAGACCCAGGACCTACATCAATCTAGCTATGGAAGAAAACTCTACATTCCTGAGTTTTGCACTTGTGTAATCCAATTTTACAAGAGTACAGCCTGCATTGTGGCCGGAGAGGCTGATAGGATCATTCCCAAATGTGTTATTTAAAGAGCACCGATGAAGTCCTGTTTGCCAATCCTGTACTGTGTTGGCCACCGAAGGTTGAAATCTTCAGAGTGCAAAATTTGTGAGAATGCATTACAGCCCATTGCTCCCTTTAGTTTTCTAAGAAAAAGATCTTCCAGAAAAACTGGAGTTTTTGGTAGTGTTTGTGCAATATAAATCACCAAACTTTCAGATCTCTATTGTACCAGAGAGGTAAAATAACAGCACTGTGCAGAGTAGGAGGAGGACATAGCATAACAGGAGTATATTTTGGATAAAGAAAGTGAAAAGTTTGAAGAAAAGACAGAAATATTGAATCAACTATATTAGAGGAATGGCAGCAGCCTATGAATAATGGAATATCTCTTGGATAAAGTAAAGTCATGATTCACTTTTTAGGAATATGGGTTCCTCACTTTTATTTTGCTATTAGACAGACTTACGATACTTTTAATGTACAGTCCATTTTTATTATTAATTTATTTATTAAACACCACAGGAATACTCACCTGCCTTTCAGGGGTATTGTGAAATGCAGTTAATTGTTTGCAAAGTGCTTAGAGAACCTAAGGTAAAAAAGGTGCTTGTCATGACAATGTGTTTTCTGTTGTTGTGTACTGTCATTTTGATTTTTTCCATTCTGTTATTTTTTTTGAGTTAGGAAACTTTCATTTGGAACTAGGAGAATATAATTAAGGTTTATCAGCAACCCTGAGAGATTGGCCTGAGTGAAGAGAAAGAATGCAACATCTAAATGAAGTGAAATGTTAACTAGATCTTTCTTCATTTCAAAGCTGAATCTGTTGAAGAGCAGCTAAGTTTGCAATGCACAAACAAAAGGGAGAACCACTTGCCTAACACCATAAATCAATGTGTGTTGTGCTCTGAAAAGTGGCTATATGGAAATGGATCTTTCATACTCAATAATCTTCATAGAATTATCTTCTTATTTTGGTGAGGATGCATGGCTTCTATATTGCCAACTCTAAGCATTCAAAAAAACTGAGATTGGCTTAAAATTTATGAGATTGAAAAATGTTATATTATTTGCCTCCTGGTTTTGAGCCTTTAGAGTACACTCAGATCATGATTTCAGGCTGTTCTCTGCAATAATGAGTATGATATTGGGGATTGAGCCTTTAAGGGCTGAGCTTCCCAGACGGAAGAGTCTGGGCAGGGTGTTGTGAAGCTCTTTTATGCACAGCCAGTTGGAACCAGACACAGAATAAATCAGATCTCTTGCAAGCACCTAAAGAGCTGAGTGATCACTGAATATCAAAATGATAGCTAGAAAATAAAGCTAAGACTTTCACATATTAACTTGACTCTAGGAGCTGGGGCTTTAAAAAACACTAAATATCACAAGACTTGTGCTAAAGTCATGGAAGTTAGCAACACTGACTTTTTACTTCTACTAGCATATCAGAGCATAGCTACAGGAATTTGAGCTGGACTCCATTCTTCCACATATTAATTAAGTTCCACTTGCAGAGCCATATGAGGCTGGATAGAAGGTATATTTAAGGGAAAAACTTGGCCTCTAAAATCTTTATTAATGATGACATGCAAGCTAGAAAGAACCTAACTTGACTTTCAAATAAACAAGCTTGACTTTCAAGATCTACAGGACTGGCAGTTAGAAAAACATCTTATTACTTGTAAATTGAGAAAATTTGTTCTTTAAATCCACGAGAAACAATAAATGTGAAACCCCACAGTGGCATTAGTACAGCTTCTTTTCTGAGTAGAACCACATTTTACCATCTGCTTCCTCAGTTGGAGAGGAGTCAAAAACCTTTGAATCCTGGATTTGGAACAGGGCATAAAATGGGGAATGCACCTCCGTGGCATGCTTCATCCTTGCCCTCAACCACATGTAAGTCCCTTTGTGGAGCTCAGCAGGAAATAATCCACAGAGTGGAGGCAGGAAGACCTTTTGTGTATTACAGCACTGGTCTTCTTCCTTTTAGGTTTTCCTTTCCTCCTTATTATCCTTCCACTATGAAGGATGTACTTGCTTTTAACACCAAGCCTACTATGAGCATTGGATATTACCTGCTGGCTGCTATCCAAAGGGTATACGGCTCCATTTAATTCTAATATACTTAAAGTGCCTCAGCACAACACATGTAGAATTAATTCTGTGTGCTCTGGTCAAGCATTTTTGTGAGATCAAGGTATTGAGGAAGGATTTTAACACCATAATCATTCATGAACTTAGGGAGGAGTGAAATACTTCAGAAACTGCAAATTATTGATCACTAATTCAGACAGACACAGCATGTTCAGTGTAACTCAAATTCAAAATTGAACACAAAATAAATAAGGGAGGTTTGGTTTGGTGTAACAAGAAACACACAGGACTCAACGAGGAAGTCTGCCACACTACAGATTATGTATTTTTACTCAAGTTCAAAGTCAAATAGCCAGAGCCAATTAGAAAACAGGGACTTCAGTGATAAACTGCAGCCTTGGCATGGTTGGAGACATTTTGGAATGCGCTCTTTCGAAGAGAATTGACTTGGTGAGGCTATTTGGTTAAAAAAGTAATAATAATAATAATTGACAAAACTGCTAAAGTCAAGAACATTTGCACAAAGCAATACAGAGTCACAGTAACACTTTCCTGCCTCAGAAAAAGTACAGTCTGGCAGGCAGCCAGTGTTAGGCTGTCTGTCTGAAAAATGTTAAAGGACAAACTACAGCAATACAGGCAGTGTGTGTGGGAGGAGGAAGGGTGGAATGAGAAAGTAGGAGTATGGAAGCACTAAAATGTGTTGGACTACTCTGAGATTTATTTGTTGGGGGGAACCAGAGACATTTCCTCCTCAGATATCCTTTTCTCCTCCTTTTTGTTTAACAAAAGTTTGTATTTATATTATTGAGCACTGACAAAGTGCTTGGCACTGTAGAAACACAGAGGAACATACAGTTCCTAATCTCAAGGAGCTCACAATCTAAATACATACAGTGCAGACATTGTCTGTGGTGCAGACTGAGGGCACAATTTTATTGTGGCAGGGAATTTGGGGCATTTTTTATTACTGTTTGTATTATGTTAGCACATAGAAAACCCAGTTAGTTCAAGGGTTCTTTCATGCTAGGTGCTTTGCAAACATGTAAGAAAATATGGTCCCTGCCTTAAAAGGTAACAATCTAAACAAGACAAGGGTACAGAGAAAAACATATGTACACTGATGAGAAGTAATGTTAAGTATATATCTTTTTCATGTCTGGAAGTGCATAGGGTGTCTTGATAAAAATGAAGTAACAAATTACAGATATAAATAAAATAAGGCCCTGTGCCCCAAGGTAGCCTATTTGGTGCATATTGTAGGTAAAATTGATACCTACAGGAGTAATGTTCTCAGAACTTATTTACAGCAATGGGTAAAAAGATCATATTGTAGCTGTCTCTAAACAGGCTAGACCAAGCCAAAAAGCCTCAACAGACATACATCACTAGGATGGAGAAAGACAAAGAAAACAACAGTCCCTCCTTTCACATCTACAATCCATAAAGTAACAAAGCAAACTCAAAATTTAAAATGAATGCAGTATATGATGTAAATAACAGTAACTGCCTTAGCCATGTGTAAAAATGATCTTGCCAACGAGAGAAGTTCAGTTGCCATGGAAGTTGGTTATCATAAGTGATGGCAAAGGTATATTAGAACATTGAATGCATCACCTGGCAAGTGCAGGATACAGTCTCTAACTAGAGAACATACTGTATCAAAGATTAAATAGAAGCAAAAATTAAAAAATTAATAAATGTTATAAAAATCAAGATACAGAGACTGGGAGATTGAATATGGAGACAGTATACAATCTTGACAGCATTAGCCAGAGAGGTGGCCAGTGCAGAAATAGGAGTACGGGAAAAGAACAGTGCCCAAATGACCACTCCAGTGGCATATATCTCTTTTAAAATGTTTACCCAAACTATGAATTAAGAGGAATGGACTCATCCACTGCCATGACTTAAAATCCATTTAAAGACCATCCATTATCTGTTACCCCCAATTCCTCCTGCTGCAATTTTACTCTGAGTAGTTCTGCAAATGCTGATGAAATTTAGGAAATGACAAACTTATTTGGAGCCATTGTTGCGCAACATGACGTTAATCTTTTGCTCGTTTTAGACTGTATTTTATTTGTGTGTTTTCTTGCTCAACTTGTTTTCATTTTGGTTCACTAAGTCAGCTATTTAAGAGATTAGAATTCTGATTTTGTGGAGGCTCCACAGCTTTCACCCACAGAACCTAGCATTGCTGGATGACTTTTATAATAGTAATTATGTGGGTGGTGGGAATGGTTCAGGGTTTTTTTTTATTATTTTTGGCCTGTTATTTTGCATGTTCTGTGGCATTATGAGATCTCCCTAGGTTCTGTGGTTCACAATGATCAAAGTTATTACTGATTTTTATGTGCTGCTACCATGGTTGGCAAGCCTTTCTTTTTAAAAAATTCCTTTCTGCACTACAAGTAAAATAAGGCATGTCGTGAGGCCCAAATTCAGCAAAAGCATTTAAAAATATTTTAAGTCCATCTCTATTCAATAAAGTAATAAAGCACATACTTAAATTCAAAAGGGGAGGTTGTAATACTACATTGTCAGTGGATTTCTCTTTTTGTTTTCACTTATAGAGCTATACTTGCAGTCTCCAGATGTTTCTCTAAGGCCTGGTCTACACTACGAGTTTAGGTCGACTTTAGCTGCGTTAAGTCGACTTAAGCCTGGACACGTTTACACGACGAAGCCCTTTCTTTCGACTTAAAGGGCCCTTTAAACCGGTTTCTTTACACCACCTCGACGAGGGGATTAGCGATAAAATCGGCCTTATGGGGGTCGGAATTGGGTAGTGAGGACGGAATTCGACATTAGTGGCCTCCGGGAGCTATCCCACAGTGCTTCATTGTGACCGCTCTGGACAGCACTCTCATCTCAGATGCACTGGCCAGGTAGACAGGAAAAGCCCCGCGAACGTTTGAATTTCATTTCCTGTTTGCTCAGCGTGGAGAGCACAGGTGACCATGCAGAGCTCATCAGCACAGGTAACCGTGATGGAGTCCCAGTCCCAGTCTCAGGATCGCAAAAGAGCTCCAGCCTGGACCGAACGGGAGGTACGGGATCTGATCGCCATCTGGGGAGATGAAGCAGTGCTGGCCGAACTCCGAAACAGTAAAAGAAATGGCAAAACATTAGAAAAGATCTCCAAGGCCATGAAGGACAGAGGCCATAACAGGGACGCACAGCAGTGCCGCGTGAAAATTAAGGAGCTAAGGCAAGCCTACCACAAAGCCAGAGACGCAAACGGAAGGTCCGGGGCTGAGCCGCAAACATGCCGCTACTACGAGGAGCTGCATGCCATTCTAGGGGGTGCAGCCACCAGTAGCCCAAGCGTGTGCTATGAGTCCCTCACTGGAGACAGGGAAGCGGGTTCGGCGGACGAGGAAGATGAGGATGGAGAGAACATCATAGATAGCTCACAGCAGCAAGGAAGCGGAGAAACCAGTTTCCCCAACAGCCAGGATATGTTTGTCACCCTGGACCTGGTACCAGTAACCCCCGAACTCACCCAAGACCCTGTGGGCACACAGGGGACCTCTGGTGAGTGTACCTTTGTAAATATTACACATGGTTTAAAAACAAGCGTGTTTAATGATTGAAATGGGGCGATTTTATTAAGGGGACATTCAGAGGTGCCCCTTCCTGCTCTGCTGAACAGAAATATTCCCCGCTGCTAACCACGCGGTGGGGGGGAGGGGTGAAGTGACCATCCCAGAGAATTGGGTGTGTGGGGGAGGGGAGTTAGTTGGGTTTGTGCTGCATGTTAAACCTGAAACCGCAGCCCCTCCTTTTACATTGCAAACCCATTTTAAATGGCCAACCCAACGGGTGCTTGGTATGGTTAATGAGAGCAGTACTGTTTTAAACCATCCCCACTTGTTAACAAGGTTAAAAAAGCCCAAAGACTGTGTCTTACCATGGCTGCCTGCAAGCTGAAATCTGTGGCCTGGCACTGCGTGAGTGATCTCTCACACCAAACCGGCAGTCCCTCAATATAAGAGGAAAAATGCGACCTTGTAACGAAAGCACATGTGCTGTGTGATGTGAACAGCAAAATCTAACGTGAAAGAGTGTACCCATTGTTCTCAAAAATGTATCTTTTTTAAACAACTCTCCCTTCTCCTCCACCAGCTGCAAATGTTTCACCTTCACAGAGGCTAGTGAATATTCGAAGAAGGAAGCGAAGGACACGTGACGAAATGTTCACTGAACTACAGACTGCCTCCCACGCTGACAGAGCACAGCAGAATGCGTGGAGGCAGTCAATGACTGATTTTAAAAAAGCCCAATATGAGCGAGAGGAGAGGTGGCGGGCTGAAACGCGGGCTGAAGAGGAGAAGTGGCGTGAGCTTGTACTCAGAAAGCAAGAGTCGATGCTCCGGCTGCTTGAGCATCAAAGTGATATGCTCCTGCGTATGGTTGAGCTGCAGGAAAGGCAGCAGGAGCAGAGACCGCCGCTACAGCCCCTCTGTAACCAACAGCAGGAGCAGAGACCGCCGCTACAGCCCCTCTGTCAGCAGGAGCAGAGACCGCCGCTACAGCCCCTCTGTAACCAACAGCAGGAGCAGAGACCGCCGCTACAGCCCCTCTGTAACCACCAGCCCTCCTCCCCAAGTCCCATTGCCTCCTCACCCAGACGCCCAAGAACACGGTGGGGGGGCCTCCGGCCACCCAATCACTCCACCCTAGATGATTTCCACAGCAATAAGTTTTAAAGTTTTAAAGTGCAGTGTGTCCTTTTCCTTCCCTCCTCCCCCACCCATCCCGGGCTACCTTTGCAATTATCCCCCTAGTTGTGTGCTCAATTAATAAAGAATGCATGAATGTGAAGTAACAATGACTTTATTGCCTCTGCAAGTGGTGCTTGAAGAGGGGAGGGTAGGGGAGGTTGGGGTGCTTGGTTTACAGGGTAGTAGAGTTAACCGGGTGCGTGGGGGGGGCTGCGATTTCATCAAGGAGAAACAAACAGAAGTTTCACACCATATCCTGCCCAGTCACAAAACTAGTTTTCAAAGCCTCTCTGATGCGCACCGCGCCCTGCTGTGCTGCTCTAACCGACCTGGTGTCTGGCTGCGCGTAATCAGCGGCCAGGCGATTTGCCTCTATCTCCCACCCCGCCATAAATGTCTCCCCCTTACTCTCACAGATATTGTGGAGCGCACAGCAAGTAGCAATAACAATGGGGATATTCTTTTCGCTGAGGTCACAGCGAGTCAGTAAGCTGCGCCAGCGCGCTTTTAAACGCCCAAATGCACATTCCACCACCATTCGGCACTTGCTCAGCCTGTAGTTGAACAGGTCCTGACTCCTGTCCAGGCTGCCTGTGTATGGCTTCATGAGCCATGGCATTAAGGGGTAGGCTGGGTCCCCAAGGATCACGATAGGCATTTCAACATCCCCAATGGTTATTTTCTGGTCCGGGAAGAAAGTCCCTTCCTCCAGCTTTCGAAACAGAAGAGAGTGCCTGAAGACGCGAGCATCATGTACCCTTCCCGGCCAGCCCACGTTGATGTCGGTGAAACGTCCCTTGTGATCCACCAGGGCTTGCAGCAGCATTGAAAAGTACCCCTTGCGGTTTATGTACTCGGTGGCTTGGTGCGCCGGTGCCAAGATAGGGATATGGGTTCCGTCTATCGCCCCACCACAGTTTGGGAATCCCATTGCAGCAAAGCCATCCACTATGTCCTGCACGTTTCCCAGAGTCACTACCCTTGATATCACCAGGCCTCTCATTGCCCTGGCAACTTGGATCACAGCAGCCCCCACAGTAGATTTGCCCACTCCAAATTGATTCCCGACTGACCGGTAGCTGTCTGGCGTTGCAAGCTTCCACAGGGCTATTGCCACTCGCTTCTCAACTGTGAGGGCTGCTCTCATCTTGGTATTCTGGCGCTTCAGGGCAGGGGAAAGCAAGTCACAAAGTTCCATGAAAGTGCCCTTACGCATGCGAAAGTTTCGCAGCCACTGGGAATCGTCCCAGACCTGCAACACGATGCGGTCCCACCAGTCTGTGCTTGTTTCCCGGGCCCAGAATCGGCGTTCCATGGCATGAACCTGCCCCAGTAACACCATGATTTCCACATTGCTGGGGCCTGTGCCTTGTGAGAGGTCCATGTCAATTTCCTCATCACTATCGTCGCCGCGCTGCAATCGCCTCCTCCTCCTCAGCTGGTCCTCCTGGTTTTGCTTTGGCATGTCCAGGCTCTGCATATACTCCAGGACAATGCGCGTGGTGTTCATAGTGCTCATAATTGCCGCGGTGATCTGAGCGGGCTCCATGATCCCAGTGCTAGCTATGGCGTCTGGTCTGAAAAAAGGCGCGAAACTAGTATCTAAAGACCAGGGGAAGAAGGGAGGGAGGGAGGGAGGGGCGGGCGACTGACGACATGGCGTACAGGTACAGGGAATTAAAATCAAGAAAGGTGGCTGTGCATCAGGGAGAAATACAAACAACTGTCACACAGAATGCCCCCCCCCCCCCAGAGATTGAACTCCTAAGCCTGGGTTTAGCGGGCCGTTGATTTGACGGAGGGAGGGGGGAAGGAAATGAATAAAACACAAATCTATTTTTTACATCTTAAGACGACAGTGCAGCATGACTGATAGCCCTCGGCATTTTCTGGGTGCTTGGCAGCCAATACTTGGCAGCAAATAGTATACTACGACTGGTAACCATCATTGTCCAACGAGGACGGTTAAAGGCAAGGGGTTGCTGCTGTGTAGCAATGTAGCCCCACGTGTGCCAGCCACATGTCTGCCAGCACCCAGATCGCCCTCGGCCTTTTCTGGGTGCTTAGCAGACAATACTTGGCAGCAAATAGTATACTACGACTGGTAACCATCATTGTCCAACGAGGACGGTTAAAGGCAAGGGGTTGCTGCTGTACAGTAGCCAGAAGGCTCGGTAAAGGCGCTCAGGCTACAATAATCTATGAGCATTTCAGGCAACCTCTAAATTTACTTGCTTTCAGACCTGAGGAAAGCTCTTCTTTCAGATCTGCTGAGCACCCAGATTGCCCTCGGCCTCTTCTGGATGCTCAGCAGACAATACTGACAGGACGGTTACCAGTCGTAATAAACTATCTACTGCCAAAAGGCAAGGGGCTGGTGCAATGCAGCCCTACGGCTGCCAGCCCCACAGCTACCAGCATCCCGAGCGCCGATGAAGGCTACTACTCATGCTGCACCGTCTACCGCCAAAAGGCAGTAATCTGCTGCTGCTGTTTAGCAATGCAGTCACACGTTTGCCGGCACCCGGAAGACATATGGTGACGGTGAGCTGAGCTGAGCGGGCTCCATGCTTGGCGTGGTATGTTGTCTGCACAGGTAACCCAGGTAAAAAGGCGCGAATCTATTGTCTGCCGTTGCTGTGACGGCGGGGGAGGTGCGTGACGCAATGTACCCAGAACCCCCCGCGGCACTGCTTTGCATCATTCGGGCATTGCGATCTCAACCCATAATTCCAATGGGCGCCGGAGACTCCAGGAACTGTGGGATAGGTACCCATAGGCACCCATAGTGCAATGCGCCGGAAGTCGACGCTAGCCTCGGTACTGTGGACGCGGTCCGCCGACTTCATGCACTTAGAGCATTTTATGTGGGGACACACACAGTCGGCTGCATAAAACCGGCTTCTATAAATCCGGCTTCTATAAATCCGACCTAATTTTGTAGTGTAGACAAGCCCTTAGGTATCAACTCTCCACTCAACATTTTCAGGCAGAGTACTCACTCTCTTGCTCTTTTTTTTTTTTTTTTAAATAAAAATGTCCATCCAAAACTCATTTGACTGATGCTTCTCTGGGTTTTCATATAAGGCACTGTGAGTTTATCTGGGTAATCAGGCCTAGTCTAAGAGGAGGATGGCATTTCTCGATGTGATGTCTCATTTTGTTTTTTAAAATAGCTGGCTGGGTTTGGGTTTTTTTGGCATTTGGACTCTCATTTTCTCAGTATAGATATCTTCAGGATGTTCGACTAGCAATTAGAGCCCAGAGACTGAAATGCTCCAACATCTAGAAATAGCTGAAATGTTAGGAAGGTTGTGTTCTTATACTTTCATACTTGGACCCACAGTCCTTATACATTTAAGCCCCAATTTATCAAAGTACTTGAGCACATGGGTGAAGAGTGAGGGATATATCTGTATGTAACCCTTCTGCCCAGAAGTGAAAGTAAGCCGGTCCGGCCCGGCCTGGCTTCCCCAGGCAGGCGATTTAAAGGGCTTGGGGCTCCCGGCAGCGGCCGGAGCTCCCGGTAGCGGAGGCGGCCGGAGGCCTGGGGCTTGGGCGGCAATTTAAAGGGCCCGGGGCTCTGCTGCAGTAGCGGCGGCCAGGAGCCCCAGGCCCTTTAAATTGCCACCGGAGCCCCCGGCCGCCACCGCTTCCCTAGGGGCTCTGGCAGCAGGGCTCGGGCGGCAATTCAAAGGGCCCGGGGCTCAGGCTGCTGCAGGGAGCCCCGGGCCCTTTAAATCGCCATTGGAGCCCCACTGCCAGAGCCCCAGAGTAGCGGCGGCAGCCTGGGACTTTTGCGGCGATTTAAAGGGCCCTGGGCAGCAGCGGCAGCCAGAGCCCCGGGCCCTTTAAATCGCTGCCCGAGCCCTGCTGCCGGAGCCCTGGGGTAGTGGTGGCGGGGCTCCGGCAGTAATCTAAAGGGCCAGGGGCTCCCAGCCGCCGCTACCGCAGCGGAGCCCCGGGCCCTTTAAATCTCTCCCAGAGCCCTGAGCCCCAGGGTAGTGGCAGCAGCCGGGAGCCCCCGGGGTTCCGTCGGCGATTTAAAGGGCTCAGGGATCCACTGCGGTAGTGGCAGCTGGGAGCCCCTGGCCCTTTAAATCACCGCCGGAGCCCCGCCACCGCTACCCCGGGGCTCCAGCAGCAGGGCTCTGGTGGCAATTTAAAGGGCCCAGGGCTCCGCTGCGGTAGCGGCGGCCGGGAGCACCTGGCCCTTTAAATCATCGCCGGAGCCCCGGGCCGCTGGCGCTACCCCAGGGGCTCCAGCAGCAGGGCTCGGGCAGTGATTTAAAGGGCCCGGGGCTCCGGCCGCTGCGGGGAGCCCTGGGCCCTTTAAATCACTGCTAGAGCCCTGCTGCTGGAGCCCCTGGGGTCGTGGCGGTGGGGCTCCGGCAGTGATTTAAAGGGCCAGGGGCTCTCCTGCGGTAGCAGCGGCCGGAGCCCCAGGCCCTTTAAATTGCCCCCGAGTCCCGGGGCTCCCAACCACCTCTGCAGCTGGTAGCTCCAGCAGTGATTTAAAGGGCCTGGGGCTCCCAGCCACCGCTACTGCAGCCGGAGTCCCGGGCCCTTTAAATCTTGATTTAAAGGGCCCGGGGATTTTAGTTAGTTAGCACATAAAAATCAGTAATAACTTTGATCGTTGTGATTTTAGTTAGTTGGTTGTATTGCAGGAGGGCCAAGAGGTTACCAACCAAAGATCTGAGCCGCTTTTGTGCTAAATACTGTGCATCTAGTTAACGCCTATGTCTCTTGACCCCTCTCCAGTGCCTTACCCCCTGGTAATGCCTTCCACTGAGGAATTCATATAGCTTGGGCCACGTAGACAATAATATAAGCAACTTGGAATCTTGAAAAAAATACAATGTGTTCAGAACAGAGGGAAGACATAGAATAAATTATATAATGATCACATCATAGCAGAGGGAGGCTCTTGATTTTCAGCAAAGCTTTGCTTAAAACAGGAATAAGCAAAGTAAAGAATGGCAGCTTGTTACTATATGATGTAATAAAACAATTTTGACACTGTAGTCATGACACACATTTATATATTAATATTTTAAAACAAATATATGTCTTGTAGTTCATTATTGATATTTAAAGACTAGATAGCCAGGATTTATAAACAGATACTGATTGGACTTTGCTCTCAATGTGAGGGCAAGGCACATTCCCTCTTATGGTTTGGCTTAATATAGGATATCAGTTCATTGCTCAGTTTATAGTTTTAGAGAAGTGTACACGTTCTGAACATTTCTTAGTTTTCTGAATATTAAATTGTTCACGCCAACACTGATAATGGAGAAGCAATTATTAGTTGATCAACTCAGTCTCTGAGCTCCCTCTCTACCATTCTGAATTGTATATCTAAAAACAGGCCCTAGAGACATTTAATAAAAATAGCCAGCATAGAGAACATCTCATGGAATCTGTTGAGCATGCTCACTGTTTGAGACCACTACTCCAAGGGAGAAAGCTCCTTGAGCCTGCCCAGCAAAATAGCTGCTGAACAGCTGCAGAGAAACTCAAAGGAAACAAGAAGCAGAAGTTAAATGTTGACTAAGGGGATGATGCTCTAAATCAGCTGCACAAAGGTGCAGAACTTGGCCTTTAGCAAGATAAGATGCTAACTGGGGACATTCCTTTACTGGTAAAGAGGTAATGTCCCATTTATAATCATGTGTTAACTTGTACATCGTTAGAGTACAACAATGAAGTTTTCTCAGATCTTAGTCTAGATACAAGCTACAGTTAGTAGATACTCTCATACAGTAGTTAAAGATCTATATGGAAACACTGGCTATGAAGAGGGAGAGGGAAATATATCCCTTGATATTATAAACAATTTTGTTAAATACAGATATTAACACAGCAGCCTCAAATGGACAAGGGGTTAATGGAAGACAAAATAAGAGTGCATCAAGCAAATTATAATAATAAATACAAGCCTATAACTCTGTAGTATAGAGTCATAACAAAAAATAGAGGTCCCAGTTCACTACCTATCTAACTATTGTCAGCTGCTAATGTTTTATAGACACTCTAGTATAGGTGAGCCTCAAAGACAGATTTAAAGGAAGACAAGGCTTTGTAGATATTGGCAGAGAGTGTTTCCAATTCAAAAGGGGTAGCATAGGCAAAAACACAATGTTTCTGTGGGAGGGAGAAGCTGACTGATGGATGGTGAAGACTGGGTACGTCCTTTGTAAAGTGCTTTGAGATCTACTGATCTATGTAAGAGATGGGTATTATTATATGAACTTCTATGAACTTCTGAAATTTCCAACAGGTTTCATGACTGTTAAAAACTTAGACCTGATCCTACAGTGTGGCTCTGAATGGGTACAGATGTCTGCCCAGATGATGTACCTGCACAAATGAAAATAAAACCATTACCAGTGAGAGTGCTCTTATCACACATATTGACTAGCAGTCCTGAACTCCAGAAATCTTGTTATAAACAATTCCAGGAACTATGCTATTAAAAGTTTAGATTCTATGGAATACATTCGTACTCAGACTAAGCATAAAGGATGGGCCTTTTACTCCCAGGAAAAGTGCTGAATTGATTGAGACTTCTACCAGAGGATCAAATTTATTTATTGTAATGATAAAGCAAATGATCTCCCGATCACAGTAAGTATCATTGAGAATAATCAGTTTATTAGAAATGTCAACTAGTTGGTGTCTAAAAGTCACTTGGCTCTAAAATTAATAAATTGCACTTTTCTAAATGGCTACCTGGAACACTGGGAAACAATAAGCCAAATTCATTCCTAGTGTAACGCCATTTACTATGTATTTACACCAAGCATGCATTTGGTCCAATAGTTAAATTAATTTCTGAGAACAGATTTTAAAGATTTAACGATGGAAACTTATTCTGATCTGTATGTTCTAAAAGAAAGTACAATGAGGTGGCTCACATGCTAAATAGATTAGAAGATAAACATTTCAGACCAAACTTAACTCTTTGTTACACCCATGCAACCCTGAGGACTACAGCATAGTTAGAATGTGTAATGGAGAATAAAATTTTACCCTTGAAATAAAGCAAACATTAGAACTGATGTGTAAATTTAAAAATGGGTGAAATACTTTAAAATGGGGTGATAGCCTCGCAAATGCACACTATAAACATTTGCTTTCTCCGGGTCTAACTCCAGAGTCATTAGAGGATGTTGCCATAGAAAGGATGAAATCCTGCAGTTCTTTCTATCTAACTAATCCTTATGTTTAAAATTTTTGTAATTTGCTCCATTTATGGCATTCTTCCCTCCCCAATTTTTGTTCTACTGCTGAATAGCTATCTGAAACTGACCTCTCGCCACATCTCCCCATTTTTCTAACTGTTAAAAAAAAAAAACCACATATTATAAAGGGAAGTCACTAACTCATACCTAATTTCCTGACCTTTATCATTGCAACTTCCTGTAAAACTGCACAATGATCATGCTAAATGTACAAATTAATTGTTTTCCCATCTGTGGGGGCTTTAGTAGCTTTCCCGGTGTCTCAAACAGGAGTTTAAATTCATTTAATGGTGAAAGAGATTGTTCTACAACATGTAATTGTTTATAGCCCTGATTCTACAATGATTTTCCATGTGAGCAAAACCCTTGGAGTTCCTTGCAGGACCGAGGCCTAAGGTGTCTGTGATGGGGCATATAGATGCCAAATGGTAGCAAACACTAAAGGGTTAATGAAGACAGCAATCACTTAAACAGCTGCAGATAAATGGTTGGTTAGCAACAGCTGGGATAAAAGACTGCAACTGAGCTAGAGTAGGGCAGCTGCTGGAGAGGCTAAGAGGTACTGTGGAGAAGCTGTTAGATCTAGGTAAGGTTGTCATATGCAGGACATCTGCAAAGGTCATAGGTAGGAGACAGCCAGAGACCTAAGTAAACAGCGTCTGATTGCCTTACATAGGGCTCTGGGTTGGGACCCAGAAGAGAGGGTGGACCTGGGTCCCCCTACCACTCTCTGTAGGGAAGGGGATACAGACTGCCAAGTCCCAGGTTTGGGATGATGGTCCTAATATAGGATTATTGGACTTTGCCCTGTTCTGATGAAGAAAGGAGAGGGAGATATTGGCCATTAGGACTAACAACTAGAGGTCCATCACACTCTTGTGGTGAGATCCCTTACTACCCTGAAATGAGTCATGAAGAGTGCCAAAGCACTACAAGCCATGTTCCTGATACGAAGGGAAATCGAGACAAGGCTGCCATTACTAAATGCCTGACCATGTGGGGGTGCATTAAAGGGTGAGGGGCCTGACCATAGTGACAAATGAATTACATGAAATATATAGGAATTACAAGTGCTTACAGTAGGTTGTTCCATGAGGTGTTCATGAAGTCATCAATCCTGCAGGAGAAACATAGAATTGTGAATTTAAGTCCTGGCAGGTAAGTGAAGGAAGCAGGCAATGGATTTCACATTTTTTCGTTTTTAAAATATAATTACATTGGGCCAATCCTGGCCCCCGTATTTAATGTTTACTTAGTCTTTACTCGGGCAAACTGCCATTGATATCAATGAGAAATTTAACTGGGTAAGGACTGAATAATGACTGTATAAGAGCTTTGGGATTTGGCCTTGTATTTATAATTTTTAAATCTACACACACAGTACACTGCTTTGGGATCGTAAATAATTTATTTTAAGACTTTTCAACTCATATTTGCTGTAACAGTATTGTACATAAAATAAATATGATGATTAAAAAATAAACAACAAATATGCAATAGAGTAAGATCAGACCCTACTTTATTATGGGCCATATTCTATCTATGAATTGTTTTTGATGGCAGTGAGGATTCCAGATGTGAGGTAAGGATAAGCCTTCCCAATGTCTTGTATTCATAGACAATTATGTTTCCATTTAGTTTTCTCTGGGCTGTGCATATTTGCTTTCTCTTAACCACCTGTGTTTTTTAAATATTTTAGAATCAAAAGGGAGAGTGGGAAATGAGGTAAAGAGCCTTCTGTTCCCAAATTTCCATGTTTGCATGTTGGGAATTCAAAGAGCAAGTAGATTACCAAAGGGGCAGGTCTCTGGCCCAATCTCTTCTGCATTGGCAAATGTAGCTAGAATATGTGGGGAACACTTTGTCCCCTGCTAAAGGGGATATCAGATGTTAGTGCTGCAAGCATTACCCCAGCACTCTTAGGGCATGTCTTCACTACAAAATTAGATCGATAGGTCGATTTTATAGAAGTCGATCTTTAGCAACCGATTTTTATACAGTCGATCGTGCATGTCCCCACTAAGCACATTAGGTCGCGGAGTGCATCCTCAATACCGTGGCTAGCATCGACTCACGGAGAAGTGGTGCACTGTGGAATTCTGGGTTAAGCTCCCAATGCCTGATGGGGCAAAAACATTGTCGCGGGTGTTTTTGGGCACATGTCGTCAGTCTCCCCTCTTCCCTCCCTCCTTGAAAGCAATGGCAAACAATCATTTCATGCCTTTTTTTCCTGGGTTATCCGTGCAGATGCATAGCACGGCAAGCATGGAGCCCGCTCAGCTGTACACTGCTTTTGTGAGCATTGCAAACACCTCGCGCATTATCCTGCAGTATGTGCACAGCCTAGCTAGGAGACGCCAGCACAAGGAAGATTGTGAGGAGGACATGGACACAGACATTCCTGAAAGCACAGGATGTGGCAATTGGGATATCACGGCGGCATTGAGGCATGTTGATACAGTGGAACGCCGATTCTGGGCCCGGCAAACAAGCACGGTCTGGTGGGACCACATAGTGTTGCAGGTATGGGATGATTCCCAGTGACTGCAAAATTTTCGCATGCGTAAGGTCACTTTCATGGAACTTTGTGAGTTGCTTTCCCGCACCCTGAAGTGCAGGAATACCAAGATGAGACCTGCCCTGACAGTTGAGAAGCGAGTGGCGATAGCCCTGTGGAAGTTTGCAACGCCTGATTGCTACCGGTCAGTCGGGAATCAATTTGGAGTGGGCAAATCTACCGTGGGGTCTGCTGTGATCCAAGTAGCCAGGGCAATCAATACCCTTCTGCTAAGAAGGGTAGTGACTCTGGGAAATGTGCAGGTCATAGTGGACGGCTTTACTGCAATGGGGCTCCCTAATTGTGGTGGGGCAATAGACGGAACGCATATCCCTAGCTTGGACTGGACCACCTTGCCAAAGAGTACATAAACTGCAAGGGGTACTTCTCAATGGTGTTTCAAGCACTGGTGGATCACAAGGGCCGTTTCACTGACATCAACGTGGGATGGTCGGGAAAGGTGCATGACGCTCGCATCTTTCGGAACTCCGGGCTGTTCGGAAAGCTACAAGAAGGGACTTTTTTCCCCAGACCGGAAAATTACTGTTGGGGATGTTGAAATGCCAATAGTTATCCTTGGGGACCTAGCCTACCCCTTGCTCCCATGGCTCATGAAGCCGTACACAGGCAGCCTGGACAGCAGTAAGGAGCAGTTTAACTATAGGCTGAGCAAGTGCAGAATGGTGGTACAATGTGCCTTTGGATGTTTAAAAGGGCACTGGTGCAGTTTGCTGAGTAGGTTAGACCTCAGTGAAAGCAATATTCCCATTGTTATTGCTGCTTGCTGTGTGCTCCATAATATCTGTAAGAGGGAGACGTTTATGGCAGGGTGGGAGGATGAGGCAGATCGCTTGGCGGCCAATTTTGAACAGCCAGACACCAGGGCAATTAGAAGAGCACACTGAGGCGTGCTGTGCATCAGAGACTGACCAGGCTACGGTGTGACAGTTGTGTGTGTTTGTCCTTCATGCAAAGCCGCCCCCTTTGGTGAATGTACTTCCCTGTAAACCAATTCCCCTCCCCCTTTTGACCACAGCTGGCACAGGAAATAAAGTACCTATTGTTCTGAATCCATTCATTCTTTATTTATTAAAAAAACTTTGAGATCACTGACAATGCTGACTAGTAAAAGGAAGCCCAGGTGTACAAAGGGTTTGATAACAGGGTGGGGTGGGGGAGAAGGGAAGGACAAGGCCACATTGCTTATTGTTGCCACACTACAAATCAAAGCTGTTTGAATGACGGCCTTCTGTTACTTGGGCCATCCCCTGGAGTTGAGTGGCAGGGTGCCCGGGGCTTCCCCCCACTTCTTAGGCGTCTGAGGGAGGAGGATATGGAACTTGGCGAAGGGTTACACAATGGCTGCAGCAGGGGTCTGTAGTGTAGTTGCCTTTCCTGCAGCTCAACCAGATGGCTCATCATGTCTGTTTGCTCCCCCGTTAGCCTCAGCATCTCCTCCTGCATGTTACAATCACGCTCACTGTATGCTTTCCTGGCCTCTGCCACCAAATGCCTCCATGCATTCAGCTGTGCCCTATCAGTGCGGGAGGACTGCATGAGCTCTGAAAACATGTCAGCACGAGTGCATTTTTTTCGCCTTCTAATCTGTGATAACTTCAAGGATGGAGTTGATGCAGGGAGCATAGAAACATTTGAAGCTGCAGGGGGGGAAAAGGGAGAGTAAACTTTTCAGAAGATACATTTCTGAGAACAAAAGGGAGACTCTTTCACAGTGAATCAAGCAAATCACAGCAGACAGCACATGGGTTTTAGGTACAAGGTCACATTTTGCCTTTTATATTGAGCGCCTGATGTTATGGTGACACATCACACATGGCTGGGCAACAGAGTTTGGTTTGCAGGCAGCCATGGTAAGCAAAAGGGTACGTGGGGTTGGCTTCTTCCGCGTTCATAACACGTGGGAATGGTTTCAAACTGCAGCGCCCTCCTTTCCCATAGCAACCAATGCCAGTTGTGTTTGCCATTTAAAAGGAGGGGTTACGGTTGGGGTGGATGTACAGCACACCACTCCCCCGCAGTGTGGCTATTCTCCAGGATGATCCATTTTAGCCAAGCACAAACAGCCCAGCATGCCAGGGGTCTAATGTGTCAGGAATCACCAAACAGAGGGGATTACTGTTCCCTTACAAAACTTCCCCTAATTCAACCAGGTGACCATGAATGATATCACTCTTTTGAGGCTGACACAGAAAGATAAAGACCGAATGTTGCATGAATGCGACCAAAACCCAGGACCATTTGCTGCCATGCTTTGTGCTGCAATGATTCCAGATCACTTGCTTCTGGCTTGGCGTGGTAAAGTGTCCTACCGTGGAGGACGAAATAAGGCAGCCCTCCCCAGAAACCTTCCACAAAGGCTTTCAGAGTACCTCCAGGAGCGCTTCATGGAGATGTCCCTGGAGAATTCCTGCTCCATCCCCAGACACATAAACAGACTTTTCCATTAGCTGTACTGGCCGCGAATGCATCCCAATTGTTCATTAAACACAATTGCTTTTAATCTCTGTAGTGTCGTTACAAATGTGCACTCACTAGAGGTGCCTTCTCCGCCTTCAGGGTCCGGAAACAATAGGCCCTGGGAGGGTATTGACTCCACTGTGAGGAAAAGGTCCTGGCTGCCAGGGAGAATGGATTCTCCTCCTCCTCTTCCTCATCCACAAAATCCTCATCCGTGTTGCGTGAGGCTGCCACCTTGCAGGGGTCCACGGAGAGTGTTGGGGTACTGGTAGGGTCTTCCCCTAGAATGGCATGCAGCTGATCATAGAAGCGGCATATCTGTGGCTCTGACACGGAGCAACCGTTTGCCTCCTTGGTCTTTTGGTAGGCTTGCCTGAGCTCCTTAATTTTCACGCGGCACTGCTGTGCATCCCAGGTGTAGCCTCTCTCCACCATGACCTGTGCGATTTTGGCATATATATCAGCATTTCTTCTGCTGGATCGGAGTTCTGCCTGCACAGATTCTTTTCCCCACACAGCAATTAGATCCAGTGTCTCCCGTTCACTCCATGCTGGAGCTTGTTTGCGATTCTGGGACTGCATGATCACCTGTTCTGCTGAGCTTGCCACGCTGACCAAACAGGAAATGAAATTCAAAAGTTCCTGGTGCTTTTCCTGTATTCCTGGCTAGTGTATCAGAGTTGAAAGTGCTGTCCAAAGCGGCCACATAAGAGCACTCTTGGATAGCTCCTGGAGGCCAATACCATTGAATTGCACAGCACTGCGTCTACACAACCCCAAATTCGACCCAGGAAGGTTGATTTTAGCGCTACTCCCCTCATTGGGGAGGAGTTCAGCAGTTGATTTTAAGAGCCCTTTAGGTAGGTGCAACAGGGTTGGTTGTGTAGATGCATTCATTATAAAATCAACCTAATGCAGCTATTCCATTGTGCCTTACAACTGTAGTGGTCTCAAATGAGTGGTGATATTGCATGTACTGCAAGGGTAGACAAAATGGAGTGAGTTACATACAGTATACACCTCTACCCCGATATAATGTGACCCAATATAGCACGAATTCGGATATAACGCGGTAAAGCAGTGCTCCGGGGGGGTGGGGCTGCGCACTCCGGCGGATCAAAGCAAGTTCGATATAACGCGGTTTCACCTATAACGCGGTAAGATTTTTTGGCTCCCAAGGACAGCGCTATATCAAGGTAGAGGTATTATATTCTTTGCACGCCTGAGATAATTATTTTTTCTAGACAGAAGTAAAAGCAACAGTTTAACAATGTCAAATTAGTGTGTGTAATTCAGTAAATATATAGAACATGGTTTTGCTTATTTATGTCAATTGCAAGATAAAAACACAAAAGATGGCTGACACAGTCAGCTCCATTGCTGCATCTATTTGCTTCCTCACCCATGTGTAATCATTGAACAGCAAAAATAACACTTTGGGGGGGGGAAATGACATGAACAATGGAGAATTGAATTGAGAAAAGAAAACTGAATAGCAAAAAACCATAACATTTAAAAGTACACAGAAGATTTTTTTCTATGCTTCTATTTTTTCTATGCTTCTATTTCTATGCTTTTCCTTTTAAAGATTCTAATTTGTAGTGAAATTCACCATATTTGTTAAATTGACAAAAGTCTCCATTTCTCAGTGTTTGCATGGTTCTTGACATGCTGCATAGACTACTATTAAATTAAGCAGAGGATGATACATAAACCACTGAATTAAAATTACTGGTATGCATGTTAGGACTGATTTAGGTCAAGTTTTATTCGTGCATTGACCTTCTTACATGCTGTCATAACTATAAAGGGAAGGGTAACAGCCCTCCTGTGTACAATACTATAAAAAAAAACCCTCTGGCCAGAGACTCCAAAATCCTTTTACCTGTAAAGGGTTAAGAAGCTCAGGTTACCTGGCTGACACCTGACCCAAAGGACCAATAAGGGGACAAGATACTTTCAAATCTTGGTGGGGGAAAGGCTTTTGTTTGTGCTCTTTGTTTTGGGGGTTGTTCGCTCTTGGGACTAAGAGGGACCAGACATCAATCCATGCTCTCCAAATCTTCTGAACAAGTCTCTCATATTTCAAACTTGTAAGTAACAAGGCAAGGCGTGTTAGGTTTATCTTTGTTTTCTCAACTTGTAAATGTATCTTTTGCTAGGGTGTTTACCTCTGTTTGCTGTAACTTTGAACTTAAGGCTAGAGGGGATTCCTCTGGGCTCTTTGAATCTGATTACCTTGTAAAGTTATTTTCCATCCTGATTTTACAGAGATGATTTTTACCTTTCTTTCTTTAATTAAAAGCCTTCTTTTTAAGAACCTGATTGATTTTTCCTTGTTTTAAGATCCAAGGGGGTTGGATCTGGACTCACCAGGATTGGTGGGGGGGAAAGGAGGGGGAATGGTTAATTTCTCCTTGTTTTAAGATCCAAGGGTTTGGATCGGTGTTCACCAGGCAATTGGTGAAGGAGTCTCTCAAGGCTACCCAGGGAAGGGAGTTAGCACTTGGGAGTGGTGGCAGCAAAACCAGATCTAAGCTGGTAGTTAAGCTTAGAGCTTCTCATGCAGGTCCCCAGATCTGTACCCTCAAGTTCAGAGTGGGGAAGGAACCTTGACACATGCACTGGTTCATTTTGAGCCATTAAAAATGTATATTTTATTCAAGAACATTGTGTTTTATTTCAATTATTTTGATTTACAAATACCTACAATGGTGTAACAGAGATGTTGCCACTTGTGTGCAGGGGAAATGGAGTATGATGTTTATTAAAAGCACTTACTTCACTCAGATACAGCATGTCTTGTACTGCTTCCAGGTACCAAAAGTCAACATAAATTATGTGTAATGCCTTTCTGAATTAAGCCCTCAAATGTGAACATTAGAGGGCACAGATGAGATGGATTTAGATTTCCAGGCAGCTTAAAGTTCTTTTTCCATGAAAAATACTGCTTCTCCTTCAAGAATGTCAATGTGGGTCCCTCATGCACTGCTTGTGCCCAAGAGCATATTATTTTTGAATAGCAATGTCCATTGGGGCCACGCATCTGCCCTGTGCCTCCTTGTGTGAGGGCATAAAGGGTGGAGCAGCTGTGACCTACCTTCAGTTCTCTCTTACTACCCATGGCAGTGAGACAGAACCTGGTAAGTGTGCAGCCTGCTATTCTTCCTTGAGCTTCTTGCTAGTTATTCTAGTGAAGAAACCTTTCTTCATTTCTGTTAGTTCTTTTATTCTTTAAAAAAAAAGAAAAATAGAGGAGGACCCCCCCCCCCCCAGCAGCAGGGCGAGGCGCTTTGTGCCATTTCTTTCCCCCTATACCCGCCAGGGAACTCTAAGCCTTCATGGCTTGATCTGTGCCCAACATGCAACAGACTCATCCCTCTCATTGGCAGGCATAGCCATAGCCTTTTCTCTTTGGAGGCGAGTCAGATTCCCAATAAATGCACAGTGTGCAAATCGTTCTAGTCAATGACTTACATGTCAAGAGATGTGTGGCTCAGGCTTCGTCAGTTTGAGTGATCAGTGCTTATCACATCAAACATGAAGACATCCACCTCCAAGGACCTCAGAGAGTCATCCCCAGGGACTAGCGCTCCGAGCTGATGGTCTGAGCAGTGAGAAGCCAGAGATGTAAAACCTGTCAAAATCAGCACAGACTATATCAATGCTGATCATCCCAGCACTAGGACGGTCGACACAGCTGATTCCAACAACTACCTGGGCAATGGCACTGACAGACCCAGCTCAGCTCCCTTGAAACTGGAAAAACAACACTGGTGCCCCAATGCATGGGTGAACTCAAGAGAAAAGGCCAAACGGAGGTGAGACATGGCCCCAAATATAGGGATGCGAGGGAGGAGAAGAAACACCATTTCTCTAAGGACAAGTCCTTTGCGAAGGGAGTGGTTCCAAGTGGACAGGCATCACATACATTGGTACTGGTAAAAACACCAGTTCTGACACCAATTATGGGACCGAGGTACACCTGCCTGGAACTACCATGATGCTCTCAGAAGAGACATTGGTACTGACATGGCACTGGATACCAGAACAACAGCACCTGTTGGCACTGCCATTTGAGGAACAGTATTCCTTCTTGCCAGTTTGTTCATTTTTCTCTGGGGTCAATCATGGAGGCTGCCCTGAATCATTTGCAAGTTACGTCAGAGCTGGGGTGGGAGGTCCTCCCCACAGAGCACCAAGAGTCTTCATGAAATGCCTAATGATGGTAGCAGCCCATTTGAGGAGGCAAGGCATTCATGTCTATCCTTGTTTGGACTACTGGCAGATTGCAACAGGAGACATCAGCAAGCCGAGACTGCTTTATCCCTATTCACTCTGTTGGGCCTCTTAATGAGCTATGAAAAGTCATCAGTTACCCTGTTGCAGATTGAGTTTGTAGGGGTGCATATCAGAGTGTACCTGTCTGAGGGCAGATTCTAGTCACTACAAGGACTCTTTCTTTGGATGACATCACAACTAACTACAACAGTATGAACATGTGCTAAGCCATACTTTGTCAGGAATCAGGGCCTGCAGCAAAGGAATTCTCCAGACAATCTAAAGAGCACAGTTGGCCCATAGTAGTTTGCCTGATTTGGTGGGAAGAGTCAGCAGACCAGTTCTTAAGGACAGCAGCAGTTCAGCAGCTGCTCAAAGCATTCAACCAAGGCTGCATTAGTTCCTCCCCTGTGCCCAGCCTTGTCCCTGCCTTGCCTCACTCCTGGTAACACAGCTGGGACCTGATTTCTGACTTTAGCTTTGACCCTGGGCCCCTATTCCTAGCTACTGACTCCTGCTCTAGCCACTAGGCACAACCACCCATATCCTAGTCTGACATGTATTGGCACACATGTACATGATGCTGCTTGCTAGACTTCACCTGTGGCTCCTCCAACTCTGGCTCAGGACAGTCTGTTCTCTAACAAAAAATGCAATAGACAAATGTTGTAGTACCACATTACATCACCATGGACTTGGTGGATGCCACAAATACATGGAAAGGGGTAACTTTTTCTCAATCTCCTCCCCAACAAAGACCAAATATCAATCAGGGGAGCTTACTTAGACCGCCAGCACATCCCAAGAGCCTGGTCCCCAACCAACATGGGATTATGTGTGAATGTCCTGGAGCTCGGGGCCATCAGGCTGGCCTGCATGGTGTTCCTACTTGTCATCCAAGACTCGGTAGTTCAGATTTTCACCAGGACAGCTGTGCATTACATAAACAAGCAAAAGGAAGCTCGCTCCTCACCCCTTTGTGTGTAGGTCATTGACTTTTCTAACTGGTGTCTGCAGAATGGGGTGACACTGGCCTTTCATCTACCAGGAACCAACAACATTTTAGCAGACTTCCTAAGCAGATAATCAGTGACCAATCACGAATGGTCCCTGCATAGATCATCAGAGAGGACATTTTATCAGTGGGGTACCCCACAATAGACTTGCTTATCACCAAGGACAATGCAAAATGTCAACTTTTGCTCTCCAAGGGGGCCTGAGTCCAGGGTCATTACCAGATGCCTTCCTTCTACAGTAGAAAGGCATACAGCAAGTCTTTTTCTACCAATTCCTCTGATGCCCAGCATGATTTTCAAATGCAAGGGGCAAAGTCATGATTGTTCTGGTAGCTCTGTACTGACTCGGATAGTTCTGGCTGACAGATATGCTTCAAATGCCCATTCAACCTCTGATCCAGCTCCCAGAATGACAGGATTTGATCTTGCAGGATCATGGTCAGATGGCTAGCTGGCTGAGCATCAGATTACTCCTTGCAGGTCCAGAAAATCCTGATACAAAGCAAAAAAACATCTATCGGAAGAACATACAAATCCAGGTGGAAGAGGGTCTTGATATGGGCAGCCCTAAATGGCTTAAGTTCAGCCTGGGCTTCAATAGCAAAGATCCTCTACCTACTGCAACTAAAGCAAGTGGATCTCTCACCCAGGCCTATAAAAGTACATCTCATTGTGATTCCTGCTTGTGCAGTTGTTTGTTCTTTTCTTACCTCACTTAATGAAGTTTTTCTTAAAGAGCTGCTACATACTTACCCTCCATTCAGAGAACTGATTCCTACCTGGGACCTCAAGATAGTCCTCTTAAACCTCCCTTCGTGATCCTTTCAGAATGTTTTCAGAGTGAGGTGGTGCAAGGAACAATCTTCCTAGTGGCTATCACTTCACTCAGAAGAGGCGAGTGAGCTTCAGGTACTCGTGGCTGAGCCTCCCTATACAACATTCCATAGACAAGTTGGGGCTGAGACTTCATCTGAATTTCATCCCCAGAGTGGTTTCAGAATTTCACCTGAACCAATCCATCAATGTATCTGTAGTCTCCTCAATACCACATTGTGCTGGGAGAAATTACACACACTAGGTACACCTCTATCTCGATATAACGCTGTCCTCGGGAGCCAAAAAATCTTACCGTGTTATAGGTGAAACTGCGTTATATCGAACTTGCTTTGATCCGCCAGAGTGCGCAGCCCCGCCCCCCATGGAGCACTGCTTTACCGCATTATATCAGAATTTGTGTTATATCGGGTCGCGTTATATCGGGGTAGAGGTGTATATCCAGGATTCTGCTTTATTACATTAAGACGATTAAACCTTTTATTCCCATGCCTCCCCCATTTTTCTGGCTATAGCTTGGACATTTGAATGCCCTGCTATCTCCTTACAAAGAATATTTAAATACATCACACAGTGCACCTCCGTTACCAGTTGGCTGCTCTCCCACTGAACATGAAGGTTCCCTCCATCAAAGCTCAAGTGACGCCTTCCATCTGCTTCAGATACATGTCAATATCAGATCGGTAAAGCAGTGACATTGAGTGACCATTGACCTTTGTCACACACTAAGCCTTGGACTTAGCGCCAACATGAGATGCCAAGTTTGGGAGAGCAATACTACAATCACTGTTCAACTCATGCAGCTGAAATTCCTCATTCCCACCATCCTGAGGGGATAATGCTTGCCAGCCATCTATATTGGGATCCACACTGACACGTACTCAAAGAAAATAGTTACTTACCCTACAGTAACTGTGGTTCTTCAAGATGCTGTCAGTGTGGATCCCATGATGTCTCCTTCTTCCCCATTTTTTTTGTAATTCTCAACTTTCATGGGCCTTCAAATTATAAAGGAATTAAGGGAGGATCATGGTTGCTCTGCCCCTTGTACCATTGCACAGAAGCACAAGCGCAGCCCCAACTGCAATTTAAGAAAATCTGATCATACACATGAGGTGCATACACACCTAATGTGGGACCCACACTGACTTCGTCTTGAAGAAAAAGAACATAAACATAAGAATGGCCATACTGGGTCAGACCAAAAGTCCATCTAGCCCAGTATCCTGTCTTCCGACAGTGGCCAATGCCAGGTGCCCCAGAGGGAATAAACAAGACAGGTAATCATCAAGAGATCCATCCCCTGTCGCCCATTCCCAGCTTCTGACAAACAGAAGCTAGGGACACCATCCCTGCCCATCCTGGCTAGTAGCCATTGATGGACCTATCCTCCATGAACTTATCTAGTTCTTTTTTTAACCCCGTTATAGTCTTGGCCTGAAATAACTGTGCATTGTGCAAGAATCTACACTAGAAGCCAAATTCTGGCCTTTGGTATATGCATGGGGCTTCCCTTGGCATCAACGAGGGCTTAAATTCAGCCAGAGCTGTCTGGAGCAGAGCTCCAGTAAATATTTTTAACCCCCCTGGAGTTTTCACAGCATGGGGAGGGAGGAACCTCTGGGAAATACTCTGAGAATTTAAGCCCTAGTAGGAGCTGTGCGTTTGCATTCAAGCGCCAAAATTAGCCCTAAGTAAATGTGAACTGTAGCCCTTACTGAAAAACCTGGCAGTGAAAGTGAGGGTTTTTTTGTATGTACGGCAGGAAAAGATGCAGCTACATTCATGTAACATCTTCTGTTTGCCAGGCCAATTGATAATCAAGTTGGGAATCTGAGTCAGTTCCTTCCTAGAGCTTCTACGGGGTGATGCAGCCACCCAACATCCCTTACCCTGAGCTGAACTGAATAGCTCAATCTAATCCGTAGGATTTCCATCCACAACCTTTTCACACAGAACAATACCATTGGCACTAGGCAGTCAACTCCCTCCCAACATCTGTATCACATGCTAATGAACTCTGAAGTGAAAAGCATGTCACACATCTTATAAATTGTGGCACAACAACTTTATAACGTGCCCTCCATTAAATGCAATTTCATTAAGATTCGTAAAAATTCATCTGGCTCTCAAGGGACCCAATAGTAGATCATTGACTACATTTCCTTTATATTTGCTTTTACATAGCTTCCCCACTTCATGTAATGGAGGATAGAGTTGTGGTCACATTTTAGCTGCTGAAGTTGGGCATTTAATCCCACTTGGTAACAAATTATGCATTTTTAAAAAAACTTTACCAACTTCTGTAAATTAAATTCTGTAGCATTTTTGTCACACTAGTGCTAATAAGATAAAAGCTGCGGGGCGAGGGGAAAGCCAAGCCAGGGATATAAATAAATCTTAGACTAATGATTGGTTGACCACAAGGGGCATGCCAATGTTCCATCTCCAAAGAACACATTAGCTGAACAGGCTTCAGCTGACCTGTATTTCTGCAAACGTTTACGTAAGTGTTGTGATTTTTTTAAATCATAGGGCATATTTGTGTAAACAAATACTACTCACGTTGAGTTTCTATTATTGGGCATATGCAGGTCAAAACTTCTGTCATGGCAGCAGAGAACCACATACCTCAGGGCACACAAGAGTTTCTCTAATGTCACATTAGCATACAAATATCAACAAAGGAGGATTAGTTTACCAATTTCACCCCATCGGTATAACATTAAGGTCTATCTCCCTGTGCCCCTCTCCAAAATGAGAAATTTCTATACTAACTTATTCTGGAACTGTTTAGCTGTGTGATACTGATATTGAGTTTCATTATTAAAAGTGAGTAAGATTTTACTCATTTTACACTTTATGGCAGAAAAAAATGACAAGCATTTGATGATGGTTGTTTACATTCTTGTAGCACTTAGGAGTCCCAGTCATGGACCAGGACCCCATTGTACTGGGCATTGTACAAACCCCAAATCAAAAGATGGTCCTTGCCCCTTCAGTGGCTTTTTAAAAAACTTTATAACAGTATTCATGCTCATGTACAGTATATTCTGTATATTGAAAATAGGACTCTGCCAATTACTATAAAAATACTTTTACTCCATTGTTAGTAAGAGCTTATTAGAAGCTGAAAAATAACATTTCTTGACCAAATTTGTCCTGTATTTGGCAAACATTTCACTTTGATTCCAGAACTTCAAGAACCAGTGTGCATATCATTTGTTTTCTTCTCTGGATGTTGAAGAGTACCACCCAAAACCTGATTATTTGGTTCTGCCTTCTAACTCCATTTTCGCCTCTAAGTATTTTATATAGATTTGTAAGAATCAGATTTTTGCTTAGATAGTTGTGATGGCCTTAGTTAAGATTTTGTTTAAGGTGGTTGTCTTTTTCCCAGTCACAACGTAGTTATTTTGTAGGTCTTCCCTAGAAGATTTTGAGTACATATGTCCATTATTGGTATCTTTCCATTATGAGGAAGCTAGTGATTGCTTTCCTTCTTAAGGTCTTCCTCCATACTTATCTTGAAATCATGGAGGTCAGAATCAGTCTTCTGATGTGCCTTAGGTTGTCATTTGGGAGTCATTTCTTAAATCACACAATAGCCATAAATACTTTAAAAAGTCCCACAAAGAAAACAAATTAATCAGACCAGAATTTTTTCTCCTTCACACCCGTCCCCTTTGAATGCTAGATATATATTTGTATTCGTTTTTCAGTCGAAGATTCACAGAAGTCAGGGTTTGGTTCCTTGCATAGAATTTTTCCTAAATATATTACTAAGCCAGGAGACTTGTACAAAGGACAGGATCAGGTACCCAGATTTCACATTTCAACTTTGAGCAAATTTGTGTTTTGAGCTATAGACCCCCTGGCATAACAATTCTAACATGCCACTATACTAAAAGCATTTACTGTATTTCTATTGGGATTCAATGCAAAAGTATCATTGACTTAAGGTTTTACATATTGTACCAATTATGGAAATCCTGTGGATATAGCTGCATATTTTCTTAGCTGTGAATTTGCAGTTTGATTCACATGCAAATTTGTTCTTGCTCAAAATTTTCTGCATTTATTTATTTGCTTTTTGTTTTATTGCTTGCATAATTGGGGGAAAGGATTTCCTTTTAAGATTACTGGGTGAGTATATAAATGTGAGACAGTTGGTGTCAGATTGCATTGTTACTTTGTATCGTTTGCTAATGTCAGAATCTCCTAGTTACCTCTAATTTGTGTTGCTGAATGATATCTGAGACTGTACAGTACTTGTACAGCATGTTATGTCTCTGGCACTGCATTTATAGTATCAAATTACTTTTTACTTTGCTATTGAATTATTTAAGCAGTACAGTGTACAAATTATATATGTATATTATGATTTCACAGCTACCACTCTGAAACCTATCTAATAAAGTAGGTTTTCCTCTAAGTTCAGTCTGCTGCAGAGCTGGCTGGCTTCACAGGAAGCAGGATCCAATCTTTCATGAAAAACACTCCTGCTCAGATGTCTCCTCAGTGAATGGATACAGAGTCTCTCCCCACTTTGTCATAGAATCATAGGACTGGAAGGGTCCTCGAGAGGTCATCTAGTCCAGGCCCCTGCACTCAAGGCAGGACTACATAATAACTAGACCATTCCTGACAGGTGTTTGTCTAACCTGTTCTTAAAAACCTCCAGTGATGGAGATTCCATAACCTCCCTAAAAACCAGTTTGTCATGGACCGGATGATCCCTTGTCTGTTTATAATGGGGTTTTTTTTTTCTTCACCCTTCACATAATTTTGATTGTTGGCAGTTTGTCTTTGGTGGTCTTCCATTGACTGGTCTGTGATGGGGCAACAGTAGAAAACCAAGTCTAGCATCACCTTCACCAGCTGACCAGGGAGAGGAGGCAACTCCTTTCTGTATGAATGGGCCCTCATCAAGTAGTATCATTCCCTGGTGACTCCATAAGGTCATAAACTTTGATAGAGTTAGATTATTTCTTAAATATTACCTGCACACATCATGCCATGATTATGAATATTGATAATTTACAAGCTTTCAATAGCGACCTTTCTTGTTGCCTTTTATGGACAAATACCCTGTAAGCAATGTATTTGTTGTGAGTTTGTCATAAGAACATAAGAATGGCCATATTGGGTCAGACCAAAGGTCCATCCAGCACAGTATCCTGTCTGCCGACAGTGGCCAATGCCAGGTGCCCTAGAGCAGTGGTTCTCAAAGCCGGTCCGCCACTTGTTCAGGGAAAGCCCCTGGCGGGCCGGGCTGATTTGTTTTCCCTCAGCCCGCACTGCTTCCCGCAGCCCCCATTGGCCTGGAGCAGCCACAGAACCTTCACATCTTATCAAACTCTATCCCTCTTGAGACAGTGGAAAGGAGTTGCAGATTCACCCTTAGCAGAGTCATCACCCTGCTCTCTGCTTGGCCTATTACTGCTCACAGGTGATTTTAACTACCTAATATTAAACAGGTTATATGTAGCATCAAGACAGTTTGGAGAAGCTATTTTTTGCTACTATTAAGGGTGGCTTATTGGAGTAGCTACTTTTGGAACACACTAAATGAGATGCTATCCTTGGCTTCAATCATTAGGAAATGGTTCAAGAAGTAACTGTAGTTGAACCACTAAGTGCTTCTCTTCACAGACATCTAGTTTGCAGAAAGCTGGGGTAAATCTATCCTACTGTAACTGTCTGTGTTGATGCACATGAACAGTTTGAAATAAGACTAGATCAAAGTACACTAACAAAGAGGTTGCACATAGACAGAGCATGGCTGATTAGTGCAGGGTAGATTCACACCCCAGCTTGCCCTGAACTAAATGTTTGTATAGACAAGCACTAAGTAATAGTGACCAATAATATAATAAAATTATATATCCTCAGGGGAGAGACTGAATAAAAAACTAATATTCCAACACCAGCAGCTAAAGGGTATGTCTACACTGCGTTGTAAACCAGCACATGTGGGACCCACACCAGTGGACGCGGTGTTTCTAAGCCCATGCCTGAGCTTCCACACTGCATTGTAAACCCCTGATTGACAATTGCTATACCTGGATGTCTCAGCCATGCTGATGCTTCCATACCCAATTTCTTGGTGCATATTCCAGGTTCTTAGCTCCCTCACCAGCTGCAGCTGTTCTAGGCCTTTGCTCAGACTGTATTTCAGGAAAACTTGTCTGTCCATCCTGCGATACTTGAACAGAAGTTCTTAGCCTACAACTACAGTCAGCCAGGCCATTTCTGGGCCCACACACTCCCAGTAGCCAGAGAACCTGGATCCAGCGCCAATGGAAGAACTTGTGCAGCTTATGCTTTCAGTCTCTCTTTGGGGTCAGGTAAAGCGTCCTTGAGACATTTTGGTGGTGGTTTTTGTTCTATCAAAGACCCTTCTTGGAGGGTAATACAGCCCTGGCCACTGAGTTGACGCTGCGTATGCCTGTTGCTATAACCAGAGATGTCCCATATGTAGACCGGCACTTTTGGAGCAAGGCCATCAGCACAGACTGGTGGGATCACATTGTCATGAAGACTTGGGATGACCAGGAGCAGCTCCAGAACTTTCCCATGAAGAAGCAGATGTTCCTGGAGCTTTGTGAGTAGCTTGCCCCAATCCTCTAGTTTCAGGACACCCATGAGGGAAGCCAGGCTATAATTGTCTGGAAGTTGGCTACCACAAACTTATAACAGTTCTGTGATTAACTGGTTTGATGTTGGCAAGTCCACTGTTTGGTTGAGGTGATCAGGACCGTGATTTTCCCCAGTGGTGGTGGGCATTAACAATGTTCCCAATATAACTTTGGTTTTGAGAGAATGGGTTTTCCAAACTCTGCCAAGCCATCATTGAGACTTATGTGCCCATAGCTTGCACAAGGAGTACATACACCGAAAAGGGTTCTATTCAGGGCCTGGTTGACCACAGAGGCTGGTCCATGTACACTAACCTGGGATGTATTGGCAACCTACCAGGGTTTTTCCAAAGATTGGAACTTTACCTTCATGGCTAAGCTGGGACATTATTGCTACTGAATGACACTGTTATAAATGGAGTCACTGTCCCCACCCCTTTTGCCATGCCTTTATAAAACCCTACCCTGGTTTCAGAGTCATAGGTTTAGAAGGGACCACCAGGCTCATCTAGTTTAACCCCCTGCCAAGTTGCAGGATTTGTTGTGTCTAAACCATCCAAGACAGATAGCTATCCAGCCTCCTTTTGAAAACCTCCAGCGAAGGATCCTCCACAATATCCCTAGGCAATTTGTTCCATTGTTCTCCTGCTCTTAGAGTTAAGAAGCTTTTCCTCAGATTTAATCTAAATCTGCTATGCTGTAGTTTGAACCCACTGCCTCTTGCTTTGCTCTCTGAGGGAGAACAACTTTTCTCCATCTATTTTATGGCAGCCTTTCAAGTATTTGAAGACCACTATCATGTCATTCCCCACCCCCATCTCCTCTTTTCCAAACTAAACATACCCAGTTCCTTCAGCCTTTGCTCGTATGGCTTGCATTCATCCTTTTGATCATCTTTGTTGCTCGCCTCTAGATCCTTTCAAGTTTCTCCACATTCTTTCTATGCATTGGTGACCAACATTGGATACAGGATTCCAGCTGAGGGCTAACCAGCACCAATTACAGTGGCCCTATCACCTCCTGTGACTTGCACGCTATACCTCTGCTAATGCAACCTAAAATTGCATTTGCATAGTTTTTTTCAACAGCATTTCATTGTTGACTCATGTTGAGGCTGTGATCGGCCAGAACTCCCAGATCTTTCTCAGCAGTGCTGCTGCCAAGCCAGTTATCCCCCGTTCTATATTTGTGCATTTGGTTTTTCTTCCCTAAGTGTAGCTCCTTACCTTTTGTCTCTGCTGAATTTCATTCTGTTGTCTATAGTCCATTTCTCGAATTTATCAAGATTCCTCTGAATTTTAGCTCTATTCTCTGAAGCATTGGCAATGCTGCTGCCCCCATCCCAACTTTGTGTCATCTGCAAATTTGATCAGTATGCTTTTTATTAACTACATCCAGGTCATTAATAAACACGTTAAACAACCCCGTACCAAGAACAGATCCCCGTGGAACCCCACACAAGACCTCCTTCCAATCAGACATTTCATTAATCATTACTCTTTGTGGTTGTTTAACCAATTTATGTATCCACTTAATTGTAGTGGCAGAGGACCTGGCAAAAGAAGGTTCAACAACACCCTGAGTAGCTTTAGGCTATTGGTGGAATGTGTGTTTTCTAGTCTGACATCCCAGTGGTGGTGTTTACAGAACCATTTGGATGCCAGTGTCATCAATGTGGTGTATTGTTTTCTGCACAATGTCAGTGAGGCAAAGGAGTGCCATTTGGCCAGGAATGGATTAAAGACACTGTTAGGCTGATACTCCCAGACAGAAAATGCACCTATCATTACTAGGGCAGGATCAGGGCCGGCTCCAGGCACCAGCTAAAGAAGCAGGTGCTTGGGGCGGCCAATACCAAGGGGCGGCACTCCTGCCGCTATTGGGGCGGCATGTCCGGGTCTTCGGTGGCAATTCGGCGGCGGGTCCCTCGCTCCCTCTCGGAGCGAAGGACCTGCCGCCGAAGAGTGGAGCAGCGCAATCGCGCTGCCGCGGCTTTTTTTTTTTCCCCTCTTGGGGCGGCAGAAAACCTGGAGCTGGCCCTGGGCAGGATCCACATGCACAACAGAAATCAGGGCTGCTTTGTGTGCCAGCATAAGTTTCCATGGTCCAGTGGGTGAGGGGGGAATGAAATTCTGTATGTGAATAGTAATATGAATGAATGGGGAATGAAATAGTATTATAACTGTGCCATAGTCAACCACAGAAGGTGGTTTTTATGAATGTGTATTATGCATTTTGTATAACTTTGGTCATGTACCTCATCACAGTTTGATTCAGGGAGATGGTATGTATGAAATTTATGTATTATAAAAACTAGTCATCTACTAAATACACAATTAATTGTGTGATCATTTTGAAAGTAATGGGACTTTTATGGATGTTATTTAAACTTGTAATTACCTTCAAAAGCACAGTTTATGGATTACTGTGATGAAATTTCTCAAAGTAAATGTAATAAACCATGATAATGACATCTTGTGTACATATGGAATGCTTTATTTGTAAGCAATCATGTAATAGAAGCTCACAATGTTAAATACCTGATAGGCAGACCAGCTGCTAACAAAACTTACAACACAACAAACAAACAGCGCAAAACCCAGCGAACAGGGCATGTAAGGAAGTGTAATGCACAACAATGCAGAACATTCAATCTGTGTTCAGTGCCACTCAATAGCTGTAACTACTTCTGTCTGCTTGCTGTTTCTCTTCTCCTTTTAGTGCATTTCACGCTCACAGGCCACTGCTGGACTGGCAGATGGCAGGGGCTACATTTGATGATTCTAACTACTGGTCATTCCATGTGACATAGACCACTCCAACTCCAGTATTGTCCAAACAGTGCATGGGCTGCAGGACATGATAGCACGGAGGGGACTTGGGGCAGGGGAATGGAACTGGAGCCACAAGTGCTAGCATCCTTTCAAACAGTTCTTTCTGTTACACTCTATATTCTTCCATCAACCTTCATTCCTGCTCCAGAAACTGCACTGCCAATTTCTTTATGCTGCCCAGCCTTCCCATATTTCCATGTCTTACATCTTTCTCTCTGGTATTTCAGCTGCTGGTTGACCACCTGCTGGATCTCACCTATTAATTCATATTGGACTCACTTCCTCCTTGCCCGCTACATCACAGCTTGCACGCCAAGGTGGAAGGGCCTGCCAAGGCAAATGAAAACACACAATTGAGTGTAAGGGAGAAAAAAATCACACTGCATCTGCTGCACAAGGGAGGCTGCAGCAACTCAAGGTGAAAAGATGCTATTTATCACTGGGTTTATTTTTTTTTTCTTGTATACAAGTTTCTTGGCTCAGACTGTCCTGTGAGCTCTACTCAGCAGCAAGACTGCAGACATCATGGTAAGATGCACTTTACAAATTTAATTTTAAATTATTTATAACTCCATATTGGTGCATGCTTGCTGCCACAGAAGCCACCACTTCAGGACCAGGTGAGAGGCTGCCACTGCACCCCTCCCCCACCACTGCAGTAACTGGACTTCTGGTGTCGGGTCCGTTCATCTGACCAGACACTGCCAGGCCCTCTTTTTGATCACATTTTCTGGTTTAAAAACTGGACACCTGGCAACCCTAATGCAATGTAGTCATACCCAAAGTAAGGAGGAGTGTGGAGACGAGCAGTATACACCTCTTTTACTCCTTTGATCTCTCTCTCCTTTCTGGCTGAAGTCCAGACTCAATAAGTAAGGGAATCTGAAGTGGGAGCAAAAGGAGGAGCTTGTGCTTGGCTGAGGCGTTTCTGGGGCTCCCATCCTTTCCCACCAGTAGGTGGCACAGCAGCTGCACCTGATAAAAGATAAAGCAGTGTCCCATATAAGAGTCTCATATCTGCCTCCTCTCCTCTTAAGGAAGATCTGCCCTCCTACGGGAGAGAGGAAAGGGGAGAAGTCTCTGCTTTCTCTCTCTTCTTTCCAGTCAGAGCGGGGAAGAAGAGGTACATAGATGCCCTCCAGCCAGTTCCTCCTTGCCTGTAGGAGAGAGACAGATAAATAGTACCTTAACAGTTTCTGCATACACTCCCTTTAGAAATGTCTTTAAATCTTCCTACATGTAGGAAATTGCAGCAGGGTTTTAAAATTGTCCAGGGACAAAACCCTGTCCCCTCCCTATTAATTTTACATTAATACAAATTCTCCATCTGTGATCAGACTCTCTCTACAGGCAAAAAGGAGGGTAGGAAGCTCCTCCCCTGGGCACCTCACGCAGTTCTGCACACACATGCATTTCTTTGGAAGGGTACAGGCCTGCTTGCAGACAAGAACCCCTTACAGATACGTACTCTTGTTCAGGTTTTTTTCCCCTTTTGACCTTAGCAGTTAGCTAATATTAGGAGACTTGAGGGTTGTTTTCCATTAGGAGAAGAAAATGATAGTCAAGTATTTCTTTCAATGCAATCTGTTTATTTACAAACATGGTAGCTTCATTTAAATCTCAGCAATCTACATACCTGATTTTAATTGTGATTTAAATCAGCAAGCAAGAAACTTTAACTTAAATCATTGATTTTTTTTTAACTGTGGTTTGCATTTGTACTTTAGTTATTTTCCTAAAGAGAGGTTGAGTCTCATTAGTTGGTATCCATTACAACATGTTGACTTGCAACTGAATACAGCCTTTACACTAAATTTGGTGTTTCTTTATGCTAACCAGGAGGATACCTATATCTGTAAACATTTTTTGTTTAGCTTAATTTAAAATTTATTCCAATGATTAATTTTTACATTTGTATTATGTTAGAAAATGGTGAATAATGCACTTTGATTTACTAAATTATTATCAATTTTTTACTTGTGATTTGTGTCAAGCTCTATTTGGATGGAAATTCAAATTCAATAAAAAATGTACAAATGCAGGATTGTAATTTATTATCATTTATTATTTATTCAATAAAACTACTTTAAAAGTGCTGGATACATAAGAAAAAATTATCCAAAAGTTTATTCAAACTTCTTTTGCATTTAAAACTTTGTTTAACAGTTAGTGTAGTGTGGTTAGTGAATGAACTGACTGTTTCTGGTCACCATATCCTTCAAGATTTTAGAACTGGTAGATCTCACCCTTTCACGGCTAGAATTGGGTGCTGGAATGGGAGACACTGGGAAACTGAGTCAAGTAGCAAAATAAATGACTCAGTTCAATATTAGCATTTTTTGGAGTGAGTGAAATGACATGGACTGGACATGGAAGACTCCATTCAGATGGTGTATCAATACTCTGTTCAGAAAGGCAAGATGATACACACCGAGGGAGTTAGAGTACTTCTCAACAACAAGGGCAATACAAGCTATGCAGGAATGGAAACCAGTTGAGTCCTGAATTGTAAAATCATGTTTTGTTACAAATCATGCTAAAGTAACTATTATCCAGTGTTAAGCACCTACTAATGACCATGATGAATAAGTTGCAAGACACACTAAACCAGGTCCATGCTTGTGATGTCATTCCGGTTGTGAATGATATGAATGCCCGAGTTGGTAATGACAACCGTGTGTACAGACATTGCATGCGTAAACCCGGAACTGGAGGGGTGAACAGATAATGGTGAAAGTTTACTAAGTAGTATAATATCTATAATCTGTGCATTGGGGAGGGTGTCATTTTCCCCTCATTGCGGGAAACACAAACTAACAGGGAAGTGAAATAATTGAATTAGTGAGAAACGATTGGATCATGCTGCCATCAGCAGATGTGAAGAAGATCACTGCAGGATATACAATCTCTTACTGGTGCTCTTGTAGGAAGCGACCCACTATCTTGTCATCAGAACAGTTAGCTTGTCTTTTTAGCTTTATTCTAACAGAAAAGGGGGAAATGGTATTTGCTGTGAAGAAACTGTCTGACCCAGGAATCAGAAGGGACTTCAAAATCCAGTTCTCAAATGGATTCCAAGAGCAGCAGGTAATGAATGATGATATGGAAGAACAAAGAGCTTGCTTTAAAGAGATCTGCTGGGAAACTGCCACAACTTTACTTGGACCAAGAGGATTAATGAGTGAAGAGTGGATACAGCCTCACACGTGAAAAGTGACTGAAGTGGGGAAAAAACGGCAAGCACAGGTGACACAAGAAGAAGAACAATGCATGCTGCAATGGGAGTATGTAGAGAAAGGTAAAGATGTGTCAGAAAGATAAGAGAATAGCTTGACAAAGTGAGAGAAACTGAAGATGCGTCAGTGAGACTTGACTCAAGTTAGCAATTTTAATCATGGTTTCAGTGTCACGGTAGTATCATAAAAGCAAAAGATGGCAGACTGTTAACAACGGAAGCATAACAAAAATAATGATGGCGAGGACATTTTAATGAAATACTCGACCAACCAGAGCTAACAATTCCAATCAATGGATGTGCAGAAGAATTAAATATGTCACTGCTAGAAATTTCAGAAGCAGAAATAGAGAAAACAATTAAGCAACTAAAAATGGCAAACCTCCTGGTCAAGATAAGATCATTTCTGAAATGCTTAAAGTGGGGGAATATGTATGGAAATACATAAACTCTGTTATATAGTTGGAAGAAAGAATTCTACCCAGAGGAATGGAAGTAAGGTGTGATCTTTAAATTACCAAAGAAAGGAAACTAACTGGTGTGCAACAACTGGTGAGGAATAACACTACTTTCAGTATCTGGAAAAGTGTTCTGTAGTGTGGTTATCGATGGAAAAACTGAATACTATTCAAGCAGGCTTTAGGCTGAAAAGATCATGTATACACCACATCTTTAACCTGAGACAATTGATTTAGAAAGAGAAGATTAGTCTTGAACTTTATAGATTTTACCAAAGCTTTCAACTACATTCGCAGAGAGTCACTATGGAAAATCTTCCGACAATATGGCTGACTAGAAAGACCGTGTCACTGGCTAAGATGCTGTTGTATGAAGTTTCAAAGTGCTGTGTAAGGACTAAGTGGTGAGACCAACTGGTTTCTATATAATCACTGGAGTATGACAGAGATCCATTTTATCACCACTCCTCTTTTACATTGTGATAGATTATGATGCAAAAAGCAACATCAAAGGAAGATACAGGAATGATGTGGAGTGGAGGGAAATGTGAAGTTCTCAACTTTTCAGATGACATTACTCTGTTGGACACAGGTAATGATGCTATGAGAAAGATCACTACCATTGTCAAGACCGCCAAATTAGGATTAAGAATCAGCCAAAAGAAAATGTAAGTCGTGATTGTTGAGAGAAAAGTCAGCAATGATGGCTCACATGTAATCAATAGTGAATAGTATGGCATGGTTAATGCATTTGTATATCTTGAAAGTGCAATTAGTGCTGAGGGCTCGGTCCATAAGGAAGTGGAAGCAAGAACGGGGAAGGCAAGTGGACTCTTTTTTCAAGACTGGCAAATATCTGGAAAATAAGGAGATTCACACAAGAACCAAGACAAAGTCTCTATAATGCCATTGTGATACTCTCACTGTTAGGTGCTTCTGAAATTTGGCAAATGCTAGACACCCAAAAAGGAAACTTAATTCGTTCTGTCAAAGATGCTTGCAAAGATTACTTGGTGTCCACTGGTGGAAGAAAGTAACCAACACTGGTGTGTTACAAAGGATTGGCCAGCAGTAGAAACAGTGATTAGAGAAAAATGACCTATAAGATAACTATTCAGAAAGATGTCACTGCCATGGAAGCAGACTATAACGGAGCAAGAAATGCAGCATTAGACATACAGAGGCAGAAAGACAGGGTTGCTGCCTGTGTCACAAGGCATAAGAGCATCTAATAATAAAATAAATAAATTTCACACCTAGTTGTTATTCATAGATAGGAAGAAGAAAACAAGCTTTCCTGCTTTTTCAACTCCCAATTGGTTTCTTAACACTAATGAACTAATTACTGAACTGAACTAGATGAATAAACTGACCAAAAAATATTCTCTTTGCACTCCAGAAGAGGCTACTGCTATCAAAAGCTGGTTTAGCATTTTAACAAATGCTGGTTCCAGGTGTTTAGCCCGTGACTTCCACCAATTCATTCGTTTTACTTTCTTTAAAACTTGGCAGCAAACATGTACTGCTTAACATTATTTTTTATTTAATTTAAATAGATTATACACCTCTACCCCGATATAACGCTGTTCTCGGGAGCCAAAAAATCTTACTGCGTTATACGTGAAACCGCGTTATATCGAACTTGCTTTGATCTGCTGGAGTGCGCAGCCTCCCTCTCCCCCCCACCCCCGGAGTGCTGCTTTACCGCGTTATATCCGAATTCATGTTATGTCGGGTCGCGTTATATCGGGGTAGAGGTGTAGTAAAATTAGGTCTTAACAGGTTGATAGGTTCCAAACTAACTCAGAAACAAGACTTATATGTAATTATGGATAGTTCCTAACATACAATGGCAGTTAAATAAACAACCACAACTGTCATAGTTTCAGGGTAACGGCATATGCTGTGGTCCATCAAGGGCAGCCATTTAAGATTTCCATCTCCCAGTTGTCACTTCACTTGTGTGGAGACACACCTCTCTCTCTCTCTCTCTCTCTCTCCTGACCAAGATTTTAAGGTGGCACATCTCCCGGCCTTACAATGTGATATCCCCAGAAAGCCAGTCTGCTTAAAGCTCTCTGTGCCTGTGCTTTGCTTTTTCTGAAGACTATGAACAGTGTGTTGCCCCCAGCTACAACTTACCACACAGTTCCTTCTGATCAAGCACATGTATTCTTAGAGTAAATGCATTACAGAGAAAACATAATAAAACAATAAACAGATTTGAACATAGACTAAACATACCAGGACTGGAGTCACCCATCAGTCTTATGGGATCCTAGCAGGCCAAAGTCTTTCCAACTCTTCCACAACTTTGGAGCCCCTCTTGGACAGAAGGCACTGTCTGTTTGCTGGATCAGAAATAAGGCCCTGTGTCAGTTTAAGCTCATCCTTTTATACCAAACCCCCTTTCTTTGCCTTCTAGGCTTTAGAACAGTGGTTTTCAAACTGCAGGTCGCGACCCACTACTGGGTCGTGGAATGTAAGGCACTGGATCGCGGCGGCTCTGGTCAGCACCGCCGACCAGACCATTAAAAGTCCCATCAGCGGTGCTGCCCGGCTAAGGCAGGCTAGTCCCCACCTGTTCTGACACCGTGCTGTGCCCCGGAAGCGGCCAGCAGTAGGTCCGACTCCTAGGTGTGGTGGGGGCCACGCGGCTCTCCACGCTGCCCCCGCCCGGAGCACCAGCTCCGCACTGGGGTAGGAGGCTGTGCCTGCGGGCGAGAGCCGAGCAGAGCCACTTGTGTGCCTCCGCCTAGCGCAGCACGGTCCGCAGTGCCAGGACAGGCGGGAAGCCTGCCCCTCCACCCCAGCTGCGCCGCTGACTGGGAGCCGCCAGAGGTAAGCCCGCACTCCAATCCCATGCCCCAATCCCCTGAGCCCCCCCTCAAACCCAGAGCCCCTTCCTGCACTCCAATCCCCTACCCCAGAGCCTGCACCGGCAGCCCAGAGTCCTGACACCCTCCCACACTCCAACCCCCTGCCCCAGCCGAGTCCCCACCCAAACCCAGAGCCATCTCCTGCACCCCAAACTCCTCATCCCTGGCCCCACCCCGCAGCCCTCCCCCCAACCATCTGCCCCAGCCATGAGCCCCTCCTACACCCCAAACCCCTCATCCCCAGCGCCGGTGGGTCTCAGGCATCAACAATTTTCTTCAACTGGGTCGCCAGAAAAAAAGTTTGAAAACCACTGCTCTAGAAAACCCAGCTTGAACCAGTAAAAGCAAACCACGCAGGGGCTAGTACTTCTCTAGTTGCTTAGTCTCAGTGACTCACCTTAATCAACCTCTCACTGTGTTTAGTTCCTGTAGGAGCTTTGGTAATCCTCCCCATGGAGGAACACAATCATAAATAAATCATTCATAAATTTAATAAATGGTCCCTAAAATACTGCATGGGATTGCAATATCTGTCACAAAGATGTTACATTGTTTGAAGAGATATTGAGTAATGCTGAAACTACTGTAATGGTATTATATATGCTGCCGGAATACTCTCACTTTAAGTAGTGTGTTCAGATTTGGTCAAACCATCTAAAAAAATAGTTCAAACAGAAGAGGCACAGAGTAGGAAACTAAAGCGTTAGATCAGGGGTAGGCAACCTATGGCACGCATGCCAAAGGTGGCCCGCGAGCTGTTTTTCAGTGGCACTCACACTGCCCGGGTCCTGGCCACCGGTCCGGGGGGCTCTGCATTTTAATTTAATTTTAAATGAAGCTTCTTAAACATTTAAAAAAACCTTATTTACTTTACATACAACAAGTTTAGTTATATATTATAGACTTATAGAAAAACGTTAAAATGTATTACTGGCACGTGAAATCTTAAATTAGAGTGAATAAATGAAGACTCAGCACACCACTTCTGAAAGGTTGCTGACCCCTGCATTAGATGCATGGAAGGATTTCTGTACAAGAAGAGATTTTAAAGACTGGGACTACATATTTTAGAGAGTAAGTAAGAGGTGCTATGATAGAGGTATACAAAATTATTAATGGTATACCGAGAAAGTTTATCATGAATGCATATTTACTCTCTCTTATAGCACAAGAAAGAGATGGTTAATGAAAGTGAAAGGCAACGAATTTAAAACTGACACTAAATTTTCAAAAGTGACTAATATGGGTGCCTCAATATTTGGGTGGCCAATCTGAGACACCTTAAAGGAATCTGATATTCAAAGAGGATGTGTTCTTCAGCACTTCCTGAAAACCAGGCCCCCTTAAGGTGTCCTCTAGTCAGACATCCAAAATCCCTAGACATTTTGAAAATTTAGGCCAATAAAAGGAATCACTGTTATACGCAACATGTACTTAAACTATGGAACTCATATACTAAGGCAAAGAGCTTGGTGGGATTCACAACAGGATTAGATATCTTTGCAGTTAATAATTGCATCATTCACAAATATACTTGCTAGGATAAAAATATATAGGGGATATAAAGCCTCTTGTTTCAGGACAAAAGTCAACCACTACTCTGCTTGGAATTAGGAAGAAACTCTATAGGCATATTATTGCATAATTGCCCATTATGAAGTTTTTATACTTTCCTCTAAAGTATCTGGTACTGATCACTGGCAGAGGCAGGATACTAACCTAGGTCCATTTGTGTGCTCTGCTATGACAATTCCTATACTCCTACCTCATAACATTTTCAATTTAATCTGTGGTCTTTTCCAAGATACATATTGGAGGGCAGTCCCCTCAGGTCATACATCAAAAACCAGTGTCAATGGGAGAGGCACATACAGATTAAATGCAGTATATGTCCCCAAGCATGCCTACAATTAAATGATAGTTTCACATTTTTAGTATATAGTGTTCAGACTGGAGAGACTCTTGCAACCCCCTGTAGTGAATGTATAAAATGGGACTGACAAAGTCTGCAGAAAGCTGTCAGACTTCCTCTTTAGAAGGAAGATTACTACAATGCAAGGCCCTTGAGGGCTATGGCTGCTGTGCTCTCAATATGCAGAGAGATTTTGATCAGTTAACCTGGGGTGGTGCAGATCCACTTGTCATACTCTACCCTTCCCCCAGACTTGCTGCAAGCCCCTCTGCGCCATGTGGGACCCCGTGCAAGCAGTGTGGTGAGCACACAGCATGTCCCCGGTATATGTTCCTTATAACTGGCCACTGTGCACCCATTCTGCTGCCTTTTTGTCTCCTATACACTCATGGGAACAGGTTCTGATCCACAAAGAAGTTGTTCAGTGAAGACAAAGAGGATTCCACCCTGTGTCATTATTCGCTTGTTTCCTGATTAGAATTTTTATAAATGTGATAACTGCAAACTAGTGTCTATTAATTATATCTTTATGTTGCTAAATTCATTGCCAACACATACATAAATCAGGGCCCCCTAAAACATTTTATTAAATTTTAAATCCATTTCAGTTTAATGAAAAAGATGCTTTCACTGAAATAATAGAGCTTTTATTAAAAATAGGATTATAGAATTTAATCTAAAAATTTGCACATCTTTATTTTAATCTTGCTTACAAGGAAAAAGAAACATACTTTAAAAATCTACTGAAGTGCAGTGACTGTTTTTATACAGTATATTAAAAAAAACCTGCTGCACAAATTTGAGCAAGTTAATGTATTTTTAAAATTGTGAAGCAATGAGAATTATTTTTTTAAAATCGGACAGAATGTCATTGTCTTGATCATTACATTTTAATTTCCAGTTTCATAGCTTGTGATGGACACTGTTTAATACATACTGTGTCAGCACGTCTGAGCAGCTGCAGGTATGAGCACAGCATCATTTTCAAAATATATGCCAACAGGTGCTGGAAAGATCATCACACACATGAAGCTGGGGGGAGGTGGGGAAGGAGGATATGGATGCCCCTCTCTTACTGCCTAGCAACCTTCATAGATTTCCATTGCTTTCCTGGGAGGGACTACAGCTAATTTAAAATGGGGCTGGGAATGGGACAAAATGCGGCTAAAACATGAAGTACTGATGAAAGCTAGGACCCATATCATACATCAGTCCAAAAGGTGCCATTTCTCTGGAGTGGTGACTTAAGGTCTGGTAATACACATACACCAGGGACTTGGGGTTTTGGCAAGCTAAATCACAATGGATAGCCTCAAAGCTACTACTACAGAAATAAAAAGTAAAACAGACTCATCAACTTAAATTTTTGAATATTAGGTTCTTATAAGCAAGGGAAGGATCCTACCCATTTCGTTGCATTTATAATCATTGTTAAAATCTCTCCCCCCCCTTCTTCTTCTGCACACCATAGGAACTCATTGCATGAAAAGTTACAAGGAATGCCTTGAAGACCCTGGGAAACTTTTATTCCCCAAATTTACATTGCCATCTGAAGGGAGAGAGGTTCCCCCTCCCTTTTCCCTCCTGGGAATTGTTATAATTTCACTCTTTCCCAATTTACAAAGTCACCTCTTCTTAGAATAGGGGTTATAATAAAATGGACTAGGACGAGGAAAGAAAAGCAAATCTAAAAATGTAGTGTTAGAAAAAACCCCAGCCCTGCCCTATAGGACAAATAAAAAAGAGTGTTCCTTGCGGCCATTTGGTGTGCAAAAGGACTTGTTCCTCCCTCTGTTACTGCTATTGGGTGGTGGTGTTCGTCTTTGTATGAAAGCCTGTTCAGTGGGTTTGGAGGTTTATTTCCCTGGGATTTTCCTTTCTCTCTGTAACATATATTCCTCTGTCTCGTGGGTTGGAGAGAGGGAGGGAAGGTCCGCCATATTTCTGCCTTACCACGCCCGGGGAGCTGAGCCATTGAAAAGTCAGGCTGGCTGGATACATATTGTACATGCACCACAGCTCTTGCTTCCCTCCTCCTCTCTGGCATTACCCCCTCTAGCTTCCTTACAGAAAGGGAAAGGCAGGGACAAGAAGAACAGCTGCTTTGCAAGACAGAAGCAAATAGACCCCCCCGCCCCAGCCCCAAAGAAAGCCGGGAAGAAAAGTCCACTTGAAAGAAGACCTTAAGCAAAGCAAACTCAGAGATTTCCAAGAGGCAACAAGCAAAACCACCCCCTGGAGGATCTGATGATCTTCAAGTCAGGGAGGGGGGAAGAGACAAGAAAATGTGTGTGTGAAGGGGGGGAGGGGTTAGTCGCGATTAGCATTTCAATAGGGGCTGGTTGCTTTGGAGGGAGGGGGATTTCAGCGGGTGTCATTTATAAGGGACGTTTGGGGACTGTGGCTGCAGGAGGCAGGAAAGAAAAAGAGTGGGGTGCTGGGCTGCTCCTCTCTGCTGGGCACTGCTGCTCCGGTAGATGTTTCCCTGTTGTTTGGTGCATGATTAGAGAAGAGGAGGAGTTGGAACCAGCGAGTGTCAGAGGCAGGAGATAGGGGGGTTTGCGCTGCTGCTGGTGGGGGCCTTTTCTCTGCCTCTCTTCCTCCCCGGGTGTAGCATCTAGAGCTCTCCCGGCGTTGGCTCTGCTGTCCCCGGGTGGGGGCTCGCAGGCAGAGGGCGCGTGCCTCCCTCGCTCCGTGGTGCGGGGTGTGTGTGTGTTTTCGGGGGGTGGGGGTTGTGTCTGAACCAGTTAGGAAGAATGACTCTGGAGTCCATCATGGCGTGCTGCCTGAGCGAGGAAGCCAAAGAAGCCAGGCGGATCAACGATGAGATCGAGAGGCAGCTCCGCCGGGACAAGCGGGACGCCCGCCGGGAGCTCAAGCTGCTGTTGCTGGGTAAGTCCAGGCAGGCGCCGCCTGCACCCCAACCCAGCCAGCTGCCCCTGCTGCTGCTCACACACACAAGGTGCCAATTGGGGGTGCAGCTTTGCACATGCATGTAGGCACATATGCAGTAGACATGCCTGTGTGTGCTGTGTCTGGATACGGTGTGTGTAGATTGTATCAATCCATTGATAAGTATGAAAGTAAAGGGAATCTGATCATGGGTGCGGGGGAGGGGAAGGGAGGAAGGACACAATTTACACTCAGTTTCCTTGCCTTAGGTCCGCGGGTGCTTCCAATCTACATGATTATGTTTATTCGGACTCCGAGGATGATGGTGGCGGTGGAGATACATTTGTGTGTGTGCACAGATATCTATAATGCCCGATGTTACATGGTATATATCCGTGGGCATGTATTGCAAATACATATGTAGCTGGGTAAATAACTGATTCTGGTTCCTGTAGGTGATTTGATGTGGGAGAGACACTGGCCTTCCAAAAATGGAGAGGGGATAGGGCTTGGTGGGTGACAGAGAGATGAAAAGAGAACATAAATGGCAAATACATTTGGGGGTGGGTGTAAGGGAGAAATTGCAAGGAAGCAGCTAAATGAAAGGACTCGCAGGCGGAGTTGCTTTGCAGATTGATGGTGACAGGCTTTAATGTCTGCATTGTTCTGTGAGCCTTCCGAAAGGTTGCTGGGTGCCTGATTGTATTTTTTTAGTGTGATTTTTATTTAATGAGGTAAACTGAGATGAAGGGTTACACTCAGATTATAGGCTAATTTGTTACAACAACAACACACAAAGACATGAAACTGACTAATAACCTACAGTATGTTGGAGGATGACAGGATCTTGAATATCTTTGGAATCCACCCATTGGATAAGAAATAAAATTTACAATATATGACATAATTTCCCCTCAATCTCAACATTATTGTATTATTGTAATATAATCATAGCTAATGTACAAAAAGCAACATTTCTCTATTTTTTTTTGTTTTTGCTAAAATAATAGTCTTTTGAATTAAAAATAATAATAAAAAAGCTCATGACCAGTTTATTGTAATATAATGCATAGTTACTGTGGTAGATATAGTTTGTGCTTTGCACTAACGGCCTAAAAAATGTCTGTACTAGAGCCTGGTGTATGTGGGGTTATAAAACTGAATACTGTATATCACATGCAAAAGATGTGTACTGCCTGGTTTTGTGCAAATATGCTATCTTGTTTTGTATGATTGTTATTGATATGGGGTAAATTGTTTTTAAATGAGTTAAAGCTGGATCAAAATAAGTGAAACATGGGAAAGAATACGTTCATAGTCATTTAAATTAATTTGCAGTTTTCCTTAACTAACGCATTTTCTCTTCTATACTTGGAATAATGGGTGTGGAGGAATGATCAGGAGAGGAGGAGAGAGAGAGATAATACTGGCAATAAAAATTGCTCTGCCTATTTGATTTTGGCCTAGTTTTGATTGATTAAATTTCACATTGTGGTAATTTTAGGATTCATAAAGAATATATAGCTTGCATTTGCTTTAGTTTATGGAAATTGACTTAACATATTCAAGAAGTTTTTTTTTGTCATATTCGACTTGTAGTACAAGTCTGTTGTTTCTGCTTTATTTATTTTTTAATTGCAATAATGCTACAAGATTTTGCTCAATATTTTAGGGAAGAGGGAAATTTATTAGGGGGGAATCACTGTGTGATCCCAGAATAGGGGGGGATTTAAATATATGAATTTACATAGTTTCAAAGAGTTAGGCCCCAGTACTGTTGTCAATTATGTACATGCTTAACTTAATGAATGAGTAATCTCATTGATTTCAGTGGGGTCCATTCACTTGTAAAGTTAAGTATGTGTATAACTCATGGCAACTCAGGGCCTAATTTTGGCATTATTTTAGGCAAAGTGAAGGTGGTCGGTTTCAGCGAGAATAGATGGGTCGGAAGAGCTATTAATTTATAGAACTATTGAGAAAGCTCAGGGTTTTTCTATGTAGGTACAACAGTGCAAACCTTCAGTGTTGATGTGCTGCATTAGTGTAAAGTGAGCTTGCACTGGTGTAGTTTACTTGAAACTGAGAGAAGTTGCCCTGATGCAATCCTTGCTTTATACAAAGTAATGCATCTACAGCGGGCATATGCACCACTGTAGTGACACCACTCCAGAAATTCCTAGTGTATACAAGTCTTTACTGTACTACTTTTAAAAGCATAGAATTTAATTAAAGGACATTGTCAACTTAAAAAATCATGCTTGTGACTGTTAATGGAGTATATACTGGTGTCACAATTAACACCTAAGGTTCTGATCCTGCAAGGAGCTCTGTGCAGGCAGACTCCCCTTGAAGTCACTGGGGCTCAGTGCAGGTTGAGGGATCTACCTGCACAAAGCTGCTCGCAGGGCCTAGGGCTAAAATTACTGTACTGAAACAGATTTGAGGGGGGAAATATTTTTTCAGTTGGCTTATTTTGTGTATTTGACAGCAGTTTGTATTTAGTCACTCCCACTGCTTCTCCTGTATAGTCAGTTACTCAGTTTTCCCTGTTGTTTGTGTGGGTCTTTGATACAGCAAGGAAAGAGAGAGAAATTTTAAAAAATAGGAAAAGTCATTATAAAGTCATAAAAACTGGTGAGATTCAGAGAAGGAGTAATATCTGAAATTACATAAACTATTTTTGTTAATTGATTGCAAGTTGACTGTGTCCTATTCCCCCCAATATGTAAAATAGTGCTTCATTTTATTTTATGTAGGCTTTGGGTAGAATTGTCAGAAGCCACTTTGACCCACGTTTAGTGCCTAAGTTAGGTACTCAGTCCCATTTCCAAAAGCACCCTGGGAATTAGGAGCCTAAGTGGGTTAGGTGCTTTTGAAAATGGTACTTATGCTCCTGAGTGGCCTAGCATGACATTTTCTAAAGTGCCTTTTTCTATAAGTATTTCTTCTTAATATAAAATCGTACTAATTTCTGTAATAGATAGTTTCTGGTGAGCACAATATCAGAACAGCTCATTATTTTGATTTTATTTGTTACTTTATTATGGACAAACTACATATAAAGAGCAGGTGTGTGATCTGTTTTTCTTCTACTTGTGTATATGTAATTTTGTAAGCATATACAAACTCATATGTATAGTACAGAACATGAGAAAAGTAAGCATTTTTCTAGGTCATGGTTGGAAAGAGAAGCATTTCCCCCCATACTTAGTTGAGATTGTAATGTTTCTTTACAATGTGAGGATATTTCTCCCTCCCAATTGTGTACTACACAGTTACTGCATCACATTCACTTATTGTGTATAGCCTTCTTTGTACATTATGTATACTAGTGATTATGAATTTAATTTTCTTTTAGATCAGTGAGTTTCAAATGTTGTAGCTTGTTTTGCAAACTTGTATTGCAATTCATGGTAAGATTAATTTTAAAAGATGACTTTAAAAGTAAATGCTTTAAGTGATTAAATATTAAAATGTCAGTTTCAGACACTAAATTGCACATCAGTCTTCTGTGAGCTGTTTTTAAAATTAGGTGAAGCATTTCTTATCATTTTAATTTGAAACAGCTATCTTCCAGAACTGAGTATTGAAATGTATTATTAAAAGGAAAAAACAGTCCTCTCGCTAATACAAATTGGCTGTAATGTTTAGGACATTTTGGATCAAACTGAGTTTTCTAATGATTTGGTTTTAAATCTGTTGTGTTTTCCAAATTCTTTCTGGATTTCTGTTGAACATTTTGTAAAACCCTATAACTGTTCTCCAGAATTTAAAGTTAATCATCTATTCTTTGCTCTTGGCTGTAAAAACACTTTTATTATTGGCAGAGCAGAAGGAATTATGTTTTATATCAATATATTGGAAACTGTTAACAATAAAATATTTTATTGTTTATCTTGTAAGTATTAAGTGCCATATGCTGTGATTATTCTTTGCATACCACTCCCATTGTCAAAAGTGGGAGTTCTCTTTGGGGAGTGGTAGTCACGTGTGGGTCTAAGAAGTAGATCCTGGCCTTAGGCCTCCACTATTGGCCAAATTCTGCCCTTATACATGCATAAGGACAACTACCATTCTCTTCAATGGGAACTTCTTTGCATATCTGAGAACAAAATTGATCCCTTCTGTAACTCTGATAGGTGGCTAAGTTAAATGTTTGCCTGCTGGTATTATGTCACCCTGAAAGCATGGTTCTCCAGGTTTAGATGTTCTCTGCATTTGAGATAGCAGGTCTCTAAAATGAAGTGAGGTCTCAAAAATATAGGTGATTTTAGCAAAACACTTGCATTCTTCATATGCTATCAACTGAAACATGTGGAAATTAAGCCAGTTGAGTGAGTATAAATTGCAGCCAACCTTAACTGGAAAAACATTCTTGAACCTCCTCAGATGAGTATCCAGTAGCAGATCTATCAGGTAACATGCATTTTGATACATAAGTCAGTTAAATTAGCGATCCCAATGGAAAATCTAGGACTTTCGGATAATGAAGATGTTCGACCTTCACTAAAGTATTTGAGGAGGAGGTGAGTCCATTAAACCAAGAATGGATTACACTGGTGTATGGTAGCACTATCATCTCTGACAGATACGTTTTGGATCCCTTATTTTTTTATGTAATTTAACTGCTACACATGGTTTATTGAAATAGAACCTGACAGTATTGCAGTTTCTTGTACAAAACGATGCAGTAAATAGCAATCGGTGTGTTATATTGCTGAGATATATGTACTCCAGAATGTGAACAGTATTAAATAAGGAATTTGGGAGAAATCTCACATAATTGAATTTCCTGTTTATACATACATTGGCCTAGCTATTGAAAGCTTGCCATTTCAGCCACACATTGTTTATTTTTCATAGTATGCTTATTTCAGTGACTAAGATGCTCAGAAACAAATTGTGCCCAAATTCAGATTTGACTGGCTGGCCAGAATAAGGCAAACAACTGAAAGAGATTCTTAAATAGAAATTCTGTGTGTGTGTGTGTGTGTGTGTGTGTGTGTGTATATATTATATACACACACCTCTACCCCGATATAACGAGTCCCAATATAACACGAATTCGGATATAACGCGGTAAAGCAGCGCTCTGGAGGGCGGGGCTGCTTTACTGCGTTATATCCGGCAGCGGGGCTCGGGCGGAGATTTAAAGGGTCCGGGGCTCCCTGCAGGGGCCAGAGCCCTGGGCTCTTTAAATCACCACTGGAGCCCTGCCGCCGCTACCCCGGGGCTCCGGCAGCGGGGCTTGGGTGGCAATTTAAAGGGCCCAGGGCTCCCCGCAGTGGCCTGAGCCCGGGGCTCTTTAAATCACGGCTGGAGCCCTGCCGCTGCTACCCCAGGGCTCCAGCAGTGGGGCTCGGGCGGCGCTTTAAAAGGCTTGGCGCTCTGGCCACTGTGGGGATCCCCGGGAGCCTTGCCGCCGCTCCCCCGATATAACGTGGTTTCACCTATAACGTGGTAAGATTTTTTGGCTCCCAAAGACCGCGTTATATCGGGGTAGAGGTGTGTGTGTGTGTGTGTGTGTATATATATATATATATATATATATATATATATATATATATATATATATAGTCATTTGGTGTGGATTAGAAATTGTTGGTCCTGGGTGACCAGAAATGTAGAGGTAAGTAATTCCTCCCACAGCCAGATCCATCTAAAGACTTCTGTTTTTAAAAAATAGATATATAAAAAGTGTGTTATAGGGTATTATTTAAGCTGCTCTGGTGATCATCAAAGATCACATAGGTTATAACTTTAGTAGCTGTTATCTTCAAAAGAGCAGCATTTGGCACTAGGCATTGAACTTCATTTTGAGTAGGTTTGCTTTGTCTGTATTTCTATAATAAAGTCCCTATAGTTTGAGCATGGGGTTGGAGTAATCCTTATAATCATACGCACACAGTGCCACAGGTTGTTTTTTTTTAAGTTGATGCATCTCTTTTCCTCAGTTTTCCTAACTAAAAAGTAGGGATGATAGTTATTAAGTTACTTAATGATTTACTAGGTAATGATTTTCAAGTGTGTTCAACATGAAAAGCCTCATATGCAGTAAATGTGGTGTATTGTTAGTAGTACGTTTTAAAAATGAGTTAAAATTGGTTTCAAATACTATAGTTACTCCTGAGATCCCAGCCAAATGGAACTGGTTTTACAGTCCCATTTTATTTTTAATGATTTTTTTACATCCCTATTGCTTTCTGAAAGACCCACATGAACAGGAGAAACTGACTATTCAGGTAAATAGTTAAAGTGATTCTACACACATTGCTGTCAAATGCAGAAAGTGTAAAAAAACAAAAACAAAAAAATCCTGAAAAAATGTTTGTGTTTAGTTTCTTTGTTAGTGTTAGGTGTGACTTGTTACAAGTAACAAGTAAAACATTTTTAGACAGAAGTGTGATTTAGGTTTTGTTTTTAATGTGCCTCTTTAAATCCCTGCTGGACATTTGCATATTTTTTTCAGTCAGATACTACAAAATGTGTTTACAACTAAAAGGAAAACAGGCTGTGTTTTACGAGTCGACTGGTAGACAGATCCTATTTTGGAAAAATTATTTGTATTAATATTTTATTATGGATGCAGAGCTGTATTGATGGGCATAAATATGACTATGCCTTTCGAGGAATATATGTCGTATCTGGTAAGAAGAAAGGCACAGTTTTGCTGATGTTACTTTAAAATGAATGTATTATTAATTTTTAATGGACTATCAAGGAAGCTCTTGTTTACAAGGATACTGTGCAGTATCCTTAATTTTTCTGTTACAGTGATCTAATTCCCATTCAAATCAATGGGAGTTGGCTCATGTCCTAAATGCACATGTAAGTCCCACTGACATAGTTTTATTTACATGTCAAGAGGCCAAAGGACCACAAAATGCACATCTTGCATTTAAGAACATAAACCATGTTAGAGAGACAAGGCAGGTGAGGGAATATCTTTTATTGGACCAACTTCTGTGGGTGAGGGAGAGACAAGCTTTTGTTCTTACCCCGAGCTCTTCTTCTGGGCCGAGAAAGGTACTCTGAGCATCACAGCTAAATACAAGATGGAACAGATTGTTTAGCATAAGTAATTAACACACATTATAAGACACCATTCAAAGTGAAATAGCCAGTTAACATCTCTGCAGTCATAGGGCAAAAAAGGGGGGAGTTACTAGGTTACAGATTGTTGTAATAAGCCATAAATGTGTCTCTGTTAAATTCATGATTTTTAGTGTCTAGCAAAGTTATGAATTTAAACTCCCAGGCTCATCTTTTGAAGGTGTTGTGCAGATTTTCTTTGAGGATGAGGGCTGAGAGGTCTTTCCTCTTTCACCAACAGAAGTTGGTCCAATAAAAGATATTACCTCTTCCCACCTTGTCTCCGATATCCTGCGGCCTACACAGCGACAACAACACTGCAATTAACAATGTTAAATTAGTGCGGGGGGGGGGGGAGGAAAGGCAAGGCTGCTCTGTGAAACCTGTTGCTACAGGATATTTGGGAATGCTACCATTTTTAGAACTAATGGTCCCACCCTCGTAGGCTCCCTCAAATTATTTTTGTTCGTGGATGATGGCAGTGACAGTTTCACAGAGGAAAGCTATTATTGCTTTTGGAGTAAAGTGATGATCATGGCAAAATGAATCCCAAGAAAGTGTGAAATAGCATTATAAGGTAAATGTGTGATTACTGGTAATTAACTCTGTTACAGTAACCGAATACTATAAAGACTGAACATTTTTTTTCTTGCCCTACTAAGTGGAATAACTCTCAGAAAAGATCTATTCTCACACTTCAACACTATTTTGTGTGAACAGATGTTACTAATAAAATTATGGGAAGTTTTTCAACATCCACCTTTTATTTGCTGTTCTAATATCTATAAAAAGTCTGACTGGCAAAGACCAACAGCAAGAAAACAGTATCAAGACCAAGCAAGGACATGAATTTAGGAAATAAGTTGCTGAATACTGAGAGAGAATGTATGCAGTATTCTCAGTGGCAGGTCACTAAGCGTCCATGCTCTAGGGATTGTATTAAACACAGTACAAAGAAGTGAGCTTTTAATATATCAGGGCCCAGGACTCAATATTTAGTTTCAGTAACAAATACACCTACAGTATCAGAAAAGGGTTGAAAATAAATCTTACCGGGGAAATTCCAAGTACAGCATAAATAGTGTTTCAAGTTAAATCTTAAAAGATTCAACATTAATCTTTAATGTTCTAGATGCAGATTGTTTCCACAGTAAGTAATGTTATATGGAGAGACTGAACTAGAGGGGTAATTGTCTATAGATTTGTCATTTGTAGGTTTGTAAAGGACTGGTTGCATGGAAGAATGAGGCTGTTGAGCTTGCATACTACAGTTTCAGTTATTTTTGTGTTTGGTAGCCATTCCTCATCTCAGTCTTTTAATAAAGGGAGGTGACTCCCCCATTCAGATATACAATATATGTATGTATGTATATAAACTAAACCAGTAAAATATCCTGAAATTATTGAAAACACTAATCATTCATATCAGTAAAGTGGAAAGGCAGAAGATAAAGAAGGCTTTTAGTGTGCCAGCTGCAGTGCAGATCTGTGCTGTTAGATTCTGTGAATGAATGGGATCCAAGTATAGCTCTGGGCCCTGATTGGTTGGATGGTCCTTTTTTAGTTAGGTCACAGTCATGCACCAACTTCCAATGATACATAGCTAAGATTTCATCACCAACCCAAAGGGCAGCACATATGGCATCATGGCATTTCTGTTTTGTAATCCCATGAAGTACCCCTAACTTTTGGAAAATGAGCTAGAAGCTGCTTTTAATGCATGCATACAGACATTTGATTTAGTAATAAAAAAAGTTTACAATTCAAATTAATGTGACCTACTCCAACAGAAGTTAGCTATTCCAGACTGTTAGTGAACTCAGGTTGCTGAAGCATTCTTCCACCATTCTCATGCCTCACAAGGTGCCTGAGACATACCCAGTCGCTAAGTAATGCACAGCCTTTAGTGGCTTAGTGCTATATAAGGTGCAAATTGAGGTACAGGAGCAGCATGGAAAGTCTCTGGCTGGAATCTTTGCACTGGATGAGAACGTATATGTGAGTTGAGGAAAGTTGCTTTTCTCCCTTCTTCTGTATTCCCATCATAGGAAAAATATTGAAGTCTCCAATCTGTAATCTTAATAGTAATTATTTTGCTCCTAGAGCTATTCCAACCCACATTTCTGGGTAAATGGGTGTCAGCCAGGAAGTCAGACAAAAGGTTTCCTTAGTGGTGACCATTAACTTATAAGGCTAGAAAAACTCAAACACTTACAAAATGGAAAAGATGCCATCATTCCTTGTGTTTTTAGGAACCTAGCATGCTTGGAAAACTGGGCATCAAGTATTGGACACTTTTGCACAAATATATTTTACTCTGATACTGGATTTATTAAGCACTTCAGAGTGCCATTTCTACTATTGATTAGCTAGAAATGCAATGTTACTTGAAGGTAGACACTTTCTCTCTTTTGCTCCATAAACATAATTAGTTTGATGTTGTTGCCAGTGTGAAAGCTGAAAACCAATGTATCTAGTAGTCCAAATGGATACTGGTAATGAATGCTGAAAACTTTGATAAAGGAATAGTCCAGGTATCTTTAACAGGATCTTATACCACAGACTGTACTGGCATAATTTGATTGTTACAAATAAATGTTTAATGGACTGTAGTGCAAGTGGGCTGAAATAATACACTTAGGTTTGCAGTGAAAGTCTTTTGAAGATGTGTTGCAGGAAGGAACAATAATTACAACCACAGAGTTTAAAATAAATAGAAAATGACAATAAAACTCAGCTAATCCTTTAGCTTCACTGAGAGACATCAATATGGATGCTTAAAATACTTTCCACTTCTACAACACCCTCATGTGAGGTAGCTTAGTGTTATCCCTTTTTTGCAGACATGGCAACTAAGAACAGGGTTAAGCAACTTGCCCGTGGTTGTACTGTATAAAGAGCCAAGATCTCCTGAGTCCCGGTCCTTTGCTTTAACTGCTCTTGGTCATATTTAGTCTTTCACCTTTTTGGTTTTTTTGGGAGTGTTGTGTGTGTGTGTCAGGACACTGACATGTTAACTCTAATCTTTGCCTAGCAGAAGGCAGTCTCCGTGACAAATTAATCCTTGCCCTTTCTGCTGATGTTGCCAAAAGAGGGTGCTCGTTTTGGGGTAGTAGTTGTAATTAGGGATGTCAAGCAATTTAAAACAATTAATCCCGATTAATCACGCTGTTAAACAAAAATAGAATGCCATTTATATAAATATTTTTGGATGTTTTCCACATTTTCAAATTTCAATTACAACACAGAATACAAAGTTATACAGTGCTCACTTTATATTTATTATAAATATTTGCACTGTAAAAATAAAAGAAATAGTATTTTTCAGTTCACTTAATTCAAGTACTGTAGTGCAATCTCTTTATCATGAAAGTTGAACTTACAAATGTAGAGTTATGTACAAAAAATAACTCCATTCAAAAATAAATCAATGTAAAACTTTAGAGCCTACAAGTCTTACTTCTTGTTCAGCCAATCACTAAGAGAAACAAGTTTGTTTACATTTGCAGGAGATAATACTGCCTGCTTCTTGTTTACAATGTCACCTGAAAGTGAGAATAGGTGCTCTCATGGCACTGTTGTAGCCAGTGTTGCAAGATATTTACATGCAAGATGCGCTAAAGTTTCATATGTCCCTTCATGCTTCAACCACTGTTCCAGAGGATATATGTCCAGGCTGATGACGGATTCTGCTTGATAACGATCCAAAGCAATGCAGACCAATGCATGTTCATTTTCATTATCTAAGTCAGATGTCACCAGCAGAAGGTTGATTTTTCCTTTTTGGTGATTTGGGTTCTGTAGTTTCTGCATCGTAGTGTTGCTCTTTTAAGAATTCTGTAAGCATGCTCCACACCTCGTCCCTCTCAGATTCTGGAAGGCACTTCAGATTCTTAAATGTTGGGTCCAGTGCAGTATCTATCTTTAGAAATCTCACATTGGTACATTCTTTGTGTTTTGTCAAATCTGCAGTGAAAGTGTTCTTAAAATGAACAACATGCTGGGTCATTATCCAAGACTGATATAACATGAAATATATGGCAGAATGTGGGTAAAACACAGAGCAGGAGACATGCAATTCTCCCCCAAGGAGTTCAGGCACAAATTTGATTAACGCATTATTTTTTTAACGAGCATCATTAGCATGGAATTATGTCTTCTGGAATGGTGGCCAAAGCATGAAGGGGCATACGACTTTTAGCATATCTGGCACGTAAATATCTTGCAGTGCTGTCTACAAAAGTGTCATGCAAACATCTGTTCTCACTTTCAGGTGACACTGTAAATAAGAAGCCAGCAGCATTATCTTCCATGAATGTAAACAAACTTTTTTCTCTTAGCGATTGGCTGCACAGGAAGTAGGACTGAGTGGACTTATAGGCTCTAAAGTTTTACATTGTTTTGTTTTTGAGTGCAGTTATGTAACAAAAAAAAAATCTACATTTGTAAGTTGCGCTTTCACGAAAAGAGATTGCACTGCGGTACTTTGTATGAGGAGAACTAAAAAATACTATTTCTTTTATCATTTTTACAGTGTAAATATTTGTAATAATATAATGATCACTGTACACTTTGTATTCTGTGTTGTAATTGAAATCAATATATTTGAAAATGTAGAAAAACATCCAAAATAGTTAATAAATTTCATTGGCATTCTATTGTTTAACAGTACAATTAAAACTATGATTAATTGTGATTAATTTTTTAATTGCAATTAATTTTTTTTAATTAATCGTGTGAGTTAACTGCGATTAATCGACAGCCCTAGTTATAATGTGTGGACCTGATCACTGTCAACTAATGAGAGCCAACAACTCTTAAGGTAGGCCACCGAACAGCTGTCTGAATGACTTTTGATCACTATTGACCTGGACTGTGCTAGAGTCAGTGATTTAGAGATGAGTCTCCTTTATCCTTTAGACCATGGAGCCATCAAATCTTGTTAAAAATAAACTTTTGTTTGTTTGATCCAGGAAATGGTAGGGCACTGTCATCTTTGTTTCAGTGGAAATTGTGCAAACAATGTTTTAATAAAATTCACTCATGTCTTTTTCATGTTACATTTTTGTGAAGATTACAATGTTTTTTCCATAATGAGAAACTGGTCCTAGGGAGCCCTTAAAATCCAAACTGATTTGTACTTTGGGTTATAAAAAGTTTCTTAGAATACATTTAAACCTCTTCCTTGCTACTGAATTGTGGGTGGGATAATGTTTTTGTTTTCCACTTTTGAAATTGTAACTGAAAGCATACTTATTTTCTATTAGGAAGGAAGTCTCAAGGAGGGGAAAATTATGCTCTCTTTCCTCATGTTCTCTATTGATTCCAGTATTGAAATCGTAAGTAACATGGAGGACATAGTAACATTTACTCTTGTCTGTACAAAGATAGAAATTACCTAGTCTGCTGCTTAACCTGATTTAGCAGTTCATTCCATAGGAAGGAAGAGCAAACAGTTTGAGGGTAGATTTGCCTATCTTTCTTCTTCTACCTAAGGTGTGCAGCTGATTCTTTGCTGAGAAGTGGGGGTTTGTAATGCCACTGTGGTTTGTGAGAGTTATTGGTTTTTGCATGTCAACAAGGGAGAATTATTGAGTCTCAATTGTGTATACTTTGTTAGTTTGTAATTAAGTGAATCTGATCTACTTCACTTGGTATATCTTAGTTAAAACTGAACTTTCAGCTGGTTTGTGAGCAGTTTAAACCTGACTATTTTGCCATTCAGGTTCAGAAATAATATTAGCTAGGAGCATTTTTTTTAAATGTCTGAAGTAATTTTTGGTTCTCCCCCTACTTTCTTCTTTTTTTGGGGGGGGAGGGGATTACTTGATTTTATTCACCCCCTGCTTCCTATCTGAGACAGAATTATTAATAAGAAGCGGGCAGCATTATCTCCCGTAAATGTAAACAAACTTATTTGTCTTAGGGATTGGCTGAACAAGAAGTAGGACTGAGTGGACTTGTAGGCTCTAAAGTTTTACATTATTTTGTTTTTGAATGCAGTTATGTAAAATAATAATTCTACAATTGTAAGTTACACTTCCCCAATAAGGAGATTACACTACAGTACTTGTATGAGGTGAATTGGAAAATAATATTTCTTTTGTTTATCATCTATACAATGCAAATTTGTGTAATCAAAATAAAAAATAATATGAAGTGAGCACTATATACCTTATGTTCTGTCTTGTAATTGAAATCATTATATTTAAAAATGTAGAAAAGCATCCAAAATATTCATAATAAATGTAAATTTGTATTCTATTATTGTTTAACCGTGGAATGAAAACTGCAATTAACTGCGACTATTTTTTAAAATCTCACGATTAATTGCAATTTTAAAAAAAAATCATTTGACAGCCCTACTTTGAACCAAAACCAGATAAACAATGTGTTCTGAATTTGCCAACAGCCTAATTTGGCTATATTCCCAGTGATAAATGCCAAACTCTATAGTATTCGGGAAGGCAGGTAATGATTTACCTTTGAGTAGTTTTGCCCTAAGAAATGTCTATCTTCCTCAGTGAGGAGCCTTTCTCCGAACACTAGTGTTAATGTGAGTTTGCTTCTCTTTTGGATATAGTTATAGTAAAGGTTTCATTTAAAAAATCCACTTCAAAATACTGTTTTCAGGTAATCTCTTGTCTGACATTTTTTGTATGTATGCAGACATTGCCTTTCGGCCTATGCAATATACCATATAACAGAGTAGGTGCAGAATTTTAAAACATGATTTTTTATCCTCCATGTTGTTCTGTCCATTCTTTTTATTTTTATATATATATAAAATATATATCTAAAATAAAATAAGTTGTACAGCCTCTGCAGTGAACAGGATCTAAACAAGGAGGTCTTTTGTTCTCTTAATAATTGCTTACATAGCACTGCAATCATATAGTGCTTTACAAAATGTATAAGAAAGTCATGTTCCCTGCATAGAAGATCTTACAGAGTTGCTGTATGGTTTTTCAATTGCCTTTGCTTTAAATTTTAATTTTCTATTGTTGAGTAAATGTGTTACTTGTTGGAGTAATACGCAGCTTGATACCCCAGAAACCCTCTACTACTTAGAATATTGCTGTTTCATAATTGTTTTACATTGACAATTTGGTCTTAGTTGGTGCCACTGGCACAATACATCAGAATAAGGATGGAAGAGATTTCAACCTAAAATGTAGATACATAGGTGTTTTCTATAGGATTTTGGATAAAAATTTCACACTGTCAGAGCAGGTCCAATTGATGTTATGTTAAAAATGCTAGGAGACACTGGACTGCAGGATCTTAGCAACTCTGGAAGCCCTTGTGCAGATAACACAGCTGGAGCAGTCACTGGAATTTGTACTGATGGGGAAGAACTTAGTTTGTTTAAAAATAAGTTATAGAATATTGTCATGATTTTTCTGGCATAAGGTCAAATATCGTCTCTGACCCTGCAAGCTACTCTAAACCTCATGCACCTGTCTGAAGGCCCATTGTCTTCAATGGGATTCTGTACACACACAGGGTTGGCCTAGGGTTGCTAGGCGTCCGGTTTTCGACCAGAATGCCCGGTCGAAAAGGGACCCTGGTGGCTCTGGTCAGCACTGCTGACCGGGCCGCTAAAAGTCTGTTTGGCAACGCAGCAGGGCTAAGGCGGGCTCCCTGCCTGCTGTGGCTCCCGGAAGCGGCTGGCATGTCTAGAAGCAGCTGGCTCCGCAGCTCCTATTGGCTGAGAACCGCGGGCAATGGGAGCTACAGGGGCGGCGCCTGAAGCTGCGGGCAACACACACAGTCTCCTGGCCCCTCCACCTAGGAACCGGACATGCCAGCCATTTCCGGGAGCCACCTGAGGTAAGCATCGCCGTATTCCCTCCCACACCCCAACCATCTGCCCCAGCCCTGAACCCCTCCAGCACCCCAGAGCCCACATCCCCAGCTGGAGTCCATGCCCCCTCCCACAGTCCGAACTCGGCCCCAGCCCAGAGCCCCCTCCTGCACTCCAAACTCCTCATCCCCGGCCCCATCCCAGAACCCGCATCCCAAGCCGGAGCCTACACCCCCGCTGGATCCCAACCAGCTGCCCTAGTCCAGTGAAAGTGAGTAATGGTGGGGGAGAGAGAGCGACAGAAGGACGGGGGATGGAGTGAGTGGGGGCGGGGCCTTGGAGAAGGGGCAGGGGGCGGGGCAAGGGTGTTTGGTTTTGTGCGATTAGAAAGTTGGCAACCCTAGGTCTGCCTGTGTGAAGCAGTTGGCAGGATCAGGGCCATAAAGAGGAAAATGAGGGCCTGCCTATATGGGGATACTCAGGAAAGTTAATTTGAATTAACTTTCAGAGTGGATTAGTTAAACCATATTAAATGCCTGTGTAGATGCTCTTTTTCAGAATTAAAGTGGCCATAATTTGGTATAGTTTAATTTACTTTGGAAGTACCTTAAATTAAAATGAATTAAGGCCACTTTAATTCTAAATAAGAGTGTCCACACAGGTGTTTAATGTGGGTTTAACTAATCCATTTTGAAAGTTAATTCAAATTACCGGTAACTTTTCTGAATGTACTCATGTAGACAAGTCCTGAACTGTATTTTTTAAAAAACATCATCTTAACCTTCAATACTGATTATGATAGAGGTGTAATGAGTGGGTGTTAGACCATCCTGTCATGTTTCCAGACTTATCCTTCCATGCTGAATGTATGACACTTTCATTTCCTTGTGCTCTGATTCTGTGAAGAGAAAGTATATGGCCATGCTATACAAACACAAGTATATACATTCTAAATACTTAATTCAGGACTGTAATGGGTTTTCAGGAATAAGGTGAAGTGGCAGAGATAAAACAGCTCTTGGCTGTGCTCTGCCTGGCTCAGTTTCTTGCCTTCAGGAGCACTAACAACTTTTTTTTAAACATATATAAACATGCCCTGACTTGAGACCACCATCTGCAGGGAACTGCATGAGGGCAGTTATTCTTGGGCTTAGTGTAATAGCGGTTGGTAAGTTAAATCTCCATGTGGTCATTGTCTGTGTGGCCATTAAGCTTGCCAGCAGGCAGCATAGTATCCATTCACAAAAATGGTGTAAAACAATCTGGGACCCTGTGTACACTATGACATGGGAAGGCCCCCTCATGTATCTACAACCATAGTCATACACCTCATTTTTATGTGTGTGCAGTATTTTGCGGTACCAATTCATAGTATATTGTGGCATTTACAGTCTGCTTTGACATACCGTTTATGCTGCAATTATAATCTCATTCTGAATAATGGGGTGGTTCTTTTTTAAAACTTTTGAGGGAATTTAGACCAAATTTTTTAAAATGTAGGTGCCAATAGTTAGCCTGTTGTATCCATACTGAAGCATCAAAATGAGTGACCTGATTTTTCAAAGGTGCTAAGTACCTGTTGTGACGTTGTGCAGTCTATATGGTTTTATAAAAACTTGATAATAAGTCAATATAATGTAACTGGGATAGTTTTAGAGAAAATACGGTAATAAGTGAATGTAACGTAACTGGGATATGCTTCATGCAAAAGGTCTCTTGTAAGGTATCATTACAAAGCTTATAATCTACTGAGTATGATCATCTGATTTGTGTAAATGTACCACTCTTGTATCTAAAACTAGAAATATAAAATGTAACTCTGAGGGCCTATTGTAATTATGTAAAGTGTGGGCCATTAATGATGGTTTGGAATCTTGATGACTCCCCCTGTCTGCAGATGGCTGTTTACCTGTGAGTCTCCCTGTATATGTGTGTGCTGGCAAGTGAGTAATGAAGTCTTGCAGTGACATGTGATCATGTCACCTGAACTGGAATCCATCTTTAACCTGGTGCTTTTCCAGTGAGGGGGGGTGGAAACCCAGAGGGACAAAGGGTTCCCGCCTTATGCAAAAGATATATAAAGGGGTGGAACAGAAGAGAGAGGAGAGAGAAGCCATCATGAAGAATCCCCTAGCTACCACCTGAGCTGGAACAAGAGCTGTACCAGGGGAAAGAATTGTGCCCAGGCCTGGAAGGTGTCCAGTCTGAGAAAAAGCTTACTGAAGCACCTCTGAGGGTGAGATTATATGTATTCAGTTTGATTAGACATAGATTTGCGCATTTTATTTTATTTTGTTTGTGACTTACTTTGTTCTGTCTGTTACTACTTTGAACCACTTAAATCCTACTGTCTGTATTTAATAAAATCACTTTTTATTTAGTAATTTACTCAGGGTATGTATTAATACCTGGGGGAGCAAACAACTGTGCATATCTCTCTATCAGTGTTATAGAGGGCGAACAATTTATGAGTTTGCCCTGCATAAGCTTTATGCAGGGTAAAACGGATTTATTTGGGTTTAGACCCCATTGGGAGTTGGGCATCTGAGTGCTAAAGACAAGCACACTTCTATGAGCTGTTTTCAGGTAAACTTGTAGCTTTGGGACAAGTGATTCAGACCCTGGGTCTCTGTCTGGAGCCAGACGGGAGTGTCTGGTTCAGCAAGACAGGGTGCTGGAGTCCTGAGCTGGCAGGGAAAACAGAAGCAGGGGTAGTCTTGGCACATCAGGTGGCAGCTCCCAAGGGGGTTTCTGTGATCCAACCCGTCACACCTGTATGCCCACTGGCTCTGTGAAGGTTCATGGGCTTACCTGTGAGGAGCTCTTTCTGTGATCAGTGCCTGTGTGAGTATTGCATTGATCGGGGCCTATCCATTGTATATAAGGAAATACCCATTCAGTTGTGTCCTATGAAAAATATGAACCCATGTTGCCAGAGATGAAAACTCCATACCCACCGCGCCTCTCAGCTCCTTAACGTTTAACTGTTTATGTAGCTTGACATGCTGTTAGCTCTTTTTTCCCTTTCCTCTTTTCAAATCTCTCCTATTATTTCCAGTAGTTTCCCCTGCCCTCCATTTCATTGCTGGAGGCTAGCGCTGAAAAACTAGATGACTATAAATATTTTTCTTGACTCTCCTTGGCTGCTTCCAGTAATGGATGTTAGTGGAATCAGCCATTTCTCTCTCTACTATGTTCTTTTCTTCTCTGTAAAAATCAATACACGAGAAGCTGTGGGGAAAAAAAATCCATTTAGGTGTTGGGTTTATCCCTCTTCAGCATAATTTATCTCATCAGCACAAAGAACTTTTCCTGCCAAACCACCATACCCTGCCTTTTCCAGTCTCCATTTTCTAGCCTGCTTCAAATGTAAGTGGACTGTATAAGCTATTTGTCTTAGTGTTTTTTTTCCCCCCTGCAGAAGAAACTATGTCAAAAGGTTCAAGATGGCTGACCAAGAAAGATGGAAAAAATCCTAAATGCTTGTTATCTGTATCCCCCTTCTACACATGCACAGTGAGTTTATTCGTGCCCCTCCTTGAATCCTACCTTTTGCTTTTCACACCCTTCATTCTAAGATGAAGTACCCTTAAATATTTCAAGCTCTCTTTCCCTGATGAAAATGCAAGGAGGCAGTCTAAAGAGGGATTTTTTTTTAATTCTTGTAGGTAGTGCTACAATGGCTAAATAAAGATTTTCCCTTCTTGCCACTCTCTGTTCTGCCTCAATTGCCTTATTAAATTAATCCTTCTGCATGGCCTCTTTCTAGAGTCCAAGTTGGTCAGGACCTTTCTCACTCTTTCATGATTTGGATGTAAAATTGAAGAGCTCAAGTCCATAGGAAACCTACTTCAAAGCCAGACAGGAAATATTTGATTATTTCCCCTACCATTTCCACTCAAGCGATGGGGAAAGATGAAGATAATCCCTATAAGCCTTTTAGAAATGGAAGATCTCTCTGACAATTGGTAATACAAATAGAGCACTGTAAACCTTTCAGAATTATCCTGTTCCTTATTTCCATCAGCAGACACGGTAGATTTTTTTCCCTAGGAAAAATAACCATTGGCAATTTGGTTACATGTTGTTATATAGATGTCACCTAGGAGTATTTCTTCTTATCTTAAGCAAAAATATCTCTGTAACAAGAAACATAATGGGCCTGATTGTGTATTTATTCAGATACATCACCGTAATTTATAACTCCATTAAAGTCAATGGAGTTACACTTAGGTAAAAATGCTATAAATGACTAGGCCCCATTCCTGTTGATTTTCTGCTAAAGTAGTAGCATCATGGACCACAGGTACCACCATTTCCCAGGCAAAATGATGACACGGGCAGATCTAGGGATCTTGTTTCATTTGCTTTACACTGTCTGAGCCATTTTAATTTATCAGGAAGTGGGTATGTCTAATCTAGATTGCTAGCTACTTGTCTGTGATCTACCTAGGTAAACTGTGACTGCCTTAATTCCACTGGCAGATTCCATTCCTGACCTGCACAGAAATCTACATTAAACCATGGATTTCCTGGATCAACACATCCTCATGCTTGAGCACTACTTCCATGTGGAAGGGGGACATACTGCCTCTAAATAGGATGGTTGTGATCGTTGGGTGGGGGGCGGTATGTTGCTCTCTAATGAGGAGGAGTTGATGGTGCTGCTGCTGTCTTTATGGTCTTGTGTCTTATTTTACCTGGATGAGATTGGAAAGAGATCACTGGCTGATCAGCATTAGTTTAGCTAGTTTAGCATTATGTTGAACTAGTCTCTAGAGCAGGGGTAGGCAACCTATGGCACACGTGCTGAAGGCGGCACGCGAGCTGATTTTTCAGTGGCACTCACACTGCCCAGGTCATGGCCACCAGTCCAGGGGGCTCTGCATTTTAATTTAATTTTAAATGAAGCTTCTTAAACATTTTAAAAACCTTATTTACTTTACATACAACAATAGGTTATTTATATATATTATAGACTTATAGAAAGAGACCTTCTAAAAGGTTAAAATGTATTACTGGCACGCGAAACCTTAAATTATAGTGAATAAATGAAGACTCAGCACACCACTTCTGAAAGGCTGACGACCCCTGCTCTAGAGATTGTTGCTCAGTTGATAGTGTCCAAGATGAGTAAATTGATGTCTGAGTTAAGAGATTTCACAAAAAGGCTGAACTGGTTCAATTTTTGGTTAAATGACTGATTATAGAGATGTTTACTCCTGAAATAGTTCATTCTGCCTACACAAAGCATTCCCTCCATCCTTTGTGGATACCTTGGGAGGCCCAAAATGTCTTGGTACTGTCTTACATTTGCGGGCACAAGAGGTCCTCAAAGCAGTGCACATATGGGAGTTTCACTCTGCAGTTGGAGAGGTGTTATAGCAAAATGTATGTATAAATAAATAGACCCCCATCAATTAGTGTGTTTTCATATATAAAATACCAAAAAGGTATATGGCACTGGTATTGTATATAAATAATTTTGGCAGTTATAGTATTTTTTAAGTCTAACAGGCCAAAAGTCGGATGCATGAAATTGCAGAAAGCGCAGTAGCTCAGAAAAAGAAAGAAACCAGGAGTCCAGAAGAGAATGCACATTAATTAAACTGCAGTAATGTCATAGGGAGCAGAAAATAAAGTTCGCAGGAACTCCCCTTGCAAAACTGGAGACTCCAGTGCTGTTCCCTGTTCACCCATAGCATTGTGGAATTGTGCTGAAAGGACCAGCTTACCTGGTGCAACTACAATATCAGTGCTTCCTGTAAACACCAGCTCTCAGTTCAAAACCATTTCAGTTAGGTTATAAGACCATCCTTCTTGTTTACAGTGGTGTGAGAAGAGAATCAGGCCCAAAGTCTCTTACAAGCATTCCAGGTGCTTGAACTGTTTCTGTAAATACCCAGGATGAAATCCTGGTCCCCACTGAAGTCAATTGCAAAATTCCCATTGACTTTAATTGGGCCAAGATTTCATCCCAAAAGTCTCTAACAGAGAAAAAGCTTTAGTTGCAACTTGCAGAACCCTAGTTACCAGATAGGAAATCTGTCTTCTCATCACAGCTTTAATGACTGAGTTGTTTCAATAGTACGCTGGCTGCAGCTTTATCTCCTGGATCACGTCCAAAATACACACTCCCAGAAACCTGAGCCCACAAACCTGGGTCTGCAATGGACAACTGCTGGGCTACCAAACCTGATTCAATAAGGAATTCTGCAAACTAATTTCATTAATAATTAGATGTGTTTAAAATATTTGCAAAATAAAATGATTCTAAGAGAAGGTAATTGCTCTGATGTCATACAAAAATAATTTATTTTTAAAAGTAATATCCATTAATTCAGTTTTCAAGGACTTTAATATTTTGTAATATATTTCTAAATAAGACAGGAGAGATTCCAGAAGACTGGACGAGGGCAAATATAGTGCCAATCTATAAAAAGGAGAATAAGGACAACCTGGGGAATTACAGACCAGTCAGCTTAACTTCAGTACCCGGAAACATAATGGAGCAAATAATCAAGCAATCAATTTGTAAACACCTAGAAGATAGTAAGGTGATAAATAACAGTCAGCGTGGATTTGTCAGGAACAAATCATGTGAAACCAACCTACTAGCTTTCTTTGACAGGGTAACAAGCCTTGTTGATGGGGCGGAAGTGGTAGATGTGGTATATTTTGACTTTAGTAAGGTTTTTAATACTGTCTTGCATGACCTTTTCATAAACAAAGTAGGAAATACAACCTAAATGGAGCTACTATAAGGTGGGCGCAGAATGGGTTGGAAAACTGTTCCCAGACAGTAGTTATCAGTGGTTCACAGTCAAGCTGGAAGGGCATATTGAGTGGGGTCCTGCAGGGATCAATCATGGGTCCAGTTCTGTTCAATATTTTCATCAGTGATTTAGATAATGGCATAGAGAGCACACTTACAAAGTTTGTGGAGGATACCAAACTGGGAGGGGTTGCAAGTTCTTTGCAGGATAGGATTAAAATTCAAAATGATCTGGACAAACTGGAGAAATGGTCTGAGGTAAATAGGATGAAATTCAATAAGGACAAATGCAAAGTACTCCACTTAGGAAGGAACAATCAATTGCACATGTACAAAATGGGAAATGATTGCCTAGGAAGTAGTACTGCAGAAAGGTATCTGGGGTTATAGTGGATCACAAGCTAAATATGAGTCAACAGTGTAACACTGTTGCAAAAAAAGCAAACATCTTTCTGGGATGTATCAGCAGGAGTGTTGTAAGCAAGACACAAGAAGTAATTCTTCCACTTTACTCCATGCCGATAAGGCCTCAACTGGAGTATTGTTTCCAGTTCTGGACACCATATTTCGGGAAAGATGTGGACAAATTGGAGAAAGTCCAGAGAAGAGCAACAAAAATAATTAAAACATGACCTGTGAGGAAAGATTGGGAGGAGGGGGGGGGGAAAGGGTTTGTTTAGACTGGAGAAGAGAAGTCAGTGGGGGGACACAACAGTTTTCAAGTACATAAAAGGTTGTTGCAAGGAGGAGGGTGAAAAATTGTCCTCCTTAACCTCTGAGGATAGAACAAGAAGCAGACAAAGCAGAGGAAGGAAGGGAAGTACAGTAGAGATGAAATAAAAGACTTGTTAGTCGTTGCTGGGAACCTTTATGGGTATCAGTCAAACTGAGCAGAATCAGTTCGTTTTGACCCTGTTTTTTTCTCTTCTAGCTGATAGGTATCAAGTACATTTCTCAAGCCTTGCAAAAGGACAGACTTTTACAATATAAGAAGTCAGATATTAGCTTTCAAAGCAAATGCCTGCCGGGAATCATCAGAAGAAAGACTTTGTCATTATTTTTATTGTTTTGTGAAAGAAATATGTTAAAATCTGACTTCAGCCAGCAACTGGAGCAAAGTTTAACAGCAGAGGAATCTAAGAGGTTCTTAATTAATTCTTGTTTTTTGGTCCATTTACTCTGTGGAAGGTAATAACATTGGAATACATATATAGCACTTTACGTCTTCAGAGTGCTCTGTACCCATTAATTAATCAATCATTTCATCATCCCTATGAAATACATAAGTAATGATTATTATTCCCGTAACTGTAGATGGAGAAATGGAGACAGAGAGATGAAGGCCAACATTTTAAAAAGTAAGAATATAACATAAGACTGGCCATACTGGGTCAGACCAATGGTCCACCTAGACCAGTATCCTGTCTTCCGATAGTGGCCAATGACAGGTGCCCCAGAGGGAATGACCAGAACAAGTAATCATCAAGTGATCCATCTCCTGTTGTCTACTCCCAGCTTCTGGCAAACAGAGGCTAGGGATACTCAGATCATCCTGTATATCCTGGCTAATAGCCATTGATGGACTTATCCTCCATAAACTTAGTTATTTTTTGAACCCTGTTATAGTTTTGTCCTTCACAACATCCCCTGACAAAGAGTTTCACAGGTTGACTGTGCGTTGTATGAAGAAGTACTTCCTTTTTGTTTGTTTTAAACCTGCTGCCTATTAATTACATTGGGTGACCTCGAGTTCTTGTGTTATGTGAAGGAGTAAAAAATGTCAAGATTTATCTATCAGATCCCCTCTCAGTCATCTCCTTTCCAAGATGAACGGTCCCAGTCTTTTTAATCTCTCCTCATATGGAAGGTGTTCCATAGCCCTAAATCATTTTTGTTGCCCTTTTCTGTACCTTTTCTAATTCCAATATATCTTTTTCACCTGCACACAGTATTCAAGGTGTGGGTGTACCATGGATTTATACAGAGGCGTTATGATATTTTCTGTCTTATCTATCCCTTTCCTATGTGGAGTATACTTTTGGGTACCTCAATATTTGAATGCCCAATGGTTGACACCAAAGTCCTCATTTCCAGAAATACTGAGCACCCTTATCTCTCAGGGAACTTCAGTAGACTTACATGTGCTTAGCACCTCAAAAATCTAGAGCTAACTTTCTCATATCGGGAATCCAAAATGAAAATTTAGCCCTAAGTGGTTTGTCCAAGATCACATGCGGAATTAGTGGCAGAATTAGAATTCAGGATTCTGGGTTCCTTGTCCCATTCTCGGTCCAGTATACCTTGCTGGTAATACTCTACATAGGTTGGTTAGAGTTGGGGAAGATCTTATTGTAAACTTCCAAGATATTAAAAATACATTATTGGAAAAATGTGCTGTCTCCTCTTGTGGAATTGTAGTATATTAAGATGTGGACTGTTCTTGTAATGAAAAAGCTTTCACGCCAACTACGTACATAAGAGAAATGCCAAAAAAAGGATAGGTATTTAGAAACGTGGTCACCTTTTTTTAGCATATTCAGAGAAGGAGGGGTCCCCAGCTAACAAGCCAGATCTTTAGCCAAGTTCTTTATTAACCTGATCTTAAGTAATGTACAATGTAGTATGTTAACATTTTATTGTAACTTTGCCTTAATAAAAAAATTTCTCTCTAAGAAGTAATAGGTCATCTTTTATTTCTCTTCCAATCTCAAGAATAACACATCTTTGTTTGCACATCAATGACAAGATGACAGGCGAGTTAAGAGATTTTGACATCCCTGATCTAGCAGGTTGGGAAAGATCTGAGTCTTTTTAGGTTATTTTACATTTAAAATTCCTTTTTAGCATTTAAAAATGTGTTTTGTCTATCCTATGCCAGTGCTAGATTTCCACAACCCAGTATAACTGCCTTCTAGCTCTACTGTTGGTCAACACAAACATGTACAAACTGGACTTCTACCAGGTTGGGGGCCAGCCTGTTTGGGCAGGGAAACCCAGAGTGTAAGCTTCTGTGGGGTTGGCTAGAATCTGGATTTTTTTTTTTTAGAGATTTTATTTATTTCTTTTTCTGCAACCATAACTGCTTTCTCTCCATGCACCTTGCTCACATAACCATGACTGTCTGTTTGGGACAGAGGAACTTGATAGTGAACTGCAAAGGAGAGGAAAAGTAAATGGGGTTGTACTTTGTTTGTGATTCATTAAGAAGGCGTTCTTTTTAATTTATTTATTTATTTCACGTGATTTTCTCTGGCAGATTCTGCAGACAATTGAAGAACAGTTAGGTTTATGATATCTGATTGAGAGTTTTCATTTCGAAAGTTTAAAATTCTTTGACTTCTATTTGTTTTTGTTAACCCCTGTGTAATTCAAACATCTGAATAAACAGTTTGGAGGAGACATTTTTTTGTTCAGGTTTCAACATTTTCCTGCCTTTCAGTTAATGGCTAAAAGGATTGTCAGTCCACAGCCCTGAGTCCTCCAAGGGGATTCACCAACAAAACACGAAAGACAAGTAGATGTTCCTGATACGTTTAAAAAGTCAAGCAGGAAAAAAAGCAAACAAAACTTTCAGACTTTATTTATGTATCAGAAAGAAGCAAACAAGGCCATTCATGTCACCCTTAAATTTGACTAGCCAATACATATTGCCATACGATGAGCTGTTGAGTGCTTAGTGATAGGTTTGAACCTGGATCTTCCAAATGACAGTTCTAAGTCTACCAAGGTGATGTGCTGTTATTACTTTTCTTTGTGAATTATTATTTAATACATGCCCATGCCTATAACTTGGTTTATAGGCTCTTTTTCACGTTTCTCAAAATGTTTTAGAGAGGGTTTAGGTAATCAACTAAACAGAAAAAGAAGGTTTTAAGGTTATAAAGAGAAAAAATGACTGTCTCAGAAGGAGAGTAGGAGGGGTTCAGATTGCTAGAGCAGTACAAGTTTAAGAAAATACCCTACCGCTCATGAGGGGCGGGGATGGGGAATACTCATTTTGTCTCTCACTCGCACACACAGAATGGTGAAAGAGCAATCAGAGCTATGTTGTAATTAGTTCTTACATTGAAAACTATATAATCACACCAGTTTAAATTATTTTGGTTCTTTATTTCAAAATACCTGTCAGCTAGTATGTCTGTAACAATACAGACACAAAATTTTCCCCAGGAGTAGAGAGTTTAAGAAACTCCTACAACAACCCAGTTCCTGCTTCTCTGCCCCCGTGCCACCGTCCCATAGAGCCCAGCCAGGGGTCCAGATGCTCACACACTCCTCTCCCCAGAGCCCTGCTATACCTCGCTCCCCCCAGAGGCCAGCTGTGCCCCCCCAGCCCAGACACTCACCCCCCACAGAGGCCAGCTCCCCCCCCCCAATCCCAGACACTCACAGACCCTACCTCCTAGAGCCCAGGGATCCAAAGGGAGAAACAGCCTGATGCTGGGTTGTGGGCTTGCATGAAGTTTCCTGCACGTCACCATCTCCTTCCTTTAGAGCGTGCGGGGAACTGCAACTTCTGGGAACCCTCCACTTCCCTCCCCCGGGCCTTGTCTTCTATTTGCGAGCTGGGCTCTGCAGCCAACATTTCTGTAGCCCATTTCGGAGGGGGGGGAAGGGAAATGGAAATTCTGCACGCACAACATTAACTTCTGCAACATTCTGCATTGCGCAGTGGCGCAGAATTTCCCCTGGAATAATAGTTATAGTTGTGTCCTAAACTGTTCAGTAGAGTATCAGTAGTGCTGCATGTTTTAAACTATCTCCAGTGTTTCACTCAAAAGGCAGATGCTTTTCAGCAATGGGTGAAGTGACCCCAATGTAAAATTCTTTGTGATGAAGAATGCTATATCGAGCAAGACTGGTATTGCCTTAAGAATAAATTGAGTAGTTCTTCAAGGAGACAGACAGACAGGTGATTAAATACAATCAGTGTTTAACCTATGAAAAGATCCTGAATAGCACCCCTTTAAGACTAAGGTATATGTAAAGAAATACAGAAGCAACGTGGTTATATTTCAGTCTTCCTAATTCAGAATAGAACTATGGAAGGAGCAAATGTAAAACCCTGTGTCAGCCCGTAAAATTGAGGGCTATAACCAGGGCCAGCTCTGGCTTTTTGGCCGCCCCTCCCTCTGCGCCGCCTCCTGCCGCGAGGGCTCCGCTCCGGTCGGCGGGGAGGGAAGGAAGAGGACTGCCCTGCAGGGCGCTCTGGTTCTCCGCGCCGCTGCCCCCTACAGGGCGGCCGGAGCGGAGCAAAAAAAAAAAAAAAAAAGCGGCCGTGCCGCCCTAGGATTGGGCAGAATGCCGCCTCGAACAATCTGCCGCCCCAAGCACCAGCTTCCTCAGCTGGTGCCTGGAGCCGGCCCTGGCTATAACAATATAACCATTGTCCTTCATATTGAAGAACTAAGGTATTATAAAACTTGCCAGACCTGCCAGAGTTCATCAAATAGTGTTAGAGCCTCACCTCAAAAATGAATTTATCTTAGACGCAAATGTTTACTTAAATGTAAGTTGTAATGCAGAATGGAGTAGAAGCCATTTCATCTACAATTATTTTACCCAGAGTGGTTGTTGCACTTTCTGTGGCTTCTGTGGCATGTAACTGAAGACAGTTATTGCACATTCTACTGATCTGTAGAAGACACTTCTTGCATCTGAAGAAGTGAGGTTCTTACCCACGAAAGCTTATGCTCCCAATACTTCTGTTAGTCTTAAAGGTGCCACAGGACCCTCTGTTGCTTTACACACACACATTGACTTTCAAGTGCCTAAATCATACAGGGTAAAACTTTCAAAAGTGTCTAGTTATCTTCATTCCTTATCTGTTAGAGAGTGCCTCTAAAACTAATAAAATATACATTTGAAAAAATTTCCTTGATAGTTAGGGCCTCCTGTTGCCACCTGCACTTACCTTACTAAGCAATAGTGCCACTGAAATCAAGGAGACTACATGTAGAGTAAGGGTGGCAGAATGAAGCCCTTAGTAATAAAAAGGGGCATTTTGTGATTTATTCTCTGCTGAAAACTTTCACTTTCCCTATTGTCTTTTCCTAGCCATTTCGTAATCCTACCTTTTTTTTTTTTCCTTGAGGCCTGTTTCAGTGAAAGCGTTGTCCAGTTTCTATGCCACAGAAAGCCATAAAACTTGATTGTGGGAGGATCACACATCCTGACATGGAAGCCAGAGCTAGTTTTTATTGACTCTGGCCTGAATTGAGCATAACTCGAAGATACATAGCTACCAGAGAGATTTACACCTTTATAGTTTTGGTACTGCATTTCTAGTATCTGAGCTATAAATTACACACACTGATAATCCATATTCTTTGTATGAGCTTTTCAGGTTTTATTTTTATATATCCAAATTAGAAAAATAGCTTTTCACTCACTTAAAACCTTATTTTTAAGTGATTTTTTTTTTTATAATTTATTTTTATTAAAATAGAAGACAAATTTTTCTCAATATTCTTTGGCTTCCTGAATTATTCTGTACAAAGTACTGCAATTTGGCAGATTACGGTCAAACTGTATGATATATGAAGCAAATTCAAGTCTCTGAAAATCCCACGGTGCAAACACACACATTAGAATATTTTAAAATGTTAGTGTCCGAGTAGAGGATGAACTTAAAAAGAAAATGTATTTATGATTTTTAAAAACAGATGAGAATGTGCAATACAGAAAGCCAGTCAGGATGACAGGAAGGGAAATTTGATCATCTGAATTTAGACTTTATTCTTGGGGTAGGATTTTCCACAGTGCTCAGTGTTGGCCTAAATGGTAACACTCATTTTGACTTCAGTGGGAGCAGTGTTAGTTCACCGTTGAGCACTTGACACCACAGTGTCAAAACAGCCAATATCCTGATTTAAAAGCACTTTTTTACTATGATGCTTTTCCAAGGAGAGAGAGAGAGAGAATAGTTCAGCTAATGGTTCTTGTTGGGATACCTGTTGTGAGTCACTGGATAATATTCTTCTAAACAGTTACAAAGTAAGGGCCCAATTCTGAGCCTCTTACATCTGTGTTCTATTCTAGAACTGTTCATCTAAGTAAGGGATTATAGGCTCAGCCCCTAGGTTTTCAGCAAAAAATATAGGAGCACAGCATACCATACTTTTTTTAAAAAAATCCTTTTATTTTTTATTTTAAGACAGGTAAAGTATGCTGTAATCTCTCTGTAACAAACGTATGTGGGGACATGACTACAGCTCATTAGAGAGAGTTGTTGGTTATACACATTATGCATACATGATTCAACAGTCCCCACGTACTTATCTGGGAGAGGGCATTCGTTAATTTCTAGTTGATCTGTAGAGAAAACAACCTTGGGTCTGCCAGAATGAGATTGGAGCCGCTGGCATTTTTGCTGCATTTGTTGTATGGCAGGCAGAATAGCAGGAGGGTCAATCAGTAGGCTCCAAAAGTCTGACCATCAGTCAGAGGAAAAGGAGAGTTCAGAAGTATCAGCACATCAGGCTGACAACAGCCTGGTACTTCCTCCTCCTTCTGGTAACAGAAAACATTAAGGAGTAATAGCCAGAGTTTGCCATAAATGCTGATATCAGCATGACATGCTAATGCTTCTTCAGCCCCTTCTTGCTCTCCACTGTGATGGCAACCAAGTGACTGCTTTACACTCAAAAACAGTGGGAGGCAACTTGTCTCCTGTTTACTACTGACTGATTTCTGGATCACTATAAATAGGCAAGGTGATATACAGACAAAAAATAAAAAGGAGTTGTGCTTTTTTTTTTTTTTTTAAAGCTATGCAGGGGACTTAACCACCTACTTCTTTTAAAATGAATGGAAGGTTTGTGGTTAAGTCCCCTCCGTTGCTCTGAAAATCTCAGCCCATGTCTTTGTCCTATGAAGATTTCAATCTAAAGCCTCGATCCTGCAGTTGAATCCATTTGTTCTGCACAGAACTCCATTGCTTCAGTCTAGCTCCATATGGTGCAAGGATCCATCCATGCAGATCCAAATGCAGAATAAGTGCCCATGTGAAGAGAAGATATCTGAAGAGTGTGGTCAATCAGTGGAGGGAGTGGTTTGTTTAAAACTGTATTGGAAAGCCATATAGACAGGCACTTGGGGAATTTCTAGGCAGAAGTTCTTCAATTAAGCAGAGAGAGTAGCTTAAAGGGTAGTACTATTCCTTCTATCAATACCTTTCTTTGTTCAGGGAGAGAAGAAATTGACTTTAATTACTGATTGGCCTTCATTATCCTGTTAGGTACTAATGTTGTTGGGATGGTTGATTTATGCATCTGAAAGGTTGTTTTTGTTTTGTTTTTTAAATCAATCATCACGTCATTGTGATTTTCGTCTACCTCCATTCTAGAACTGGTCTGAGAATGAAGACAAAATCCTTGAAAATTTTTGCCATTCCCACACCCTCATTTGTCATTGGAATTCTGAAATTTTCCAACAAGTTATAGATTTGTTTAAAAAAGAAAAAGAGAAATTTACAAAAAAGTGACGTTTTTTCCCCACTTTTTGTCAATTTTTAACTTTGAAATATTCAAAAAAAATCTAGCCAGCTCTGTTTCCTTCACACACTCAAACATATGTGTGCACTCACAGTTGCTAAAAGGAGAAGATTAGGATTTGTAGGCCTGATATGACTTTATAAATCAGTTGTTTTCTTTTGTTACTGTACTTCCATCACATGATATTTGGACAGATTTACAGAAATTAACAAACCCTATATAGCAGGGCAGCCTGCCCCTTTAAGGGCCTGTGGAGCCAGGGGACAAAAAGCCCTGGCCCAAGGAGACAGGTGTTGGAAAGCAGCTGATCCAGCTAAGCAGCAGCTAATGATTTGCTCTTACTTCCTGCTGTAAGATATAAATAAGGACCCAGCTATATAAGAGAAGGAAAGCCACGGGAGACAAACATTTCCCTGGGCAGCAGCAGAAGGCTGCAACAGGACCTACCTGCCCGGTTGCAGCCTTCTCCTTCTGCTGTCCAGGGAAATGCTGCTCTGTGCCCCCTCCCCCAAGACTAAGGGAGGGCTGGAACCCTGACCTATTAGGGGTGGAGGGCCCTGCAGTATAAATCCAGGTCAGGATTATCACTTTTGTTTTTCATATTTCTTGCGTTTGTGTGGCAGAAGCATAAAAGAGCCTGCGTACCAGGCTAAAACAGAGTTGGGCATGGCTGACAGACCCACCACATTACACTATAGTAAAGGTCAAATAAAATGGCCACCAATACAAAACTTCATTGTTCTCCCCATCCCTGGAAAGTAGATCCATGGCCAGTTTTAAAACAAAACAAAATCTCCTCTTCAGCAGTTAATCTTCTAGGTTTTGATCTCAACAATCATGGGGGAATTCTGTATTACACAATGCCTTGACAGATAAAGAGGAACTGATGATAGAACTAAAAATTAATGAAGTTTAGGTACAAGTGGTCATCATTTGATCACATTTATAATGTGGAAACAGACTAAAGACCAAACAAGTAATATATAAAAGGGCCGGTTTCACGAAGCTGAAAACAATTATGAGCCAAATCAGCTGGGAGGATGAACTTACTCAGAAAAATGTGAGTGATAATTGGGAATTGTTTAAGAATTACTAAATGCCCCAAAAAGCCACGATCCCACAATTGAGAAAGAAAGCCATATTGGTTAATAAACCGACTTTTCTGGAGAAGTGAAGGTAGCCATAAAAATAGAAGAAAGGGGAAGCTGATAGTAATGAACATCAATCAGAAGTTAGGAACTGTAGAAAATTGATAAGGGAAGCAAAAGGACACCAGGCAACATCTATAGCCAACAGAGTGAAGAACAATAAGAAGGATTGTTTAAAATACATTAGGAACCAAAAGAATCCCAACAGTGGTGATTAATACATTACTAGATAGAAATGGTAGTATTATCAGTAATAATGCAGAGAGGGCAGAGGTGTTCAATAAATATTAATGTTCTGTATTTGAGGGGGAAAACTGATGAAGTTGTCCTATCGTGATGGTAATTAGGGTAAAATACAACATGGTTTTACAAATGGGAGATCTTGCCAGACCAACCCAATTTTTTTGAGAGAAGATAATTGATTTTTTTAGAGAAAGGAAATGCAGTAGATCTAATCTATCTGGATTTCAGTTAGGTGTTTGATACAGCTCCACCTGGGAAATTATTAGTGAAATTGGAGAAGATAGATATTAATATGAGGATTGAAAGGTGGATAAGAAACTGGTTGGTTAAAGGGGAGATTGCAACGGGTCATATTGAAAGGTGAACTGTCAGGCTAGAGAGAGGTTACTAGTGGAGTTTCTCAGGGACTGGTCTTGGGACCAATCTTATTTAACATTTTCATTAATGACCTTGGCACAAAAAGTAGGAGTGTGCTAATAAAATTTACGGATAACACAACAGTTGGGAGGTATTGCTAATACGAAGGAGCACTGGAATATCATACAAGAAGATCTGCAGGACCTTGAAAACTGGAGTAATAGAAATGGGATGAAATTTAATAGTGCAAAGTGCAAGGTTGTGTATTTTTCCCATAAGTTGGGGAAGTATCAGTTGGAAGCGACAGTGGAGGAGAAAGACTTGGATGTATTGATTGATCACAGGATGACTATGAGCTGCCAGTGTGATGCAGCCTTGAACAAAGCTAACGTCATCCTAGAGTGCATCAGGCGAGGTATTTCCAGTGGAGATAGGGAAGTGTTATTACTATTGTACAAAGCACGAGTGAGACTTCTTCTGGAATACTGTGGGCAATTGTGGTCTCCCATGTTTAAGAAAGATGAATTCAAACTGGAACAGATGTAGAGAAGGGTTACTAGGATGATCAGAGGAATGGAAATCTACCTTATGAGTGGAGACTCTGAGCTGGGCTTGTTTAGCCTAACCAAATTAAGGCTGAAGGGAGATATGATTGCTCTCTATAAATACATCAGAAAGATAACTCCTCTCCCTCCCTGGTATTTATTTAAGTTAACCCAATGTTGACACAAGAACAAATGGATATAAAGTGGCCATCAATAAGTTTATGCTTGAAATTAGACGAATGTTTCTGACCATCACAGGAGTGAAATCCTAGAACAGCCTTCCAAGGGGTGCAGTGGGGGCAAAAAACCTAACTGGCTTCAAGACTGAGCTTGATTAGTTTACGGAGGAGATGATATGATGAGTTTGCCTACAGTGGCATATGGCCCAGCCGTGAATGCTATTAGCAAATATCTCCAATGGTCAGAGATGGCACACTAGATGGGGAGGGCTCTGAGTACTTACAGAGAACTTTCTTAGGTGTCTGGCTGATGGGTCTTGCCCAAATGCTCAGGTCCAACTGATCGCCATATTTCGGGTCGGGAAGGAATTTTCCCCCAGGTCAGATTGACAGAGACCCTGGGATTTTTTTGCTTTCCTGTGAAGCATGGGTCACTTGCATGTTTAAACTACACCATTACAGTAAATGGTGGCTTCTCTAATGCGAAGTCTTTAAATCATGATTTGAGGACTTCAGTAATTCAGCCAGAGGTTAGGGGTCTGTTACAGGAGTGGGAGGTGGGCTTCTGTGGCCTGTAATGTGCAGGAGATCAGACTAGATGATCACGATGGTCCCTTCTGGCTTTAAAGTCTATGAGATGACACACAAATTGGGGAATGGTAATTAGTGAAGAGGATAGGTGACTGATTCAGAGCAATCAGGTAAGCTGGGTGCAAGCAAACAATTATGCGTTCTACTATGGCCAAATGTAAGTATATACATCTGGGAACAAAGAATGTAGGCCATACTTATACGGTAGGGGACTCCATGCCGAGAAGCAGTGACTCTGAAAAAGATTTTGCAGTTATGGTGGATAATCAGCTGAACATGAGCTTCCAATGCAACACTGTGGCCAAAAGCACTAATGTGATCCTTAGATGCATATTAGGGGAATCTTGAGTAGGAGCAGAGAGTTTATTTTACCTCTGTATTTGACACTGGTGCAACTACTGCTGGAATACTGTGTCCAGCTGTGGTGTCCACAATTCAAGAAGAATGTTAGAAAAATCGGAGATGGTTCAGAGAAGAGCCACAAGAATGATTAAAGGATTAGAAAACATGCCTCAGAGTGATGGACTCAAGGAGCTCGATCTGTTTATAAAGAGAAGGTTAAGGGTGTCTTGATCACAGTCTATAAGTACCTACATGGGGAACAAATATTTAATAATGGGCTCTTCAATCTGTCAGAGAAGGGTATAACATAAGCCAATGGCTGTAAGTTGAAGCTAGGCAAATTCAGACCAGAAAGAAAACATACATTTTCAACAGTGAGGGTAGTTAACCTTTGGAACAATTCATCAAGGGTTGTGGTGGGTTCTCCATTGTTAGCAATTTGTAAATCATTATTGGATGTTTTTCTAAGAGAGATGATGTAGGGATTATTTGGGGGAAGTTCTATGGCCCTGTGTTAAACAGGAGGTCAGACTGGATGGTCCCTTCAGGCCTTGGATTCAATGAATTGAGTGTGTGCTGTATTATTTTCTGTTATACGGCAGTTATCATGTAATAATAATTTTAATTTTAAAAAATTATCTGTATGAAAAGCATTTCACTTTAAAATGTAAAGTAGAATTTTGGGTTGACCCATTTATGTTTGAATGTTGCCCAGAGGAGTGACATATCAAATAAATGTTTATTTCCTGGAAGTAAAAGGTACTTCTGAAAAGAAAAGAAAAATTCATCTGACATTGTCAATAAATCGTTCAGCTTTTCTCTGGGATCAGTGCTTTACCAGTGCTTTTTTTCTTTGAGGGGTGTTGGAGGAAAGCTTGTTAGCTAATCATCTGCACTGAAGTACCACAGGTACTTTTAAATAGAATACAAATTGTGTGTCTCCTGTTGTTAAGACACAAACGGTGCCTGTGTTTTGTACTGGGATCTGTTCTGTAGGTTGTGAGTGGTGAAAGCTTCTATTTTTTAATTTAATTTTTGAAACTTGAGTCGAGGACACCTAGAGCTTTGGATTGGTGTCCCCTTTTTATTGTAGGTAAGTGAACGTCCCCAGGGTGAAATCCTAGTTCCATTGAAGTCAATGGGAGGTTTGTCATTGACTTCATTTGGGTCACGATTTAACGCCACTAGTGTGGAGATTTATAGATGGCAGATAAACAACATGTGGGCATTGAACAGCAAATCATTTCAAGTGAGACCAGAACTATGCACTGACCATAATATAGGGATTTTAGATTTTATTTTTAGTGGGTGAAAATAAAGTCTATATCATAGCAGTACAATTTTATTAACTAAAGCTGATGCTATGTGAATAAAAGAGAGATTGACTGTAACTAAAGCAATTCTAATTTAGTCATGTATGAATATTTCACCCTTAGGATCACAGCATATGGGTATATTTTCCCTCCTCCTTGAAACAAACTTAAAGGTGGATGAGTAACATTTCCCACCCATAATTTCTGTTCTGTTGCAATTGACATTCTTTTTGAGAAATGTTATAATGACACCTAGTATCTTTACTGGATACCAATAGAAATCATTTTTTGAATATTTATTCCTATAGCCATCCTTTGGATATTATGATGCTGCAATATATGTATAATGCAAAAATGTGAAAATAAAAAGCATTTGAGTAATTAGTCTTACCATACATATGAGAATAGAAATTCAGATCAAATAAATTTGTACTCTAAGAAAACAGCTAGATTGCCCGGGATGTAAGAAGCTGCCAGGTAATTGTAATGATAAACAGTAGCTATCTTAAGAGGATGTTAGGGTCCTAGTAACATCAATTTAATTTGAATGGAAACATAGCCAGAAACCATTTTCAGCCTAGCCATTGGAACACCTCAGCTAAGCAGGTCAACTGAATGGAGATGGCTTTGAACTTGCCAGGTTGATTGGGTAAAACAGGTGAATGCTGCCTGCATAACAATGAGAGGCAATGCTGTGCTGCCGAATAATATTTCAGAAGAAACATAACAGTAAAATGTTGGTACAGACTTACTTTAATATATGATGGTTTTGTGAATAAACATGCAACAAAATGTGTTGTGTGCAAGTTGCAAGGCACTTCAGCCAAGAAAGTACATCCATTTGTTACTGATATCTACTAGTCCTGTGTTCAGAATGACTCGCAAAAGACTTTTTTTCTATGGAGAGGTTAAAGTATCTTGATTTATTATTTTATTTTCATGAGAAATTATTACAGCTTCAGGAAATAATTCATGGTATTTCAGTTAACATATAGATGGCATAAAAATGCCTGAAATGATACAGTGCATATTGGTAGCAAAGTTGTCCTCTCGCAACCCAGCAATTCAGTTCTTTTATTCTATTTTTTTCTCAATAAAAAGCAGAGGCTTTTTCTGGACAATCTAATTATAAACTTTTAATTAAAAACTTATTCTCTAGTAACATTATCCTTGACCTAATTTTTTTAACTAGCCGAGTGCATGTTGTATATTTGTGGATATAAAGTATCTGACACCATATGAGTATATATAAAACACAAAAGAAATAACTACATTTCAATGTGAATTCATTAACTCCTTGCATGTTTATTACCAGTCATGTTAGTTTTGTTCACGTGGCCAAAATTAGCCTTATGCTTTTTCTTTCCTAAGGCCTGGTCTACACTAGGAGTTTATGTCGAATTTAGCACCGTTACGTCGAATTAACTCTGCACCCGTCCACACCACGAAGCTATTTAGTTCGACATAGAGGTCTCTTAAATTCGACTTCTGTACTCCTCCCCAACGAGGGGAGTAGCGCTAAATTCGACATGGCCATGTCGAATTAGGCTAGGTGTGGATGGAAATCGACGGTAATAGCTCCGGGAGCTATCCCACAGTGCACCACTCTGTTGACGCTCTGGACAGCAGTCCGAGCTCGGATGCTCTGACCAGCCACACAGGAAAAGCCCCGGGAAAATTTGAATTCCTTTTCCTGTCTGGGCAGTTTGAATCTCTTTTCCTGTTTGGACATCGTGGCGAGCTCAGCAGCACTGGCAACGATGCAGAGCTCTCCAGCAGAGATGGCCATGCAATCTCAGAATAGAAAGAGGGCCCCAGCATGGACTGATCGGGAAGTCTTGGATCTGATCGCTGTGTGGGGAGATGAGTCCGTGCTTTCCGAGCTGCGCTCCAAAAGACGGAATGCAAAGATCTACGAGAAGATCTCTAAAGCCATGGCAGAGAGAGGATACAGCCGGGATGCAACGCAGTGCCGCGTGAAAATCAAGGAGCTGAGACAAGGCTACCAGAAGACCAAAGAGGCAAACGGACGCTCCGGATCCCAGCCCCAGACATCCCGTTTCTACGAGGCACTGCATTCCATCCTAGGTGCGGCCGCCACCACTACCCCACCACTGACCGTGGACTCTGAGGATGGGATATTGTCAACGGCCGGTTCCTCGGACATGTTAGCGGACGGGGAAGATGAGGAAGGAGATGAGGAGGACGAGGCAGTCGACAGCGCTTACAACGCTGATTTCCCCGACAGCCAGGATCTCTTCATCACCCTTACAGAGATCCCCTACCAACCGTCCCCAGCCGTTAACCCGGACACAGAATCAGGGGAAGGATCAGCCAGTAAGTGTTTTAAACATCTAAACATTTATTTTTAACAGACCAGGAATATTAACAATAACAACAATGGGTTTCTCATGATTAGTTTGCCCTAGGCGCTTAACGTTTCAGTCCTGGGCAGTGCAACTATTGAAAAAAAATCTAACAATGTCCGGTTTAGCATGATTGTTCTGCCCAAGCCGCTCTACTGTTTAGTCCCTGCCAGTGCAGCTACAGTAAAATGCGGTCTATATGTCCGGGGATAGAGCTGAAATCCTCAATGGACATCTCCACGAAGCTCTCCTGGAGGTAATTGGAAAGCCTTTGCATCAGGTTCCTGGGGAGAGCGGCCTTATTGGGTCCTCCGTAATAGCAGACATTTCCGCGCCAGGAGACAAGCAAGTACTCCGGGATCATTGCCCTGCAGAGCATGGCGGAATACGGCCCTGGTCTTTGCAGGCTTTCCCGAAGCATTCTTTCTTTTTCCGTGTCTGAGATCCTCATCAGGGTGATGTCGCTCATGGTGACCTGCTTTGAATTAGGTAGGGGAATGTTAGTATTGGGACTGCTTGCACGTTCCTTTACAGAACTGTAACCGGCGGTTTACAGCCACGCGGTGGAGGCGGGAGAGGGGCAGCATACAGGGATCTTTCCCTGGGACAGCCGCGAGGGGGTGGGACAGGGGCAGAGTTCATGCTTGCCGGATTGCTGGCAGCAGGGACTGGCATTGCTTTCAATGTGAAAGGAGGCCAGTGCAACTATTAAAGTTGTAAGCAGCCACAAGTCTACGGCTTACCATGTCGTCCTGCTACACAAATTCCGGTGTCCTGCCCCGCTTCTCTGATCTGCACTGCAAGACCCCAGGCACTGAATGTGAAGGCCGAAAATTCGACCTTGTCCTGAGTGCGCATGTGATAGGTGCTGTGCATGGTCTTGTTCACAGAGAAAGACTATGTTCTTTGTTCACAACTAAATTTATCTTTCTGAGGAATTCACTCCCTTTTTCCCATTCCCACAGCTGTGACTGTCTCCCAACGTAGCCTGGCATCACACTCCCAGAGGCTAGCGCAGATTAGGCGTAGGAAGAAGAGGACACGGGAGGACATGTTCTCGGAACTTATGGGCTGCTCCCGAGCCCAGGCAGCACAGCAGACCCAGTGGAGGGAGAACTTGTCCCAAATGCACCGTTCACACATGGAACGGGAGGAGAGGTGGCGGCAGGAAGACCAGCAGGCGACTCAAACGCTGCTTGGACTAATGAGGGAGCAAACGGACACGCTCCGGCGCCTTGTGGATGTTCTGCAGGACCGGAGGCAGGAGGACAGAGCCCCGCTGCAGTCTATCTGTAACCGCCCTCCCCCGCCACCAAGTCCCATACCCCCCCCTCACCCAAAGTCCAAAGAAGGAGGGGCGGCAGAGTCCGTGAAAACTCTCACTCCACCCCTGCAGACTGCTCTACTACTAGAAGGCTCTCATTCCCCAAAATTTGACAAGTCCTTTCCTTCCCGCCTCACCCAAGCCCCCGTCCAAGTTTCACCCCCCAGTTTCATGTGTAGTTGCTAATAAAAAATACGTTTCTGTTAATTACTGTTTCCATCATGTTCTTTAGAGGAGAGTCTGTCTGAAGGGGGGGAAGGGGGTTGGTAATTGGACAGGACAGTCACCTTTACTAGGGTACAGAGGCGGGGGCAGGTTCAGCAGCAGGGCACACACACATTGCAGTCACTAGTTACCCTGGTCAGTCTGGGAGGTGGTTTTAGTGTTCTGTGGGGGGTGGGGGGTGCTCTGTGACTTTGTGGCGGGGGAGGGCAGTTACAGATCTTATGCAGCGGTCCTTATCCTGGATCACAGAGCCACGCAGCAGGGGATCTGTAACCGTCCTCCCCCTGCCACAAAGTCACATAGCCCCCCCACACACAGAGTCCCGAACAGGAGGGGTGGCAGGGTCCGTTGAAACCACCAGTCCACCACTGCGGAGCCTGTCATTCCTGGAGTTTGGAAGCGTCATTTGCATCACTACACTACACCCGCTCCCCTCCACAGTCTGCATCCCAGGTTCAACACTTTCCCACGAAAACAGTAATAAAGAAAACGGTGTTCATTAACAAAATTCAAGTGATTTTATTTTTAAACGTGTGTTGGAAGGGGGGGAACTGGTTATGTAACTGGAGAGGATACTGAACATTTAGTGGGTAAAGAAACGGGGGCAGGTTCAGCTTCTCTGTACACAAACTGAAAAGTCACTGGTTACCCTGCTCACTCAGGAACCTAGCTTTCAAAGCCTCCCGGATGCACAGCGCGTCCCGCTGGGCTCTTCTAATCGCCCGGCTGTCTGGCTGGGCGTAATCAGAAGCCAGGCTACTTGCATCAACCTCCCACCCCGCCATAAAGGTCTCCCTCTTGCTCTCACAGAGATTGTGGAGCACACAGCAAGCTGCAATAACAATGGGGATATTGGTTTCACTGAGATCACAGCGAGTCAGTAAGCTTCTCCATCTCCCCTTGAGATGGCCAAAAGCACACTCCACCACCATTCTGCACTTGCTCAGCCGGTAGTTGAGTTCTTTTTCAGTGTCCAGGGCGCCAGTATAGGGCTTCATGAGCCAGGGCATTAGCGGGTAGGCTGGGTCCCCGAGGATGACTATAGGCATTTCCACATCCCCAAGAGTTATTTTGTGGTCCGGGAAGTAAATACCTTCCTGCAGCCGTCTAAACAGACCTGAGTTCCTGAAAACACGAGCGTCATGAACCTTGCCCGGCCATCCGACGTTGATGTTTGTAAAACGTCCCCTATGGTCAGTGCTTGCAGCACCATTGAAAAGTAGCCCTTTCGGTTCATGTACTGGCTGGCCTGGTGGTCCGGTCCCAGGATAGGGATGTGAGTTCCATCTATAGCCCCACCGCAGTTTGGGAATCCCATCGCGGCGAAGCCATCTATGATGGCCTGCGCGTTTCCCAGGGTCACTACCTTTGAGAGCAGTACCTCAACGATTGCGTTGGCTACTTGCATCACAACAACCCCCACGGTAGATTTGCCCACGCCAAAGTGGTTCGCGACTGACCGGTAGCTGTCCGGCGTTGCAGGCTTCCAGAGGGCTATGGCCACTCGCTTCTGGACAGTCAGGGCTGCTCGCATCCGGGTGTCATTGCGCTTCAGGGCAGGGGACAGCAACTCACAAAGTTCAAGGAAAGTCCCCTTCCGCATGCGAAAGTTTCGCAGCCACTGTGATTCATCCCAGACCTGCAGCACTGTGCGGTCCCACCAGTCCGTGCTTGTTTCCCGGGCCCAGAATCGCCGTTCCACAACATCCACATGACCCATTGCCACCGTGATGTCCTCGGCGCTGGGTCCCGTGCTTTCTGACAGGTCTGTGCTACTCTCAGACTTCAGGCCCTCAACGCGATGCAGTAGCCTCCTCGCCTGATTTCTCTGCATCTGCCTCTGGGAAAGGTGGATGATAAGCTGCGAGGCGTTGACAACGGCCACAACTGCAGCGATGGTCGCAGCGGGCTCCATGCTCGCAGTGCTGTGGCGTCCGCGCTGTCACTGACCAGAAAAGTGCGCGAACTGATTTCCCGCCGGCGCTTTCAGGGAGGGAGGGCGGGAGTGACGGTTGGATGACGACAGTTACCCAAAACCACCCTCGACACATTTTTTTCCCCAGAAGGCATTGGGAGCTCGACCCAGAATTCCAATGGGCAGCGGGGACTGCGGGAACTGTGGGATAGCTGCCCACAGTGCACCACTTCCAATGTCGACGCTTGCCCCGTTAGTGTGGACTCACAAAGTCTAATTACTGTCCTTAGTGTGGACACACACGTTCGACTTTGCAATATCGATTCCACATATTCGATTTAAGTAAAATCGAACTACTCTCGTAGTGTAGACATACCCTAAGAGTATGATAGTGTGTCTGTTGTGCTCCCACACTTCTGATGCAGAAACTCTCAAGAAGATTAGCATACTGGCTGGCTCCCATGAATCTTCTGACAGAACTTAGTTGGTCCCTTGATGACTCTGGTCCAAGGGGAGCTGGCTGGCCCTAATCCATATCTCTCCTTGCTGGTAAAATCAGGCAGGCTGATTGGCTGACTCCTCTGCAGTGGAGCTGGTCAGCTGGAACCATCTTCATGTGTTGCCTTGAATGCCTGTTAAAACTTCAGAGCTTAAAAATCCAAGGGGATAAGAAAACAAGTAGCTAGTGACTCTCAAGGGAAATGGCAGTTAAAAAAGCATTCTCAGGTTAAGGACAATCTTGCCTTGGGCTGCAGGAAATATGGCACAATATCTGGAACTGTGTTTCCCTGTGGGCGGATTTATAATGCTGTTGCCCTTGGAACCAGTACGGATTTGCTTGTGTGTCCAAATATGTGTGAGAGAGATAAAACTAAGTACCATTACCAATTTAGGGCCCTGTTGACTACTGGAAATTCAACCCCTATGCCCCTGTGTTGTTTTAAGGAAAGCAAAAACAACAGAGTAACTCTCAGCTTTCCCCACCTCAGTCTCACACTGTCACAAGCCTGCAGGAGTCCCTTGGTATGAACTCAAAGAGATTGGGGCTGCACAGATTTTATTATGGGGGGTTATATAATGTTAGGTCTACCCCCAGCTCTGGGCTTGTGCCCTATCAGCATTGTTGCTTGCAGTGTTATTGTAGGCATGTTGGTCCCATTAAATAAAAGCTTTTTATTACCCCACCCCAGGAGCGCTGCCAGCTTTTCTGCCACCCTAGGCGGCAGAAGGTCCCGCCCCCAAAATGCCACCGCCCACAGAGGCAGCGGAAGGTCCCACCGCCGAAATACCACCGTGGTCGCCGCCCCCCAAATTGTAGCGCCCTAGGCGACTGCCTAGGTTGCCTAATGGGTTGCGCCGGCCCTGCCCCACCCACCATTTTTCTCTAGCATTGTTGCTTGTCATTGCTGCTTAACATCCAGTGAAAATTTGTACCTTGTACAATCTCTTTTCCTAAGGGAGAGTCAGATTGCATGTGTGTCCAAGGAGTCAATGGCAGCAAGCATCTTGCATGAGTCAATTGCAGCAAGCATCTGGCATGAGCCAGTTGGCCATGGAGGAACTGGCCTCTGAGTTCTGCAGAATCAGATACTTTAAAATCAGTGAAACCACAGTACTGGGGTCCCCATGGATTGGTGATTGGAAAGCCATGCCCTCTGTCTCCTTGGTGTACCCATAAATCCCTCCATTTTCACTCCCCCAGTGGCTAGGAAGCTCTGTGCAGCTAAAGTTTTCTTTCCTATTGGTTTTTTTATGAAGGGGGTGATGGTTTTTTTAGGTCTGTCTTAGTGCTTAGGAAAAATGTAAGTCTGTGGGAGATTTTCCTAGCTAGCCTAGAAATAATTCACCTTTAATAGTGAACCCAAATGTTATGAAGTTAAGCCAAATCATCCTGAGGCTGTGTAGGAGGGATGTCAGAGCACACAGAGAAGAGAGAGATATCCTTCAGTAGAGGAGAAATGAGCAGCCAGGAGATCAGGCAAATCTAGGTATTTAGGAAAGAAATGTTGTTGGCATCGTTTGACTGCTGGTTCAGTTTACTTGAGGAAGGAAACACTAATATGGAGAAGATGCCCTTAAAAGACACAGTGGCAGGAGGAAGGAGAGAGGAATGTGAAAAAAGTATCAAATGTGAGACTTTATATTTCATTTGTGCTTTGAAGACCATATCATGTTACCGATTATTTTGAAGCAGAATTCTCACTCGACACCAGTGAGAATATGGTTTAAAACTGATGTCTTTACATGGCCCTTAAGAATTCTTATATTGAAAATCATCATATGTAATTGGCTGCAAAAAGTATTTTATTTTTAGAGTCTAATCCTGCAGTTATTACACAGGCAGAATTTCACAGAAGTCAATGGAAGTTTACCCATGCAGGCACAGTAGGCCTGTGTGCTTAATTTGTGTCTGTGAGGTTTGAATAAAGTAACTCATCATTTTGTCATGTAAGTTTTTCTGTTCTAATTGAGACTTGACAAGCCTACTCAGCTGCTCACCCACGGTGAGCAAAAATGCTTATTGGCTGAATAGTTGGGGAGCTTCTGGACCTCGTCTCTGGACGAGGAGGAGGAGGAAGCAGATCAGTTCAAGTACTGCTGCTCCTTTAATAGGATCATAAGGAGAGAGCAGCCCAGGCTAATTATTTTTAAGGATGTCAGGGGAAGAGAGGAGCTCAGAGACCAAGGGCTCCTCACATGCCCAAGTGGGTAGCACACATGAGGATAGGAGCAGTACAAGAGGAGCAGAATTTATTTTTATCCAGTCTTGTGGGTAGGTGTGTGTGTATTAAACCAATGTGTGTGTCCACATTGCGGAGAGGAGGAGGTTGTACCAATTTAACTATTTCAGTTGGAAAAAAAAATCACAGCTCTAGACAAAATAATGAAATAGATACAAAATCTGTGTGTGGAGCAGGCTTTAGTAATGGGAAAAAGTCACTGTTGATGATAGGTTTAGCAAAAGTCTTTTTAATTAAATAAAATTAACTTGTTGAGATTGGGCCAGTTGGCTCAGAAGGCATGTTGATAGTGTCTTGCAGCACAGTTTGTGTCTGAGCTGTCAGAAAAAGGGGGTAACTAAAATGTAAAGATCTGAACTGTGGCATCTGATAGACATTTCTCTGAATGACTTTTTTCTAGCGAGGACAGAGTTAATAAAATTAAATTGCATGTGTTTGTTTAGACAAAAAGAAGTGGCTATAAATTCCTTTCTTATTAATACCAAAGGCTTGTAATGTTTGGAAATTTTTCAATTTGAAATTATTTGTCCAACAACAACAACAACAACAACAACAAAATGTCACTTTATAACAGAATGCCTCTCTGTTCCTGATTTGCCTTGGGCTTTGTTGTAGTTCCAGTTTTCTAAGTGGGTTAGAAGCAAGGTTGGATGTGATGAGAAATGATGTATCTGCTAGTTCTGGTTCTACAAAGTCATGCTGTGCAGCTGGACATAGTGTACAGCTCTCTAACTGACAGCATAGCTATGGAAGGGCTAGTTTGTAATCTAGTCCAAAGTAAGGCACTGCCCTGGAGCAGCCCGGGAGAGAAACGGGCTTGCAGAGTCATCACCTGCCCACCGCTCAGGGAGGAAGTAATCTGTGCGGGGTCTGTATCTGTCCGTGTCATAGCATACATTTCCCAAGATGTTGACATAACTACACTGCTCAGCACACTGGGTTGGGGGGAGAAGAGCTGGACTCAAGGCTCTACGCCATCTCACTCACATCTATAGGGGTGGCCCATAGCAGCTCTGTGGAACTTGCTACCTCCATACACACCCATGCTCAGGAAGCAGCAGTGTGGTGCACTGGCACAAGAGATTAACGGGACTGTTTGTATGCCCCCTCTACTACCTTGCACCGGTGTCCAGGACAGCATTGTAAATGACTAGGTAGAGGAGTGGGTAGGTCAGGGTCTGTTAGAAGAATCACAGTGATCTGAATTTGAATTTGTCTTACCTGCTAGAGCCTAAGTTGAAGGGTTTTTTTAATTCTACTTTTGCATAAATAAGTCTAAGATACTTACAAGTCTGAGGGTTGGCATCATCATTCAGTATGAATGGATGTCCTTTTTAAAACCAAAGCATGTGTGTTCGGTTTCTGTAAGTTTTTAAGTAAATTTTTGAAGAAGGAATGCTTTGCTAATATGCTGAAATATTTAGGGTAAGCATAGAATTAAGGTGAATATCTTTCCTGGGAACAATGGCCAAGTATTTTCAAAGAAAGAAACACACATTGGATATTCATTAGCATCCAAGTTGCAGCTTGACATAGCTGTCTCTCTGATGTTTATTTTAAATACATATACGGTATAATATGCTGTTCTAATTTGAAAAATGCTTGCAGTGTTGGTGAAAAAATGTGTAAGTGCTGTAAACTATACTACTGTCGATACATGGATGAAAATCTCTTGATACAAGTGGGAGGTGTAAGGCTAACGTGTCCTCAAGTAGACTTTATAAGCACAACACATGCAGATTTTAAATAATAAAGCTATATGCTTTGTGCATTGTATTGAACAAATAATAGTGATTTGTAGTGTGGTTTGAAATGGAGTATGTCAGAAATTGCTAGTACTAGTATAGAATGCTTCTGCCTGTCTGTTCATAATCCCTCTAAATAACAGAAAATGAAAGAGATTCGAGAAGAATGTTAAACAGTAAACTTCCTCATTAGAAACATTCATATTCTTCTGAAACGTAAACTTCAAGTGTTGATGCTATCATTCCATTCTATAACTTTCTATTATAACATAACGTGTAAAGGCTTATTTTGAAATGAATAAGTAGTATTTATAATACAAAGAATATATAATCTGCTTGAAGATTTTACAGATAACATTACCTCCTATTCACCTCCCACCTCAGTCATCTGATGATGACTTAGTTTTTCTTGCATTTTTAAAATTGCTTTTCAGATGAATAAACTGCATATTAACCAGTATGTAAATATATTTGGTTTGGTTTCATTTGTTAAAACGTTATTCGAAACCCTTTCACTGGTTAGGGTTCCTTAATGGTTCAAACTAGTATACCAAACACAGAAAGCTCAAGGACTATATTTAATGCCATATTTGGCTTTGATGATTTGAAATTACATTCATAGTGGGAGTTATTTCCTGCTTCTCCTCCTCCACATATTTACATAACTCCCATCAACTCTAATGAGTTAATAAAGTTAATGAGAGTTCACAAGCACATTCATGGCTGATCCTGCAGTATTTTAGGCAGGTAAAACTCATATTGAAGTTAATAGCAGTTTCACTTGCATAGGATCTAGAGAACCTGACAGGAGAATAAATCCCATAGGGCTATCTGATCTACATATGCAGCTCCTACTAACATGGGTAATTATGTGAGCAGATCAAGAGCAGTATGTGGCTCATACAAGTAAATTAAGAGTTTGAACACTCCTCCCTTTTTATCTGGAGAAGGGGCTGGGTCATTCTTGTTAGTTGGGGGGAAAAGTTAATAGCAAATCCAGCATGTTTCCTGTAATTTCAGTGGTGTATCACATGATTATTAATTACTATTAATTAATACACTGCCAGAAGTGTACATGGTGCTTTGTAGACAAATTTAAATGACAGATCTCTCCTCAAAGGAGATTACAGTTTAAATTAGCTTTAAAAACAACAAGGGAAAGTAAACAAAGGGTTGGGTGGAGAAGATATCAATCTCTCTCTCTGCCTAGGCTTTTATATCATGCTCATCACCATGGTGATAACTGAACACCTCTGGGAACAAGGATCACAACAGTGAAAGATTTATGCCTGTGAGTTTACTTAACTGGGTCTGCTGTCTTAAGGCCGTATTCTGCTTTTGGATGGGTGTGCACAAATCCAATTGGAAGCAAGTTGTAAGAAGTTTATATTCAAGTTTTCAAAGACAATATTTAGCACTTATTCTGCATGTGAGGCAGAGAAGGGCTTATCTTAATGTGTATATTTTGTATGAGTAATACCCGGGCATGAAAAATTTATTAGACGCTTACTATTTAGAGGAAGAAAAGGTGGAGGTGTATGTGTTGCAGGGAGAAAGAAGACCACACTGAAATGATCTGCACTAATCTGTCCTGTCCGTGCTCCAGAACCTTCTGGCTGCTGTGAGGGGAGGGAAAAGAGGTCTCTGCTAATCTACCTTTGCCCCAGCTTTAATTTTTTGGGTTTACATATCATGTAACTAACACCAGTGCCTACCTCTGCTGTTGCACATAGCTCTCCCAAGAAGTACCAGCATGAAATAGGCATGATTCTCAACAGCTTCTCTGCTGCCAACAGAATTCTGAATAGCATTGAGAAAATCAGTTCTCGGGGGTGAAACACACGTTGCAGCGCTCTGCTTTGTGAGAATGACATTGTTGGTCAGCATGTTTTCACTCTCTGTACGCATGTACTGGGAGTATCCCCAGGCCTTTCATACCCTCTGAAACCAAGGGCCAAACATACTGCACCAAGGAAGTTCCAGGAATCCCCAGAGTTAGCAGAACTAGCCTCTGCAAGCTGAGGAGGGGTGGGGCAGTCTCCTCACCCTTTTTGGAACTGTTCCACGAAGCTTGATAGTATGGCAGCTGCACACTTTGGGAGCTCCAGGAGTTCTTGTGCCTATATGATGTTTCTTATGGGACAGTGCACCCCTCACCAATGCTGGGCTGTGGCTATGTGCTTTAGAGTTTAGCCTTTAAGTTAAGCCTTAATGACAAAAGGACAGAGCTGGACTTGTGAAAATTACCTGATATTAGTTTGAAGAGAACTGGAAATTATTCTTGTCTTCATAGCTCCAGAATAAAAATAATAAAAACAATTTTTCTTCTTTCTTTTTAGAATTAAAGGTGAGGGAAAGGAAAAAGTGATTCACACCCCCCTCCCCCCCATTTAGTCTAGTAATGGATTGTGCATTTTCCCTTAACAGTCAGGTCAGTGTCCTAATTTAGGCATTCTTGTAGCTGTCACTTTGTGCACCTTAATTGTGTCACAGATTCAGTAAGATGTGTATTAGTTTTATTTCACTGGATTTAATAGCTACACTAGAAAGCTAAGCAAAGTTTATTATCTGCTCAAACATAGCCAGATTAAGTGCTGCTGTAAAAGGATTACTCTGCTTCAGAAAGCATTCACAAACTAACTCTATTCAGAGATATTTTTTTTGAAGAAAGTGAGAAAAATCAGCTGACGCTTTGCTATGCAGGAGTTCATGTGTATGTATGTAATAGAGAGAGAGTGTGCAGTAAGATTTGACTCATAAGTATGTGTAATGAATAAGGTTTTTGTAAATCAGATCTTAAAAAGAAAAGTATACAGTGACTTAACTGACCATTCTTTTTTGTTTCTTATGAATACATTTGTTGGTTCACATGAATATTTCAAAATCATTCTGCCTTATATTCTGGAAACAGTTCACAGAAAACTGACTTTGAGGTTTCAAGTCACTTGTTTCATTATAATTTTTTGCATTCTAAGCTGTATTCATAGACTCCTATGAGCTATTTTTTTTTTGGAAGGAATCTTTGCATATTTGCCAGAGTGGTTTTTTTTTTTTTTTTTTTTTTTTTAGATGAGTCATTCTCATGGAAAGTGAGAATGGCTCATCTATATATATTCTTAGATATATGTTTATAAATTATTAAACAATACAAAGTAGCTAAACAAAATCTTCTGGCGAGTAGTGAAATGATATGTTTTCTAATCCAACACAGAAAATTGAATTTGAAGACATGGATTGCAATAAAGTACATATTTTAAATAAGGGTATTTGGGAATTCACTTTAAAGGGATCCTATCAGTGATAGTGTGGGACCTGTGCCTTGGCTTACACACCTCCCCATCCCCTTGCCTGGCAGCTGCGTGGTGTACACACCCTTCCCAGGCTTTTTGATAACATTTGCTTCAGTGTTGGGAACATTAAAGTCCCAGAGGTAACAGTTAAGATCTGTTTCCTATCCAAACAGTTACATACTTCTCTGTCTTAAGTTTAGAACTTCACTTTGTAGGTGCTCTAGCCTACTTTTTCAATAGAAGTACAAAAACAAAAATGTAGTTTTGGCATGGGACTGGAGGGTTCTGTTCCTGACTGTTCTACAGGCTTCTATTTGACCTTGGACAAGTCACCTGATCTTTCTGTGTTCTAGGCCTTGTCTATACTTAAAATTTAGGTTGACGTAGGTATAGTGCTCAGGAGTATGAGAAATCCACACCCCAGAGCACCATAGCTATGCTGATCTAACCCCAGGAGTGATGCAGCTAGGTCGTTGGAAGAATAGTACTGTCACTTGGGGAGGTGCTGTTCCTACAGCATTGGAAAAACCCCTTCCATTGCTGTAGGCTGTGACTACACTACAGGTTATGTCAGCATAGCTATGGTGCCATCGCTATGCCTCTATAGTCCCTGCAGTGTACACATGGTCTTGGTTTCCTATTTGTATTATTGGGATAATAATACTTCCTGAACAAATCTGGTTCTTGTGAGGATTAATTTATTAATGCTAATAAAGCACTTTGATAAACTCGGATGGAAGACACTACAGAAGTGCAAAATATTTATAATATATAAATATAACTGTGGCATACACTCTAGCTTGAGCACCATTATCAGGCCACTCATACAGATATACACTGGTAGAACACTCAGTCCTGTCTCCAGGCAGATCTCAATCATCTAATTCCTTAGTTCTTATATTCAAATTTATATGGACAAGATGAAAATGGTGGGGCTCTGGCTATCCTGACCATAGCACAAAATGGTACCATGAATCTCTTCATGTGTACGTACTTTGTAAATATGATCTTTCATAATACTGTTTGAGAAGTGGAAGAAACTTATTGCATCAAACAGTATGACTCATTGTGCCAAAGGTATTCTTGACATCCAGTTGCACCTTCTACATCTTATGATAATCTTCCTTCTGCTGAGCCCCCTGAATGATCTGATAAATTATTACAATGCACTTTGAACATCCTAGCTCTCTAGAAACCCAATCTCTGTGTGTGTATGTGTGTGTGTGTGTGACAGAGAGAGCGAGTGTGTGTGTGTGTGTGTGACAGAGAGAGCGAGAGAGAGAGTGTGTTTATATTCTGCCACTGGGAAGAAAAAAAGAAAGAAAGGATATGTTTGCCTTTTCTCTCTAGCTAGATTTTGACAAGCTAAGAGGCTCTAAAAGAGTTCTTCTGGCTTAAGGATATCCTTAAAAACAACCTTATAATTGCAATCAAGTATTTTTCATTTCATCTTGTCACACTTCTCCATTGTTTCCACAGCTCTTTCCTCGTACAAGTTAATCTCTCTTTTGTACTTTCTGGGGTTTCCACACTTCTCTGTGCATTAATTAGGCAACTATCCACAACAGTGTTTTTCTGAATGTTTATTGGATGCCTACTCTACAATCTATAGTAATTTTGCAGGTAGAAAATTTTGTGTAGTACTTTCAAGTTGTATTCAGTCGATGGGGGATACTGGAAGCCACTCAGTCACTTTCTCATCCTCCCCTTCCAGAATACATTATTTCTTCTCATGACTGGCTCCACACCAAACCAAGCTGCTGCAGTTTCTTGATTCATAATCAGCTTCTGTGAATGGTGACTGACCATTTAATTAGAGTAATACTGTAATATATTCCTAGAGTGGTCTTTTCTCATTGAGAATCCCTTTTTCATCATTTTCCACTTATCTATTTTAGATCATTATAAAGCCTCACCCAACAAAATCATGACATTTTTGTTGAAAAAAGGATAAAATTTAAGAAACATACAGAGTTTGGAGTATAGTTTAACCTATTAACAAAGATATTTTTGATATTAGTTCAGAAAATTATTTTGTTCTCTGAGAAATGGACAACATTCAGTATGATTTTACTTTGAAAATGGTTTTCTTGTTATTTCAGGTAGAAACAAGTTTAAATCAGAGCACACAAGAACTTATGCCACCTTTTCATTCAGTTACTGTATACTGCCCCATGAGCAACAATGTTTAGCTACAGCAATGGGGAAGCTATTGGACAAGTAAACCTTCTCTTACTAGCGAGGCTCCCTAATCTCAAGTCTTTTTCAAGTAATAAAGCCAAGTTTTCATTAGCTAAAACACAGGGGGGTACGGGTGGGGTTTGAGAGCTGTTTGCCAGGGGGAGAAGAGGAAGAAGGGGGCGCTGATCGTACGGACATTTTTAACTGCACTATCTACTACCTGTTAAAACTGAGTAATGTGTCTAGTTTTCCGCTCTAGGTTTCATATCAGTACAAAGATAGTACCACTTTGTTATTCCAGTTTTGTATTTCCACCAGTGTAAGACAGGAGTAATGCAGCAAACTGGGCTTGATATTTGTGTAGGCTATTATTGCCACACAAAAATTTTGTGCTCTCAGTAAGAGTTGCCAGAGGAAAGTGCACATCTGTGGACCTGTTTTCCTGACCAGAGCCCCTTTTGTACAGAAACAGGATGAATAGGGAAAGGCCAGTGTCCTGCCCTTCTGCAATTGTAAGCTGGTAGTGAGGGGTATACCTACTTGGACCCGTATCCTGCACAGACTTAAGCACATGATTAACTTTACTTACTGTGAGTACAGTTCTGTTGAAGTTACTGGGTTTACTTACAGTGTGTAGAGCTACACATGTGCATAAATGTTTGCAGAATCAGGGCCTTGATCTAATGACTATTCACCATTCACTGCAAAATCTTCAAATCCCTGTCAAGGTATTTTTGAGCATTCAGTTTGATGGTGTGCATGTCAGCATGTGTTCCACTTACTCTTTAAGCGGCCAGATTCTGCCAATCTTATTCAAGTTGAATAGTACCTTGTTCCACAGATAGTCCTACTGAAGTCAATGCAACCACTCATTGTGAGTAAACTCTCGCTCTAAATGACATCATAATTTTCAAATTAGGGTTTCCCACCATGATAATATTTTCAAATTGGGCTCTGAGAGTGAAGGGGAGCTGAGCTGAAAAGCACTGCATGCACATCTCTTTATCCCTTTCTTTACACCCTTTCAGATATCTGTAAATACATTAAGCATTCTGTTGATGACCAGAAACACTGCTTATCCAATTTTAGTGATTTGTCTCACAAACATTCACTACTGGGGATAGCGCTTACACCTGCAAGTAGTCACATTCATAGAATCATAGATTAGGATTGGCAGAGACCGCAGGAGGTCATCTAGTCCAACCCCCTGCTCAAAGCAGGACCAACACCAACTAAATCATCCCAGCCAGGGCTTTGTCAAGCCGGGCCTTAAAAACCTCTAAGGATGGAGATTCCACCACCTCCCTGGGTAACCCATTCCAGTGCTTCACCACCCTCCTAATGAAATAGTGTTTCCTAATATCCAGCCTAGACCTCCCCCACTGCAAATTGAGGCCATTGCTCCTTGTTCTGTCATCTGCCACCACTGAGAACAGCCAAGCTCCATCCTCTTTGGAACCCCCCCTTCAGGTAGTTGAAGGCTGCTATCAAATCCCCCCTCACTCTTCTTTTCTGCAGACTAAACAAGCCCAGTTCCCTCAGCCTCTCCATGTAAATTGTGTGCCTCAGCACCCTGATCATTTTCATTGTCCTCTGCTGGACTCTCTCCAATTTGTCCATATCTTTTCTGTAGAGGGGGCCCCAAAACTGGACACAGTGCTCCAGATGTGGCTTCACCAGTGCCGAAATAGAGGGGAATAATCACTTCCCTCTATCTGCTGGCAATGCTCCTACTAATGCAACCCATTATGCCGTTAGCCTTCTTGGCAACAAGGGCACACTGCTGACTCATATCCCGCTTCTCATCCTCTGTAATCCCCAGGTCCTTTTCTGCAGAACTGCTGCTTAGCCAGTCGGTCCCCAGCCTGTAGCGGTGCATGGGATTCTTCTGTCCTAAGTGCAGGACTCTGCACTTGTCCTTGTTGAACCTCATCAGATTTCTTTTGGCCCAATCCTCCAATTTGTCTAGGTCACTCTGGACCTTATCCCTACCCTCCAGCATATCTACCTCTCCCCCCAGCTTAGTGTCATCTGTGAACTTGGTAAGGGTGCAATCCATCCCATCATCCAGATCATTAATAAAGATGTTGAACAAAACCGGCCCCAGGACCAACCCCTGGGGCACTCCGTTTGATACCGGCTGCCAACTGGACATTGAGCTGTTGATCACTACTCATTGAGCCTAACAATCTAGCCAGCTTTCTATCCACCCTATAGTCCTTTCATCCAATCCATACTTTAACTTGCTGGCAAGAATACTGTGGGAGACCGTATCAAAAGCTTTGCTAAAGTCAAGATATATCACGTCCACTGCTTTCCCCATATCCACAGAGCCAGTTATCTCCTCATAGAAGGCAATCAGGTTGGTCAGGCATGACTTGTCCTTGGTGAATCCATGTTGACTGTTCTTGATCACCTTCCTCTCCTCCAAGTGCTTCAAAATGGTTTCCTTGAGGCCCTGCTCCATGGTTTTTCCAGGGACCGAGATGAAGCTGACCGGTCTGTAGTCATTCACCTAAGCACTGCTCCCAGAAGTGAGTGTTTTGTAGGAGTGGGGCCTGAGTCAGCGTCTCCCATAATATTCAGATGATCAGTGTTGTACTCTACATTTTTTCATTCACTTTCATTAGAATTTGCACAATGCACAGCATGCACCCTAAATTCCTAATCACACCACAGAGGACTTTCTCTTAAAACAGTAAATGTACAGTTCAATAGATGTAGTAGAAAATGAACAATATTTACCACTCATTTAAAGCTTTATTTTTGTTCATATATATTTAAAAATGCCTATTACAACATTTCTGGGTGCAGCTTTTTTTTTTTTTAAACATGAAAACAGGATAAGAATCCAAAATAGAAAAGCTTTTTCAACTGAACCAGCTTCAGTACAAATCATCCAGTAGAACACCACCATATCTCAATCAGCAACCTTCGGCCCTTCCCCTCAGTAAGGGCCTGATGCAAAGATCATTGAAGTTCATGGAAAGACTTCTCTTTATTTCACTAAAATTTTGGATCAGGCCCTAAAAGACCAGGAAAATGGAAGAGCCTTGTAGAGTCATATAAGAGCCTTGTAGAGCTCTATAAGAGTCTTCTGCAGACTAAATAAGCCCAGTTCCCTCAGCCTCTCCTCGTAAGTCATGTGCCCCAGCCCCCTGATCATTTTTGTTGCCCTCCGCTGGACTCTCTCCAATTTGTCCACATCCTTTCTGTAGTAGGGGCCCCAAAACTGGACACAATACTCCAGATGTGGCCTCACCAGTGCCGAATAGAGGGGAATAATCACTTCCCTCGATTTGCTGGCAATGCTCCTACTAATGCAGCCCAATATGCTGTTGGCCTTCTTGGCGACAGTGGCACACCGCTGACTCATATCCAGCTTCTCATCCACTGTAATCCCCAGGTCCTTTTTTGCAGAACTGATCATGGGACTCTCTGAGCTCCACTAGGCTTCTTGAACTGGGCTGCTCCTCCATTGGGCTTGAATGTGCCCAAAGGCTTGGCTCCTTGGGAGGATGCAAAAGGGTGAGGACAAGTCACAAATGCATCAGAAGGGAATGTCTCTCACCATAAATTGTGGGTATCTGTGATTCTTCCTCCTTTTTTACATGAGGGATTAAATAGTTAACAATGTGATGTTTAAATTATTGTCATTGGACATATGAACTAACGCCTCACCTGAGATGAATGGGACAGTCCACACCTCTTAGAGCTATTGTTCCAGGCTCTCTTCAGACTTATCTCTGCATTGGTGACACCTGGGTCATATTTTGAGAGACAATACTCTGTTTTAAAATGAAAGCTGAGATTCTGGAGAAGATAGCAGAAGCTTCAGAGAGGTGCAGGTCAGTGTATGGTCATGTACCGACTGAGTCCTGCACGTGAACAGAGTTTAGGCCCTTGGGGGCTTACAGAGAGCTTGATCCAGTTAAATTAATGCTGCAGGGGGATGGCCAGTGTGGAATCTGCTCTAGGGCAGCTTTGCTCTGCCACACCCCTGCTCTCCTCCCTTGACACAACCCTGCCTCCCATTATGTCTGGCCTCAAGTATTCGTGGCAGCAGAGTCAGTGCAGGAGATACCACCAATGTTGCTCTCACCAACTTTCCTTCTACACAGGGGAATTCTCCAGTTGCTCTAAATTAATTTGGCTGAGTTGAGAATCCAGCCCTATACTAGTATTAATTTTTACTATTATTTATTACATTGATAAGTATGAATTCAGGCTTTTAAGACTACGTTAAATTTCTTAACTTTGCTCTTTAGTGAATAAGGAGATACTATGGGAAGGCACAATGGGTATGAGTTTTGTTCAGTGTACCAGTCTTCCCATAATGCTAAGTATCTATGTTAAAAGGCCAAGGATAAGAAGTCTAGGTTTCATAATGGTATAATAAGAGTAAATTTAAACCCCTTACCCTACCTGGAATTAATGCTATAATTGTTTATGTAACTTGGTTTAGCTAAGCCTGGTGATTCACTGTTTCCAATTTTTCTTGTTTTGTTACAATAACTGTTCACTTGTTTTGTTACCAATGATTTTAGTTTTTGGGGAAATATCCAAACAAACTCTACAAGGCTACACGTTTGTATCAGCTTTATTTTATCCAGTTTTCCTTTCTCATGAACAAGGATCTTTTATAGAAGAATCTGACTTCACATTGAAAAAATGCCATACTAGAAGCTTTCTCTTTCTGAGCGCCTCTTGTCATCAACAATGTAAGACACCACGTTTCTTTTTCCTTGATCATAGCAGTCCAGGAGAAATCATTAATCGCAATAGTTTATAAATCCCTGTGCACTGTGCTAAAAAGGGGGCCTTTTTGTTTCATAATAATCTTCGTGGAATCACATAGTTGAATCATGTATATGTGTGTCCCGTGTTAACAGATTTAGTGATTTCTGCTCTTTTCTTGGAACTCCATAATAGTCCCATCAGAGTCCCGTGGATTTCCATTTTTACCCCTTTACGTGCTCACTCCGACACTTCTCAGTCTGTATTGCAGTCATCATCCTTCCAGCCATGAAAGATTTGACAGACTCTATTCTCTTCAAAGCTCATTAAAGCTGCTCCTTGAATGGCCAGAAGACAGCTCTGTGGCACAAGGTGGGGCATTTCTTCTTGAGGGCACTCTCTGCTGATTTGGGAAATGAGAGAGGAGGATTGGAAGCAGCCCAGATGTTCCTCATGAGCAGGGAGTACTACCAGCAAGGCCAGTTTTGTGCATCTGTGGTAAATTCATATAGTGTCTGATCCTACTTCCTTTGAATCCCACTTTACAGATGGGGCATTGAGGCACAAAGGGATTAAATTCATTGCCCAAGGACACACAGGAAGTCTGTGGCAGAGCTGAGAACAGAGTCCCAGTCTAGTGCCTTAGCCACAAAACCATCCTTCTTTGAAAACTACTTTGAGATTGGTGGATGTGCAATATAATGATCATGACTAGATATGAGAGGAAACCCCAGCACATCATCACCCAATTAAAGACCCCTCTGGGGAATGGTGCACAAATAGATCCACAAAGTTGGACAAGGTATAAACTCCTTAAGCCTTAGACCCGTCTGTTTACTTACATATTTGAATACCTATATAATGTAATTTCCATAACCTCATTTTGAAATTGCATATCACCTGAAATACTGTCCTGTTTAATCTAATGGAATTTGCGTGGTCAACAAACTGAACATAATCTGTTTCCAGCTGTATAGTTTTCATTGCTATCCAAACTCTCAACAAAGAAAAATGAGAGCTAAAAGCTTCACCAATCAAAACCAAGCAAAATAATAATATTGCAAATGTATGTATTCTTTTGCTTGTATTTATGCTTAGGTTACTGTATAGTCAATCTGAAGGAAGGCAATTTCTCTTTTAGGGTAGCTCCACCTTTACCAGATACGTCAATTGCTTTGTTCTTTTTAAAAGAT